>NC_132795.1:16283787-16586818 GCF_048418805.1 Vulpes vulpes | reverse complement strand
ATTTCTCACCTTCCTGGCTAGGAACCCACTGGGGAGGCATAAGATTCTCTCCAAAGATGGTTGCCTGGGCTGAAAGCCTCCAGGTACCTTCTGAGAACAAAATATTAAATTTTTTTTTTTTTTTTTTTTTTTGGCTGCTTGGGAGAGAGAGACTTTTAGCATTCCTTCAGAATTGTGCTCGCAGGTCCCTCCAGCACACACTCACTTTCGCATCTGGTTTGTTTCATCCTTCTGCAAGAAAGGTGCTCTCCCACTCTTATTCTATTTCAAAGAGCTACTCTGTCTCAACCACAGCAGCCCTGCCAAGAAGAGAAAAGATGAAAGGCTAGAGCATGAGCTACCTTGAGATTTCAAGTGTCCTACCCCAGCTGAAGATGGAAAAAGAAGCCAGGAGAGGGAGGAGGGCCAAGAGCCCGGCATCCCGTGTGATGAATTCCATGCCAGTCACTAAGGGCTTTTTATCTCAGGTGTCCACATCCAGTTGTGCGCTTGGGGCCAGCCGTTGCCTCAAAAATGATTGACATCCCTATAGGCACCCCGTGGAGGCATGGTGTCAGGAAATTACACCTGGAAAATCCAGCCAGTGTAGCAAACTGTCTGAGTTACTGTATACCCTTGAGGATTTCCCTTCTTTAAAAGAAGATGACAACAACTTTGTGCATTTGCTGTGTCTTTATCTGATGCCCCGTGTGGCATCATCTTTATGTACATGCCATAGTTGAGAATATGAGACTGCTCAAATCTTTGTGAATCCCATGATGCAGTTCAGCTGGGGATGTCACATTTCTCTCTCTCTCTCTCTCTCTCTCTCTCTCTCTCTCTAGCCCAGCAACTTTCATAGTATTATCCAGGTACTATGCTCAAAGGGCAACTCTTCCATAAAGTCATGCTTTGCAGCTTTAGAAAGCAAAATTCTGTATTTCATAGAGGGGGGAAGGATCACTCTCTTCTAAGAAAAATAGACTGGACAGGTGAATGCATGCATGCATGTGTTTAGAGTTGCTTCTCAGAAGACAAAGAGGTGATAGCAACTATTAAAATATAAACGAATGAATGAATGCATTGAAGGTCTAGCTGGGACTGGTAACATTTTTGCCTTAGTAGGGGTTTCGTATCAACAGCTCCAGGAGGGAAACCCTTATCTCTGGGGTTAAAAAAAAAAAAAAATCCCTTCCTTGCTATTATGCTAACAATTGCTATTCCCCTAATTGCTGGTGAAGGCAGAAAAAGGAAAAAAAAAAAAAATCATAGCATCGCCATTGACGAAACAGGACACTGAAAATAAAGTGAAGTGAAATTATCTTTTCCCTTATCCCACATTTTTGGGACTAAAGCCAGAATAGGACAGGAAATCCAGTGATATTTCTGACATTGATACCCTATCTTTCAAAAGACCCTGTCTTTAAAATGAAACTAGCAGGCAAGCAAACTCCTAAATAATCGAAAATTACCAAAGAACAACAACAAAACGAGAAAACTTAAAGATTTTTACTTCCTATTCTTATTCCCTCTTCCTATAACTGTGACATCTCTTGCATTGCTCAGTTGCCTGTGTGTCAAAATAACTTGTGGACATTGGAAACTATTTGAAAATGTATTGTGTGGAATGTAATAAAATGATGATATTTTTATACAAACATCTGGGCTTTTTTTTCCCTTTTGCCTATGAGAACAAAGTTGAAATGTAGGCTTTGAACAAACTGATGTTTCCCAAAGTTTGCATATCGCCTTCTGAGCTACAGGGCATTGCTGTGGGAGGTAGGTGGGTTTTCTCCTTGCAACTAAATGCCAGCTTTTTCTTCTTTTATTTTTTATTACTGCTTGTTAGGAGTTTTATCCAATTTGTGCAGCTGAGCCAACTTTTATGATTGGTGTGGGATTTTGCAAAAGTTGCTAAGTGCTAAATTGCTCAGTGTGATTCTACAAAATTTCTCTTGATGGCAAATCCCTGGCGATTGGACTCGACTTTCAAGGGACCCCAGGGGGAATGGGACCAGTGGAACTGAATCATGTACTCGGCCCTATGGAGACAGATAGCTTCCTTTGGAGAAGAAGCGGCGACATCATACCCCTCGCCTACCAAATTATGTCTTCCATGGGGACATTGATCTCTAGTTTATGAGCACTTTCCCAGACAAAATGGGGACTTATGGCATGTTCAAGGCTCCAAAATATTCCAGACTTCATTTTGGAGCAAATAATGAAGATAATTATATGATGACTATGAACCTGCAACTATCAGGCTGGAACAGTTTGTAAAAGGAACTTTCTGTAAAAACTTTGAGAGGGGCTTGGGGAAACTTACTCAAAAAGCCTGATTGTGTTGACATGTATTTTTGTTTGGTTCTCCTTTTTGGGTAGTTAATGATTCGTTATATAAAATATTTCTATCGGTGGAGGATTGGGGGGAAAAATACAGGAAACACCACCTGCCAGCTGTTTAATGCTTCTAAATAGTGGTCAAGAAGTGATGGAAGGATTTTTCCACCACGGCCCCATTTGTTGGGTGTTTTAAGCATTCCATCAACCCGTGAGCCTTTCTGGGGGTTACAAGAACCATCTCTATAGGTCCTAAGGAAGGGGACGTCTCCAGGTACCCTATTTCCACCAGAGTCCTGCCTTTTCCCCTCTAAAGCTAGATCCAGGAGGAAGACCTTTTTACCTCCGTAAACGTGTCCAAGTGGTGCTGAAAGGAAGCAGGCTTTTGGTTTTCAGATCTTACAGGAAGCTCTGTTAGTACAGATGGCGCGGTATAAATGTCGCTGTCTGCCCTCTGCAGGAGAATAGAGTAGAATGCCCGTGATTAGAGCATTGTTTGTTAGTCTAATGACAAGCCTAATTACCCATTTTGTCTAAATAACCTTTGGCTTTCCTCAAAGCCATTTGTTCCCATTAGTAAAGGATAAACTGAAAGCATCTCAAATGTATTTATTTCAGGCAAAGACCCAGGCTCAGTCAACATTTTCCTGAGCTGGCCTGGAACCACATTTGCCAGACCAAATTAAACTGGCCATCACTTATGCTTCGTTAGCATTACCATTTTTGGAACCACCTTTGAGCATTTCATCGTTGCTCTTCCTGCCTTGGTTCTGGTCCCAAGGCATTTTCTAGAAGTATTCTCTCTTCCCCAAAAGGGCAAAAGACTGTTAGGACTCTAATCTTAGGCGTCCAACACAGCACTGTTATCAGTGTGGTATTTCAGACAGAGCCCAAGCATAAATGTTACAGAAATTGTGTTTCCATGGATCATAAATACCAGATGTCGAGGCCCAGTATGTCTTTTTTGGCTCCTACCTGGCCCTTTATGATGGCTTAAATGCGTGTTCTCGCCGTTGAAGCAAGACACCACCCTCCCAGCCCAGATAACCCAAGCCCGGCCAATCTGCTGTGGCGCTGCGTTCGTTTTCATCACCCCTCTTCCCTGACTTTGCAGTTGTTTTGCACAAACATTGTGGCCTTTCTGTAATCTTTGATGAAAAGAGCTTCGTTTTTAAGTTTTGATTTGTCTGCGTTGTGGGCTACACATCTGAGCCAAACGGCAGATCTGTAGGTACAGCTTGTTTTCTCTCTTTAATTGTGCACATCTCTGGGGCTCTCACAGCTGTAATTTGCCTTTCATCCACTTCAATGATGGCCCAAAGAAAACACAAAACAAATCCAGCCAGAGAAAAAGGAGGGGAGAGGGGAACACCAGCTGATGGTCTTACAATCGGCAGGGAAAAGAATCGCCTTACATAAATAAATTAAAAGCTAGGACTAGTGTAGGATTTAATTAAGCCTGACATAGATCAGTTGCCCTAGAGTATGTCTAGAGGTTAGATACAATCAGGGACCTGCACCCTTAGAAGGCGTCGGGCCACATGCCTCAGCCAGAGTACGCTTGCACCAACTGTGCGGTGGAGTTCTGACTGGCCCCAGACCCTGCAGATAGAGGATTTGGAGAACCGCCAAAGAACAAAACCCCCGTTAGCATAGTATGGCACAGGGGACAGTCCAGGTGCTTCCGGGCAACCAGCAGAAACCAATCTTGCCTCTAGCCCAGCGATCAAAGATCCAGAATCACTCCACCCTCTTTTGGGTAAAGTAATTGTTCTTAGGCTTTGCTGTCCCTGACTTCCAAGAGCCCAAAAAAGCTAAAGACCCACAGGCATCAGACCAAGAAATAAGAAAGGCTGTTTGAAAAATCAGCCATGGACATTCTGGTGGCAGACTGAGGGGTTGAGTAGGGAAACATCTTGTTTTGGAGGCTTAATGACCTGAGTGGTTACTGACTCTGAAAGAAGTTTTTGGGGAAATTTTAGGATAATAACTGGTTGGGTTTCTCCCCTCCCCCCCTTTTTTCAAACTTACAAGGTATACACAACGACATCCTGGAAATGGGCAAATAACACAGAGGACGCAGAAGTCCATTTCATTGCTAACAAGTCCCACTCTCTTCCCCAAAGAGAGTAATCATGAGAAACGGTGTGAGGTATCTGTTTCCAGGCCTTGTTTTATACCATTGCAAACACGGATGTTTGTGTCCAGTCGTGTGGTTTGTTTGGATTGGCGTTCGGTTTTGTTCTGCGTGAATGGCGTCACGCCTTTCCTCCTTTGTTGGACAGCCTCCTGTTTTTCCTTTAACAAAATCTTGATGATACTTTGTACACACTGCCAGATTAGCCCACCCTTTTTCACTCCTGTATAGCATTCCATATTGTGTGGATATCCCCAAGTTTATTAACTGCTCCCCTACTGGTGGGCATTCAGGTTGTGCCTAGTTCATTATTTTCCCTATTATAAACAATACCGTGAGGAACAGCTCCGAAGTTGCCTCCATGTGCACGTTTCTCTCCAGGAGAATTCCTGGGTCCAGTGGGGTGCCTGTTTTCATTTTCAGAGGTGCTGCAAATGGCTGAGGCTTACCTTCCACGGTGAACCTGTCCCCCCTTGAGAGGTGGTGGATATCTAGGGATATCCTGGTTTCTCTCCCCTGCCCCATCCGCATAAGCCATTTAATCCCTGTGCCTATCTCTCTTTCCTAAAGTGGGTGGAGTGCTTGCAAGAGAAGACTTTAGATAGTTTTAACAGAAGGGAATTTTAATTGTGGGGACTTTTTTTTTTTTTTTTTCAAACTGTCAATTTGTGGAGAACGTGGGCCTGGCTGTAAGCGGCAGCTCACTGGAGCTGTGGCCGCTGTGGCCCAGGAGTTAATTCCATCCCTGGGTTCAGTAGGCACAGCCCTGTTCTCCATGATTAATGAGTTCCACTTGGTTTCTTCAAAGAGTGACTATGCTGTGCCTTGCTCTTATTTATTTATGTTTCCTACTAAAAAATTCATGTAAAAAACATCCTTTAAGGTCAATGCACAGTATTGTGCTGCAAACTAAAATATTCCAGCAGCCACAAGTAGGCCCACATGCCAAAAGAAAGTCTCCAATCCTCAGAGCTTTATGACCAAAGCCCCCACACTGGCCTTGAGCAGACACAGGCTTTCTGGGCCAAAAGGTGTCATCCAGCTTTCTTCTGAGGGGGTTCAGGGCTAATGTGACCCAAGGAAAGTCACCAGGAGGTGAGGTTGTTGTCTAGTGGGAGGTTTATATACATAGGCCAAGCTGCTATCCCCACGTGGCTCCAGCAAGGAGTGGCAAGTGGAAGAGAAGCCAAGAGATCTGTTTGTTCAAAACACCATTTCTTCCAAGAGTGTTACCCTGGTGTCTACTATGCACTAAGACAAAGGGTTTTAATAATAGGACTTTGAGTATAATGGACAGTGTCCACTGCCATATATGGGCTTTATGGGCATTTTTCTCCAACCTGCCAAAAATCCAGGACTTCTGCCTCTTGGACATGGGGTTCACGTAGATAACTCGGGGTGAGTGGCTCAGGAAAGAAAGCAGCATGAGCATAAGGTATGAATGAGCTAGTGATATGTTACTGCAAACACACGCACACACACACAAGCCTTGTTTTGTCTTCTAATTGTGCAAAATTGAACTCTTTAAAGATCGTTAACTACCATACCCCTAAGCAAGGGCTCCGATCCAGACCGGGAATGATAGTGTACTGTGTCTTGGCTTTCAGCAATAGCACTTTCTTTGTCAGGCAGCAGGACTCATTAACACGATGCCTGGACTAGAGTTCTCTACTTGCTAGAGAGCAGCAGCCAGCTCCAGTAATGATGGGAGTGCAGAGAAAGCTTTGCGCAAAGGTGGCCTTGACCAAAGTCCTATGCTCAGCCAGCCTGCTGGTTATTGAGGCTGCATTTTAGCAGAATGTTAAAGAACCATTTTGTCCCTTTGTGTTTCCTAACTACCACCAACGGGCTGGGAGAAGGGGTATGAGGACCCCAGGGCCCCAGCTGGACTTCCTCATCGGTCTTCTTAAATAGTTCAACAGCTGGCCTGAAGGTGGGGAGATAAGAACTAGGACCTAGACAGGGGCTGACATGGATTGTAAAAGCAGCCGCTCAGGGTCCTCACCAGCCTTGGCCAACTATAGACCAAGGGTGTAAGCTCAATAATAGCCTTCACGGGAAGTCCAGGCCCACAACCCCGCCATCGCCGTCTGGCTTTGCGACTCCATATAGGACCGCCATCCCCTCTTTCCCCAAGCAGGCCCTGTCTCCACCCCTCTGTCTTTGTGCCCGTATTGTTCATCTCCAACTTCCAGCCTCCCCTTTTATGCATCATCCCCTTCTCCTGGTGGCCCCTTCTCTCCTCTGTCATTCTCACACCTTCACCAAACCCCTTCCCAGAAAAGTGTGGAGCAAATTCCCTCAAAAGCTCAATTGGTTACTTTCCTCCGAGTAGTTGCATTCTTACTGGACACCAAATTGTTCTCTTCAGTGATAATTACAGTCCTTGGTCACCAGCAGGCTTCTGGGGGAAATCACCTCTTGAATGGCTAGAGAGAGGTTTTTGGAACTCCTAACATCTTCCCACAGAGTCGTTCATTCTTGTGTTCTGAAGAAGATCCCAGCTTTTAAGTATAGCAGAGTCCCTTGGTGAGATACATAGGTTGTGTTTTTTTTTTTTTTTCAAGGACTTAAAAAGATGAGAGCTTTAAGAAGACATCTTTTGTCATATTGGGAGTGGTTGCAGTTTCATTTTCTTTGACTCCATCCTTTCACCCAGGTCATAGGAAACTACTCCACCTGAGTGCTGTTCCCAGTGTGCACACTCACTGAGAGTCAGGATTGGAGGAGAGAAGTGTCAAAGCCTGCTGGCAGAGCTCTCTGAAATGTAAAAATATAAGACTTTTATCTCAGGAGAAGATAAGAACGGGGAGGGACACTTCTTCCCTGAAATTTCCTGGTTTCCTCACCTTCCTACTCTAAGAAGGTGGCCAACAAAAGAAGAGCCTATTTCTTGGTGACATATCCACTTATAGACATGAAGACTAGCTCTGACTTTTCCAAGACTGAGGGTAGAGGAGAGATCCAAGAATTTTCCTCCATCACCGTTGCTGGGTTTTTCCAGCCTGCACAATTGTGAATCCTGTCTTTACAGCTAAATATTTCTCTGGCTGCATTTTTCTTATTTTCACGCCATTGTTGGGGCTCAGTGGAGCCATTCTGGCCTCAGCTGCTCATCCGCCTCCACACTTGAAAATATTATTAGGTCATTTCACAGCCTCCTCGTTTGCAGTTGGTATTTCCAGGCCCTTATAGTATTTTCTCCTGGTTATTCAACTAAAAATAATTTTTTGGCTAAATCCAAGTTCAGACTCCAGATATCTCAAACCAGGGCCCCTGTGTTTTCCAGCTTGAAACCATTTGAAAACTCCAAAAAATATTTTTCCATGACTTTGCATGTATTTGGCTATCAGCCCAAGAGATAAAAACCCATGATAAAGGATCTTCTGGTGGTGTTTCTAAACTGAAGCCAAACCCAGCAAGGGATAAATGGCTCTCGAGTACCCTGACTCTCTAATGGAGGAGCTTTGGCAAAGTTTTCGTCAACATCTGAACTCTTGGCTCCTTGTAGCAACTGGGGATGAACAAACTGAATTAGGGAAATTAAGTGTGATGGGGCGGGGGGATCTTCAGCCAATACTAAATGTTCAACTGAATTAAACACTTTGAAAGGCCAAGAAGTATCTCCTAGTCCTTCATTATTTCTCATTTATTTCAGTCTCGGTGTTATATCTCCTGCAGGGATCAAAACAAAATGGCTGAGAGAATTTTCTGAGGACTATTCCCATCTGAACAGTCCAGTGATTTAGCTGCCTCAGGGTTTCAGGAACTTGGAATCAAATTCAGCAAGGGTTCTAAGTAGCCAAGAGCTTATCCCACATAAATCACAGCCCCAAACAAGGTGTCGAAAATGTGGCTTACTCACTTCACCGCCGATTTGTTCAATGACTTATTGCACTTTTCTCCCCTCCTTCCTCAATTTCCTCCTCTTTAAAGTAGAAGCGATGACACTTGTACCTGTGAAAATGAATGACTGATGATCTCCTGTGTGTAAGAGACCCTTCAATCCTTGCTTTAAAGACCGGTTGCAGTTTGGTGGGTTAAGTGGTCATGTTAGGTTGGTTTTATCAGGCTGGCATCAGGTGAGGCAGAGGCTTAAAACTTGGGGCACAGTATACCCCCTTACTTCCTTGATCGCAAGTTAGCAGGGCTAGTATCTAAGGAAATGAGCAAGTGTCGAAAACAGAGGACCTCGTGGCTTCCCTTTACCTGTTCTTTTTGTGGTCTTCTCTTTCCATATACACCTTAAGATGGCTGCCTTCAGGGAGCAACGCCCGGGACACAAGTAGTGTGGGGTGCAGGCTGGGGCAATGAGTAGTATGGGGCCCTTTTCTGTGGGAGTCACCTGGTCTACTTCAACCAGCAGCCACTTGAGAGAGCCCTCACTGGAAAGGGCCTCTGACTTTTCTCATTTTCTTCCTATAGGACATAGACTACTAGAGCAGGGAAGAAGGCTGGCGGTTACTTTACAGAGGAGCAAACTGAGGCTCAGGAGGCCTCACCCAGGCTCTCACACCTGGGGTGGATAGCCAAACTCAGCAAGAAATAGGCAGCCTATCCCCAGTGCAGTGCTGCTCCATAGCCCGTGCTGCTTCCCCTCAGATACAGAGCAGAGCTGACACTCTGGCTGGCGAACTTGTCATCAGCATCAACCAGGCCTCTTAATCCACTGCTCAGAATTGGCATGGAAGGGACTCTCCGTAGAAAACCAGCGTATGTTGGTAGCCTGAAATGATCTATGTTCAAGTGACCCAGGAATGGGCTGTCCTAAATAATTTATCTAAAAGTAACCAGTGGTTTGAGGCAGGCCTCTCACTCTCTGAGCAATCTTGTGAAGTTCCTTTTAAGATGCAGAAAGTAAACAGAACAATGTCAGTGCCAATACACTCGCAGGAGACCACAGCATAGCAGAAGTGCTGAAAGTGAAGGTGGAAAGTTTTCTATGAGTAACTGCAGAAAAGCAGCCTCACCCCAAAGAGCCTTAATTTAAGAGGGAAAAAAAATGGAAGAAAATGAGGGGGAGAGGAAGATAGATAATGGGTTCATGTGCACCTGTGCTTGTGTGTGCATGCGCGCACACACACACACACACACACACACACAAGACAGGGACAAGAGAATGGGGGGCAAAGACTGAGAGAGAGCTTTCGTATTTGAGACTTAAATCATGCTCAGTGGGGAATTTCCTGGCTGCAGGTTGGAGTATTGGGGGTGTTTCCCCTGCATAGCATGTGTGGTCTGAACAGGCAATGTTCCAAACCCCACAGGGAAAACACATCTCCTTAGAGTAGGTTCGGTTTGTGACTGGGTATGGCCGTTAACCTTTCGGGCCATAGTGTTGCAATTTACTGACACTTGAAAATCTGTGACTCTTCTAGGGTGGAGGGAGTTCCTGGAACAGTGAGTGAATGTTTTAATAACTAGCCCCTACAGGCCTCTTGCCCTGAAAAACCAGGACTATAGGACATGAGTAGATCCTTAAATCACTCTTCACTGTGTACCTAACCCACTGCTTGATGATACTAAAGGAAGGGACTCCTGGGGAAATGGGACTTTGTAGCCTAAGGCTTCTACGATGATATGAAAACAACCAGATTTTGTTGAATTGAGTTGTTTGTTCTTTAAGCAGTGGCTACTCTGCTCACTGGATTAGGTAAACTCTATTAAACTCCTTTCCAGTCCTGCATGAGTTAACTTCCTCTCAAGGTGCTGGTTCACACCCCTCCACCAGAGGGGAGGAGCAGACACCTGACTCTCACATAGGGAAATCCAGGTGGAAGATTTGTAGCCAGCGAGGCAATCTCTTTGAATTCCTTAATAGATCAAAGTGAATTCGAGCCAAAACCAAGGGATCAGCCTATGAGTACAAAGGCTCAGGTGCCATGCTTGAAACCATTCCTATGGATCAGATAAAGGAGCTAGAACTCCACCCCCCATCTCGAAGCTGCCTCAGTTCCAAAGCATCCTCTTCCCCACTCTCATGTTTTCCTTCCTGGCAGTGGCCCAGCCTCATGTGCCCCATCCCTACCCTGGACATCAGTAGCACTTGGAGTCCCTTCTCTAATACCCCACTTTCTTTTCTGCTGTTTTGGCTTGGACTAGTCTTTGCTTCCTAACCATGCTGAAGGGCCTTGACTATAGACACCTGGTCCCATACATCTCCATTTTTCATAGTCCTCAGTACAGTTCCTGGGCACCTTGGGAATCCCCTTTATAAGTGATGATTGGTTGATCGGTTGGTTAATGAAGATTGCCCTTGGAAGAATGAGGTAAAGCAGCCTTCCCCCTCTGAGCAATGGCTGTCACAGAAACCATGAGCCTCAAATTTCAGATATTTTCACATTCATGAGCAGTCCTCATGAGTTCCCATCCAAGTGGTGAGCCAGCAATGCAGGCAAACAGCCAGAGAGTGTATATCCAGTCAACCAGGATCCACCCCTACTCTTAGGGTAGGTAGTCATGATATGGTGGTAATTGCAGTGTCCTCTCTCCACCCGGAGAACTTGCGGGCAGACCTGGGTGGGGGTGGCAGTGGGAGGTCTCCTCTGGCCGTAACACAGTACAGAGTGTCAGAATTCAGGATGTAGAGTCAAACTGGCCTGAAATTGAGTTCACACAGGATCCCAGAGGAAATAGGGTCACGGGAGCACAAAGGTTGAAAGTGGAAGTCGTGTGGGTGGTAAGATCCATTCCTGATCTGTATTATCCTATAGGTGTGGCCCATTCCACTCTCCTTCATCCATCTCCCACTCAGAGACACACCCATCCACTGACCCAGAGTCCTGGAAGTTCCTCTCCAAGTTTGTCCTTGACAAAGAAGAAAAATTCAGTTCAATTCCAAGTCCCCGGTCCCTACATGCTTTTGCTAGAACTTCTGCTATCAGGAAGGTGTGTCTGGAAGGTGTTCCTGCTATCAGGAAGCTCCACTGTGTCTGGAGCTCCTCTCCACTCTTGCCTTTTCTTTCTAGAATGACAGGGACCTGGTGGGAGAACCACACTCCTTCCTGCCAACGTCCTGAGGAAACAGGCTGAGGTTTACCTATTGAGCTTAACAGGAAAGGAAAGTGGCCCGTGAAGGGCAAAGGGGCTTTTAAAAAGGAAAGCTTTTAATCAAACACAGGTATCAATAATATTAGCAAGGGGACCAGAGAAAATTGCTATCAAAGTAAATTGCTTTTTGTACAAATGTTCCCTTTATTTGGATTTTCCCCCGTGTGCCATTCTTTCTTTGAGGCTTGGTGAACAGATGCGCTTTTGAAAGTGTTGATTAACTTATCCTTTTGTCGACCCCTTCCCACTCACCTAAACTCCTGGGAGCAGTGATTACACAAAAAGCCAAGTCAAGCCTCTAAAGTGTTCTTCTTCACCTCAAGAAGCCTCTGGTTCTCCAGGTGCAGAAATCTCGGCCACATCTGGCCAATCAATGTCAGAGAACCTTAGAAATGGACCAGTTCTTGCGAGGTCATCTCATCTAGTCCTCTATCTCCAGAGACAAGAGGGTGTGGTCTCCTGGGGCAAAATGTTCTAATACTGATTACCATCCTTTTACCCTTTTTCTTTCAAGATCAATGCCACATCCACCCCCTTTCCAGCCGTGATCAATAGTGTCCTAAGAGTTCTTCCCTGAGGGTGTGAGATGGAGCAAAATGGCATTCTAGCCTCCAAGAATCTGTCACATCCTTGGCAGAGACCAAATCCCTAAAAGCAAGAAGAGGATTTGGCCCAAAAGTCACTGGCAAGAGCCCCACGGTTTTTGTGCTAGGCTGATAGACATATTCTTTTCCAGTGTTCTGCATCTCTTAACCATGAAGGTCTTAAGATATATGAGCATCACACCAAAACGATTAGTTGTTGGAAATGTGATGGTTTTCTTCTGTGTTTTTTGTTGTTGTTGTTGTTTCATAAGGTTAAAAAAAAATCTCCAGGTTTCCTTTCAAAAGCTCAGTTTGATCCCTATGACAGACACCACCTGCCTCTTTTTGATTCATATTCACATCTTCATTCCAAGGAAACAGCCTGTGCCATAGGGGTCTGGAGAATAATGCAGGGGGTGGGCATTGAGGTGGGGAAGCTGGTGTGACCTGCAGGTGCCAGTTGCTGTGCTATAAACATGCCAGACACGGGCTGGATTTACGGCAAATCAGTGCCACATGGCGTTGATCCTTTCAAGTGGGGTGTTGGCAAGTTGTTTTGTTGTATCCCTTCTAGCGACCAGGGGGATAAGAATGTGCTTTAGCACTTGGCCAGGAATGAGGAAGACTTCTATCTAACATGATTAAAACCACAGCCTCTAGGAAAGGACTGAATTTTGTGTGTGGCAGTGATAGATCAGTCCTCAGTTCAGGTCATGGTCAAGTAGATCTTCTCTGAGAAGTGCTGATAAGGGAAAAGTTCAGCCAGTCCGAAGTTCTTTTTTTTTTTTTCCCTCTTGTTTGAGAGTGTTAGCTCTTTGGGATTTGGGTTTGGCTTAAGCCTGGATTTTCGGTTATCAATTTATAGTGCTGACCTCAAGGTTGTTCACCTGACTTGGGGTTCAATAAAATTCCTAAAGGGCCCATACATTCACTGGCGCCACCTTGAGCTGACAGCCAGGGCAGGCATAATTAATTTGTGAGAAAGAAAGAAATGATGAATCAGTACATATTTGATTCTCTTTTTTGATGTTTTACCATTTTAGTCAGGAAGTTTTCATTGGCTCTGATTTCTGTAAGATGGACAGCATCGTGAATAGGAAGACTCTTTCCCACCTCCCCCAAAAAATTATCATAAAAAAAATAAAAGATAGTGATAATGCTGGAGAAGATTCACAGTAAATTAACTTAGCGCCATTCAAGCCTGGGCTAGTCAGATTGGATGCCCATGTTTGACCTATTCTAAGCCATAAAGAAAACCAATAGGAAAAAAAGGCTGAGAAGGAAAGATGAGAGATATTAGCACAGATACGTGGAGGTAGACAGGTTATCATGACATTCTTTCCAGTTCTACATTAAAATATAAAATAATGAAACATCACTTTGTTGAATTACTATATGTTTATTTGAAATCCAGAGGACAAAGACTCTCGCAGTATATGTCTACTTAGATGCACACATATGAGGAGGGTCAGTTATACTAGATAAATATCACAATGATGGCAACTGATGATGGGCATGCCATCCATTTTGCCTTGGATAAACGTAGGCCTATATTGGCAACGAACTACAGTCATTACAACGGCACAAGGATTTATTGGTACTGAAGACCTTTTATGTTTCTGTTCTTTGGGTCACTATTGGAAATAAAAGACAAATCATCTGAAGGGGAAAGAATCCAGTAATGTACATACTAAATGATCTAGAAGCAGATGTGAATCTTTTGCTGCCTACTGTACCGGGGAGCCAGTCTGAGAAAAGTTGCATCTCTGCCTGTTAGCCACGGCGATAAAATTCGTTATAACTTGATTTGTTTGTTTTCTTTTTCGTTATAGTGGACATTCCAGAAATACATGGGAGAGAAGGCTATGAAGATGAAATTGATGGTGAGTATTGCTATGATTTAGCAGATAATCACGAAATTCAAGTTTGGTTATAAAGACGTCAACAAAAATAATGCCTGGGGTATTAGAAGGCCAGAATTTAGAACTACCAGTCAGAAATATAAGAGAAAAGAATCTAGAGAGGAATGAAGGAACCATCAATTGCTTTGTCAGGGTCAAATTTAGAAAGCTTATTGAGTTGCTTCTGCCTAATCTGAAACAGGTCCCCTACTTAAGGCAACTTTCGACATTGATGGACTTCAAATCTGGATAAACCCTTTAGAAGTAAAAGCCAGGTTCCCTTATATGTGTTGCTACTTGAACCCATTGACCTCTTCCCAAAAAGACCTTGAGTCAATGAGTATAAACGTGAATATTCTCCTAGGCTTTCTGTGGTTTCCTGTTCCCTGGCTTGGACAGAGCCTTTCTCACACTATCCAAGACTCCAAGTTGAGGCCCATTGCAAGATTTAGGTTTCCTTGCTACAATCCCCATCTTGTATTCTCATACTTATTAGAAGCTCTATTCTACTTCAAATACACATACCTAAGGGGCCGAAGCAAGAGCCCCAACTGGAGGGCCGCTGAACAAACACGTAGATAGAATTTCTTCCATCAACTCAGAGCAGCGCAGGTCTCTCTGGGCTTCTCTGAGTGCCAGAGTTGATCTCCAAGAGAGATCACCAAGGTTTCCCTCAAAGAACAACTTCAGACCAAGATTGATGCATTTAAGAAGAGCAGTTTATAGAACCAGCTGTATTTAACCTGACCTTAATCAAACACTTCAAGTGTAGTTATAGAAACAGAGTGACTAACCCAAACAGCACCTTGTTAACTCGGCGCAGACTCTCCCTGCAAAGCCCCAGCTAACACTCCTTTTATGGGCAAAGCTGTGGAACTCGCCTACAAGGAGAGGCAGCAGCAGAAGCAGATGGGGACAGAGAGCAGGGCACGAGGATGCAGAAAGCCTGAATCCTATTCCTAGTTTCACTGCTTGCTAACTCCGGGACCTTGAGTGAGTTACCTGGCCACCTAATTTCTAAAAAAAAAAAAAAAAAACCCTGAGTTTCTTCATTTATCAAAAAAAAATTATAATAGCACCCTGCCTTCTTCATGGGATTATTAGGAAATTCCACAAAATGAGCTATGGATGTGGTCATGCTTTGGCCACGCTCTGGAAACCTAAGTATATAAGTCTGCTAGGGCTGTCATAACAAAGTACCGCAAACTAGGTGTCATAAACAACAGAAATGTATTTTCTCACCTTCCTGCAGATCAAGGTGTCAGCAGGGTTGCTTCCTTCCAAGGACCATGAGGTTTATAGATGGTTATCTCCATGTTTTCAAGGCAATCTCCCATCTGTGTGTGTCTCCAAATTTCCCCTTTAATGTTGGATTAAGGCCCACCATAATGAGCTCTCCTTAGGTTGATTATTTCTCTAAAGAGCCCATCTCCAAATAAGGTCACATTCTAAGGTACTAAGGGTTAGAACGTCAACATATGAACCTTAGGGCACAATTCAACCCACAATAGTAGGTAAGATGTGTATCAAGTGAGGTGTGGTGGTTCGAAAAAAGTCTGCTGCTCCGACGGCCAAGAATGCTAAATTCAGAAACCTGTCATATAAAAATAGTCTCAGCCTATCCTTTGGTGTAACTTGAAGCAAGTGGAAGTGGGGGATGAGGGGGCAAAAAAGAAGCATGCCCAGAACGCAGGACCACCCCAGTGCTCCAAAGACACCCCGAAGTTTCTGTCAAAATCCAAACTTACCTAGTAGGAGTCAAATTATTTAAATATCAAATACTTAGACTGTACCATCTGTGTGCTGGACACCAAGAACTTTGCAAATGTTAATTCATTTAATCCTTGTAGTAACCCAGTGAGGCAGACTTAACAGTATCCCTGGTTTATAGAGGAGAGGACTGAGACAAGAGGGGTTCGATAAACTTAGTTGCACAGCAATGATGTGGGGAGGCTCAATTATATCACCTTGAAAGAGGCAGCGCCCGCAATCTCTCATGTGCTTTATGTCACAGATGAGTACGAGGTGGACTGGACCAACTCTTCTTCCCCAACCTCAGGATCTGGAGCCCCTTCGGCCGACAAAGAAAAGAGCTGGCTCTACACGTTGGATCCCATCCTCATCACCATTATCGCCATGAGCTCCCTGGGAGTCCTCCTGGGGGCCACGTGTGCGGGGCTTCTGCTCTACTGTACCTGCTCCTACTCAGGGCTGAGCTCCCGCAGCTGCACCACCCTGGAGAACTACAACTTTGAGCTCTACGACGGCCTCAAGCACAAGGTCAAGATGAACCACCAGAAGTGCTGCTCCGAAGCATGACGGATTGCACCCAAATCACATCTGACGTTTCATTCCAGCAAGAGGGGCTAGGGAAGATTACATTTTTTTCCCCTTTGGGAACTGAATGCCATAATCTCGATCAAACCGATCCAGAATACCGAAGGTGTGGACGGAACAGACAGACGAGTAGAGGGAGGCGGGGAGATGCGGCTGCCCCGGGGAGGGGGGTGCGTGTTGGGACCCACCTGGGAGCGCCGTGGCTGAGTCGTTGCTGGGACTAAGACGGGAGCTCATCTCTTTGGGGTCACAGTTCTATTTTGTTTGTGAGTTTGTTCTTATTATTATATCTTATTTCTTTGGTCTGTGAGCAACTCCAAGAGGCGGAAGAAGAGAATGACTTTTCCAAGTTGGAAGCAGAGGAGTGGTCATGGTACTCTGCTTTCTCATGATAGTCAACACTTGAGAAGCAAAAGGTCTTTTCAGACTTTTCATCTTTAGGGGAAAAAAAACTAAAAAAACAAAACAAAACAAAACAAAACAAAAAAGCCGTCCAACTTATCCTGTCCTCTGATCGTCTTATGACTTACGGGATTTGCTGTGGTGTCCAATCTACCAGCCAACCCTACACGCTGCCGTTTCCAGTCCTAGCATTTAAGTAGGATGTTGTTGCCTTTAACTTTTTTTATCCAGGGGAAAATTGCCATTTTAGGGTCAGCATGAATAGCTCTTTCTTATATGTGATGTAAGACAAACCAGAAAGGAAACTTCACACGTCAAAATCCACAGAAGCACCTCCATGTTAGAAGCGGACAAGCCTTAATGTGCTTCGTGACTAGGAGCCATTCATTAAATCTAGACCCAGAAGTTGTGGCTGTGAGGCTACTTCAAGGGGCCTCTGGTGGTGGTTTTGCTTTTTCTTTCCCCTCCCCCTTGTTCTTCTAAAACATACACACATACGCACACGCACATCCGTCAGGTGTCTGATCCCCAAGACGAGCACTGTTTGGCATTCTCAAAGATGGGTGGGTGCAAATACAGGCTGTTTGTATGTCTTCTCCACCAGTGAGATGTAACTGGTGACCAGTGGACCTAAAAGGAGAGCAGTGGAGAGGGAATAAGAAGTCCAGCTTCTGTGATCACGTCATGGCACAGGCTAAGCAGACAGTACAGAGACATTTGGATGAATTAGTCTCTTAGGCTGGTAGACGTTGAGTTCTCCTCGGGGTTACAGCCACCACCTCAGTATTTCAGGAGAGCCAAGTAGGATGTACGCGAGCTGATCTTAACCACAAGTGTGCAAGTACTATGGACCAAAACACTAACAACACTGCTTCAACCCCAGAGAGACCTATGTTCTTACACACACATGCACACGCACGCACACACACACACGCAATTTATGTGTTTTTTATTAAGTGCCTTGAAACAATGAAGAAAAACTGTATTTTCCCCTCTATGTAGAAATCAGTGAGTATCATACAAGTAAGGCATCGCTTCTTCCCTAACCCCCGTGACTCCACTGCCAGTTTCCCCAGCTCATCACTGATCCTACTAATGGATTGAGCCCTGCTGCCGGAGAGGTAGTCATAGCCCTAGATGACTCTCAGCTACTCTAGGAGGGGAGGCATCCAGCTGTGTGAAGGTTAAGATTGTCCGCGTCAAGATCCCAATCTTGATTTTGTAGTGATGCCTAAAGATCGCCTGGGTGCTGGAAATACATTTGAAACCCAGGATGCCCAGCCCATTGCTTATCAGTGGTAAACTGTCAGACGGTTTTTGCTGCTATGGTCACCCACAAGTTCATTTGTCTCATACCCAGGTGAAAGGAAAAAGGTGAATGGGACTGGCTGGTTCCTTTAAATGTTAACTTATGGAAATGCTAGTTCAAGTGGTAATGTCACAGTGTTTCGTATGCGCAGAGGGAGAGTCCAAACCGACAGCTATTTATTCATATGTGTGTGTGTCTTTGCAAGCCTTTGAGTTCTCTGTATCTACTGTGTATGTGAATGGTCACGTGGGACTCCGTGATGTTGTTGTGACTTTGACCTAGGGCCCGAGTGTAACTGCTGATCTCGGCACTCGTTGGCACAGTGGTAGTTAGAGGTGAAAAGTAAAGCTGTCAAGCCCGAGGGCTTAGCTTTAGGACCCCCCCCCCCAAGCTGGGCATGCAGCAGAAGCAAGTTTTTACACTTTATCGAAACCAAGTCATTAATTAGCCCACTCTCCTCTTCGCCTTCCCACGTAGCTCAGTTTCCAGGAAGCTAGCAAGTCCTAGGGATTTCCAGAGGTTGCCTGCAGAAGAAGGGAAGTTCAAAAGCCTACTCTGGGGCTCCTGGCCCTCTCATGCTCCGTGGGTCCTTTGACAGTTCCCCAAAGACCAGCCCTGTCTTCAGCCTGCAGTTCGCCTCTAAGTTACGCGCAAGCCAACCTGCATCCCGCTGACAGTGCTCGATCCAAACTCACCATTGGCCGGCCTGAGGCCCTGGATGAGCCCTGCTAAACAAAAGCAGACTACCCAGGGCTACATGTAGATACCTCACCAACACTGGAGGCTGGTCTGTTGGAAGACAGAAAGACAGTGGGGCCTGGTTCTAACTCGGCCAGGGGGCACCCTGGTGCATTTGTGGTCTCTATCTGCAGGTAGGCTAGCTGACCCGTCTCTTTGAGTCGTTCCCTTTGGGAAACCCAACTCACAGTATTGATCTCCTTTTTTGCCTTGTACTGAATGACACATTACCTCCACGCTCTCCCGGACTAGGCAGTCAACAGGGCCACAGGGTTGCTTTCTCTCTTCGGTGGGGATGGGGAGTTGACAGGGATGAGGGTCCGAGGAATGAGCATGAATGCAAGAAAACAAGGGGAAAAGTTAAACTGTCACACAGAAGGTTAACTTTTCCAGGGTTTGCAGTTAAAGGTATTTGACCATTCGCTGGCTGAGCCAGATCACGGGAACTTGAGAGCTTTTACTGTGATTCTTCAATGTAAAAAATAAACAACAAGGTCAAACTGTGTTTATATGATTTGTATAAAGCCTTTTTAAAATTGCTATTTAAATAAACATTATACCAGAGACATTTTTCTGTGCATGTTTTTTTTTTTTAATTAATTTTTATTGGTGTTCAATTTACCAACATACAGAAAAACACCCAGTGCTCATCCCGTCAAGTGTCCACCTCAGTGCCCGTCACCCATTCCCCTCCAACACCCGCCCTCCTCCCCCCTTCCACCACCCCTAGTTCGTTTCCCCGAGTTAGGAGTCTTTATGTTCTGTCTCCCTTCCTGATATTTCCCAACATTTCTTCTTCCTTCCTTTATATTCCCTTTCACTATAGACATGGACATGGCCAACATGCACATGAGAAAATGCTCTGCATCACTTGCCATCAGGGAAATACAAATCAAAACCACAATGAGATACCACCTCACACCAGTGAGAATGGGGAAAATTAACAAGGCAGGAAACAACAAATGTTGGAGAGGATGCGGAGAAAAGGGAACCCTCTTACACTGTTGGTGGGAATGTGAACTGGTGCAGCCACTATGGAAAACTGTGTGGAGGTTCCTCAAAGAGTTAAAAATAGACCTGCCCTACGACCCAGCAATTGCACTGTTGGGGATTTACCCCAAAGATTCTGTGCATGTTTTTTATTGGAGACAAAGAGTTTGGATGACTGGATGACTAAGTCATCCCAGTTTGCCCAAGACTTTCCTGGGTGTTAGTGCTGAAAATCCTATGTCCCTGGAAACCCCACAATCCCAGCCAAACAAGGATGGTTGGTCATTCTCCAGGGACAATGTCTCTTTCTTTTTTTTTTTTTTTAAGATTTTTATTTATTCATAGAGACACACACAGAGAGAGAGAGAGAGAGAGAGAGGCAGAGACACAGGCAGAGGGAAAAGCAGGCTCCATGCAGGGAGCCCAACGTGGGACTCAATCCAGGGTCTCCAGGATCACGCCCCGGGCTGCAGGCAGCACTAAACCACTGCGCCACCCGGGCTGCCCAGGGACAATGCTTCTTAACACTTCTTATGGAGTTAGTAGGTTGATTGGCTGGCTGGCTTTTTATAAAATTGAAAATATGATGGGGATGGGGATTGGGCTACCTGGCCAGGTGGGCTATTTTAACTCAAAGACTTGCTGGTAGATTTCCAAGACCATCATCCCTGTAAAGCCTCTTCCTCCCAAGACATCACCAATGCCCTACAACTTTTGACTCTTCACTGCTTCTTTCCTGTCCCAACACTTGTGTATCAATATCTGTGGTGATTTTAAGGTCTGTACATTCTTGGGCTCCATTCCAGATCAACTGAATCAAAAACTCTGGGAGGAGGGCCTAGGGATCTGTGTTTTAACAAGCCTTCCAGTGTAAGCCTTCCTTACACTTTCAAGTTTAAGAACTTCTGGTCTAGGAGAAAGGAAAAGTAGCCTGGCCTCACAAAACCATTAGGGATCTTTCCACCTGTGGGTTTTTTGGAGTCAAAACAAACTAGACTTTGACCAGGGAAAGCAGAAGGAGGTCGAGTTCATTTCTAGGTAGTACAAGTTCCCAAGGGAGGAGGAGGGAACAGCTTTATTATGAACTTCCCCCAGACGCACATAGACAGGAGTCTCAACAAACCAAATCTGCCCCCATTCTGGGACTCTGTTCACCCCAGAAAAGAAATTTGGTTCAATCATTTACTCAGGAAATGTTTTTGAGCACTTCCTGATTCTGTAAGCTCTCGGAGCTTGCGGACACTCCAGTGAAGAGGACGGAAAGCAAACAGCCAAGCACATAAAATAAGGACTGGTTACGTAAACGTGATGAAGACAGTAAACAGGTAGCTCTGATGGAAAATTACTAGACAGTAAGGTGTAATATTTGTGTTACTTGAGTTCGTATTTGCAAAGCACGGCTCTTGGTTACTGATGTCATAGGATTTGCAGTAATTAAATACAACGTCTTCTGTAGTCAACAACGCTCACCATAATGAAACCTAAGGAATCTGAAATCTAATACAGTAGAGCCCTTGAAAACCCCTTTTAAAAAGAATTACTAGGGTCACTCCCACGAAGTGGTTCATCAGAGAAGGCCTCTCTGAGGAGGTAATATTTAAGCTAAAACCTGAAGAGATAAGGAGGAGTCGGTTCAGCCAAGTGCCTGGGAGAAGCTTTCCAAATTGAAGGAACAGCACTGAGAGATCCCCGCTGTGGGAGAGTTAGCTGCGCCCCTAGGAACGCAGAGAAGTGGTTGGTTAAAGCAGGATGGCGAGAAGGGAAAGGTACTGAGAAGCAGCTGGGAGTGGAGGAAGGTCCTTTAAGGCACAGTGAGGAGGCACTTTCTAATCTTTATCACTCTTGGCATTCCTTAAAATTTATAGAAAAGACAGCTCCCCACCCAGGCCCCTCACCGCCCACCCCACCCCCTTCCCACTCCTCACTGGCCAGTAAGGTCACCGCAGTCAAATTTCTGCAATTTCCCTCTGCCCCTCTGTGATCTTTACGGTATCATGTGTCTCCTGAGATGCCTGCTTCTGTCACATTACTGACCCTAGCAACCATAACAGAGGTTAAAATGAAAGCAAAATTTTACTTTCCTTTAGTTGAGCTTTTGGGGATTTTTAAAGCCCTAATAAACTAATAATATCTCCTGGTCCCTAGCCATCTAGTGTTTACGTAAGGTCTTTTTTTTTTTTTTTTTTTCCATATCTGCATCCTTCTGGAAATGTTTATACAATCCTCAGGGGAGGGAGTGAAATGAAGTTGGAACAGGCCCATCCTTGAGGGAAACAGGACCCATCTGGATGCTGAGGTGCCCTTGTCTCTGCAACGTTGGTGGTAGCCATGGGGGGAGGGAGGGAAGCCTGAAGAAGAAATGGAAAGATGATTCTATTCCAGGTCTTGCAGGCTTCAGGCTCTAATCCCAGGCTGACCTAAACAAATTCCTGGGGGAATGTGCCCCCTCCACCACCAGACACACACCCACTGCCAGGGGACTGAGCGAAAGATGAGGAGGTGATGGTCAGACTAGGAATTGCCACCTTCGGGGGTCCTCAGAGACTCCTCTGGTCCACCTGGGGGCTTCACAGGAACTGTGACTCTCGTTCCCATCAACAAAATGGGAAGGGCCCTGAGAAGCCTAAGGACTGAGAGAGAGTCAGGGGCCCGGCTTGCTTCTGAATTCCCACCTCTCAGGAATCCCAGGCCTGCAAGGCTGGGCCTCCTTTTTCTTTCTTCCTTTGACTCTAAGAGGAGCTCCTGGAGAAAGGGCATGTGCCTTCTGTGTTCTCCTGAAGACCAGGGCCAGAGACCTGCAAGGGAGGCTCTGCAGTTGTTTCTGCCACTTCTCCGAAGAATGACACCTGTTTCCTCTCTCTTCCCCTCCAAAAACCCTATAGGACACGTGTGTGCAGGAGCACAGTTCCCGTCTTGAAAGCCGGCTTTCAAGAGCTATGAGAAAGAGACCCTTCCAGTGAGGCCTCATGCCCCACCTGGCACAGGGGTCTGAGCCTTCCCTCATCCCTGCTCCAGCCCTGTGGCACCAGGTTAGCAGGGTCCCCCTCTCCGGCCCAAGTGGGTCCTTGACACAGGGTGCAAAGGCCCTGAGGTCCTGAGGGCCATCCAGGCCCGTGTGCACACAGAGGGAGCCAGAAAACCCTCCATCGCCGGAGAGGTAAGGCCCCGGGCCAAGGACCTGGGACGTGAATATTTGGGTGCTCTGCCCTAGGGGCATCCCCAAACCAGCATGCCCCGGCGGCTGTGGTCCGGCATGGACCCTCCTCCACCCCCATTCAAACCAAGTCCCCTGGAACCCCGAGCAGTTGTGCTTGCGAAGTGCAGGCTGCAGCCTCCACAGCCCCCAGGCTGCTCAGCGCTGTCTGCAGGGCCAGGTTGGCCTGCTTTGGAGCGCAGCCCTGCTAATAAATCTCCATCCTGAAGCCCTTGACTGCCTCCGCTGGGAATTGAAGCGCAGCCTTTCCGAGAGCCCGCTGGCCGCCCCACCGCCTGCCAAGCTTCACACACAACCGCCCTGGCAGGGCCATGCCTCCAGAGCCACGGCGGGCGGCCTTTCTGGATTTGCCCTTCTTCCCAACCTTTCCCCCCACCAGCCCCAACCCTGACCTCCCATCTCCGGAGCGCTCACATTTCCATTCCCAGCCAACGAGGCTTAAATCCTAGGGGAGGTCAAAGAAACCTTTAGAGGGTTCGAAAGCAGCAGGGCTCTTATCCCCTTGGACATGCCTAGGAGGAGCGAGAGCTCTGGTCCCAGAGCTTGGGAGACCAGGGTCCTCAGTTCCACCTCTAGCTCTGTGACCTCGGGAAGGTCATGCACATTTTGGCTTTCGCATCTGGGAAGAGGGCACTGGGGCTAAGGGAACTCCAAGCCCCGAGCTCTGACATCCTGGCCGGTGGAACAGTTCTGTTTGGTTGTCTGAATGTGCATCACACAGCTCTGCCGGGGTAAAGCTCTGCAGAGCCTCCTGTCCCTACCTTCTCGCCGGCTCCCCTCTGCAGAGGCGCGGGGAGCATATCCTTGGGCTTGATTCTGCTGTGGAGCTGGCCCAGCTCCAAGCTCGTCTCAGCAGAAGTGCTCCCTTTGCCAGAGCCCCTCACTCTCACTCACAGCAATTTACATAGACGTGGACGTGCTTTGCTTGTCCCCCACTAGCTCTTGAGAAGAGAATTTATGCATGAATACATGCATGTGGTTGACACATTTTACATTAAATGCCTCCCATGTGCCTTGCTAGGTGCTTGGGGTTGGGGACTATGATAAGCATAACAGACATGGTCCCAGCCTTCAGGGAGCTTACAGTCTAGAAAGACACAAGTGAATCAAATAACCACACAAATCTACCAGAACAAGTGTGGCAGGAGCTCTGAAGTGATACGTGGAACACCGTGAGTGTGTGAGGGGTCAGGGAAGCCTGAGCACTGTGGCCCTTGGGAGCTGAGCCCTCAGGGTGAGTCAGATGAATGGGAAGGGCAGGGGGAGAGCATGAAGGGCCAGGATGCACAGAGATTCAGAGCCCGAGGGAGACTTGGCAGGGGGAAGGGGGGATTGAGGGGGGTGGGTGAGAAGCATCTTGTTCACCTTTGTATCAGGACCTCCAACTCATACTTGGCACTTACTGTACAAACACAAGAAATGTTCACTGAATGAATGAATGACGTGTATACGTTCTTCTTTGTGATGGGCTTCAAGCTGCCCAGTGTGTACAGGCCAGAGGCTAGGCGGTTTTCATTTCCCCTCACTTCTATGTATGCTTCACTCTAGAGGAAGCCCTGAACGTAGGTTTCCTAGAGTCTGCCCTGAGAAATTATGCCCACAAGTTCCACCATGGAGATGGGCACTATCTGCTTCCATTTAAATATGATGATTTAGGTTAAATATATTCAGATGAAAATGCTGTTGAGAAAGTCGGACGCTTGCCAGAGTTAACAAATTAAAATATCCCATGCAGCCACCGCGGAAAAACAATATAGCAGTTCCTCAAACTGTCACACATTGAAATCCCACGTGATCCAGCAATTCCACGTCTAAGCACCTCTACCCAAAAGAATGGAAAGCAGGGGATCAAACAGATACTTGTGCACCAACCTTCACAGCAGCATTAGTCACTACAGTCAAAAGGTGGAAACAAACCCAATGTCTATCAGCAGATAAGTAAATAAGCAAAATTGAGTAGAGCCATCCAGGAGGACACTGTTCAGCCTTAAGAAGGAGTGACATTCTGATACATGTTACAACAGGGATGACACGTGAAGACACCGTGCTAAGTCAACTAAGTCAGACACAGAAGGACACATCATACGATTCCACTAAGATGAGGTACCGAGAACAGGCAAATCCAGAGACAGACAGACAGTAGATTAGAAGTTACCAAGGGCTGGAGGCAGGAAGGATAGGCAATTACTGCTTTACGGGTACAGGATTTGAGATGATGGATAGTGGTGATGGTTGCACAACATTGTGAATGTACTTAATGCCCCTGAATTGTACACTTACAGATGGTTAAAAGAGTAAATTTATGTTGTGTATATTTTACCACAATTTTAAAAAGCAACTTGTCTTTTTTAAAAAGTCTCATTTTTTTTAAATGTCTAATACCTGGGACATACTTAAACTGAAAAGTTACTGTTTATCTGAAATTTCAGTGTAACTGGGTATCCTGTATTCTCTCTCAACCCTAATCGAGGGGCTTCATCTTTACCATAAGCTTCCCAGAACCTTCCCAGGATTCAGAGACCGTTGTTTCAAAACCACACTCGGTGCTTGTGGTCTGATAAGAATGAGCGTACAAGATAGGCGCAGGAAATCAGGAGGATGCCTGCCCCAATTATAGACTCAGCCCTAGACAGAGGCCATGAGTGACTCCCTCAGCCCTCCATCGCTCCATCAGCGAAGAGGTAGAGATTAAAAATCTTGGTTGGGTTTCCCATCTGTTGTTTAATCATCACGATCTACAAATGCAGTAAAAGCTGGTTGTAAACCCCTTCTTATGATTGACCACGTGGCTAGAATTACAGTTGCAGATGGCGACGCTCATGCGTATGACTCAGACGATGGCCTTGTCCCCCGCCATCAATGCGTCTTCACACCAGAGTTGGTAAGAACCCATGGGGTGCCCAGATGCCTAATTGTACCACCGCTTGCACCCATGTCTTCTCGATGAAAGAAATTGCCTGCACAGCTCATCATGCAGCAAGAAACAACAGGTGCAAAAGGCAAAGGCCACTTTGGAACCATTTGGACCACAGAACATGGCTCAGTATAACAAGAGCGCCCACGGACTTGGCACGCCTGCATTAATCTGCCTGCGAGATGGGCCTGGAATCAGACCACAGCCCTGGAGTCCACGGCTGCCGTTCCAGGTGGTCCCACCTACTCCTTCTCTCAACCGAGACGAAAGGCAGCTGGGGAGGGCATTTCACGAAGATGGGTCGTGTCCAATTCATTTTTACTAGGTGCTGACAAGTCACTGCGGAAAGTCTGGAAATGTGTAGCACAGCAAAAACACACGGGTCACAATGCACTGGTGAATGATTACCAGAGGAGAAATTCATTACAGGCTGCTCTCGGCTCCCATCACATAAGGAAGCGTTACATTAACAAGGTGGACGGTCCCCGCGCTCCCCTCCCTACCACAGCCCCCACCACCACTGCCTGCCACCCCACTATTGCAATCTGTTTTGCATGGCGAGAGCAGAGCCCAAAAGCGGGGCAGTTAATTCAGCTATACTAATCAGAAGGGGGGCCGCAGTGGCAGCCACAACCAATTGAAGCAGATTCGACCTGCATGCTACATGAAACACCAACTATGACTGCGGTGTCTGACACCTGTCTATGGCCTTAAAACAGGGTCGGGGGGTGCCTGGGGGCTCAGTGGTTGAGGGTCTGCCTTTGGCTCCAGTAGTGATCCTGGGGTCCTGGGATCGAGTCCCGCATCAGGCTCCCCAGAGGGAGCCTGCTTCTCCCTCTGCCTATGTCTCTGCCTCTCTCTGTGTGTCTCTCCTGAATAAATAAATAAAATATTTTTTAAAAAAAGACAGGGTGAGGGTGGGGTTTTTTGGGAGGAGGGGCAGTCAGATAATTTGCTTTTCATCCTGGGTGCACCTGCATCCCTGAAAATGTGCCTGGCCATCGTCCCTGCTGGTCCCCCAGTTTGCTTGCGTTTCCAGCCTTTCCCGACCTAGACACAGACCGGTGAGGAGCTAGCAGGTGCCAGAGAACCTGTACAGGAGACAAGCAGGATGACCGAGGTGAGTAAGACACACTGCGTTTGGGGCCCCTCTGGACCAACAAGTTCTGGGGCACCGGGAACAGGGAGTCTCCATTTTTCAATGGCCAAGAGGACTCAACAGGTCAAGCGGCCTTCAAGTCCTGGCCATCCGGTGTCACACACAGTCACTGCCCAATTCCTCTCTCTAATCTCTCTTCTCCAATTAGCACTCCCCACATTCAAGAATCACAGGTCACAAATGGAAGCTTAGCGGAGAGTCAACAGCACGCAGACAGATGGGTCAATAGTTCTTCCTTAATGGGATTTCTGCTCCTTCCAGATGCCATTCACGTGCCGAGGGGCCAGCCCACTGAATCGGCTTTTAAAGTCAAATGTGCCACCAGGCCAGGCCGGGGACAGGCAGGCTCTGGCCCGGGCAGGTGCCCCCGCACACCACCACCGAGCGGGGTACCCTGGCCTCACCCCTGTGCCGAGCTCCTCACCGCGGCCCGGCCCAGCCGGTTCCCGGGGCTCCTGTTGCCAGCGTCACCCCATGGTGGCCCAGAGAGCCCCAGGCACCCCAGGACGACGCCCATAAAGCCGGGGCGCTCCCCGCCGGCCAGGCTCAAGCTGCCCTATCTCTCTGCAGCTTTCTCCGGACATGTGCCCCAGCCCTTTCCTGCTGGGGAACCTTCCAAGCGGTTCTGTTGGGCTAAGCCCCATCCATCTTCAACATCAGAGTCCCGGTTTTCGCCTCACTTCCTTTTTCAAAGCAGCCAAGAAAGAAAATGTCACTGCATTTGGGGCCGATGCAAAAGCCAGGCCTAGGGGATGCTCTGTTTCACTCCCCGGCCCCCCGAGCTCTTCTCCCCAGCCGAGTCCTCAGGGCCTGCACCTCCACGCCTGTTCCTGGTTCCTGGATCACCTGGCGTCGGTGGCCACCCATCTGGCCCATCCGCACTCTGCCAGAGCGTCAGCCTCAGCACTCACCAGGCTCCTGGGCTGGGCCTGCCAGGAGGACAACATGCTGGTGTTGCCAGGTGAGGCTGTCGCCACCCCCATCAACACCCTGCTGGGGATTCAGAGGCTGAGCAGCTGATGCAAGTAAAAGTCCCCTGTGCTGCCACTTAGACACCAGATTCCCCAAATTTGTCCAAAACACGTGGAATCCTCCCCAGCCATGCAGCTTGGTCGCAAAGAGTGTGTGTACCTTTAAGCCTTGAAGGGCAGGTGGCAGTTCAGATGAAGATGACAGCTAGAATGCCTCCCTGACAGCCCCTGGCTCCCCCAGAAGTAGGGAGCTGATGCCCTGATTGATACTTGAGGGGGAGGCTGTCAGCAGGGAGGACAGGAGGGAGATAAGGGACTCAATCAGTGTCAGACCCATCCTGACACACACGGCTATAAATCACCTTGGGTAAAGATTCTCAGCTGCTAGCGTGAAGAAGGGGGAGCGGGTAATAGAAAAATAGGGTGACAAGCACTTGTGTGGGCCTGGGGCTGTGGGATAAAGACGCTGGGCTCAGCCCTGGATAGAGATGCACAAAACTCACAACTCCATCCATCGCTCCTAGACCAAGCACAGATACGGCACTGTCCTGAGTCAGTTGCAGAGGGTTCAAGTACAATCTAGGGTGAACTTCAGAGAGCGTCAATTACGTCTCCATAACACTATTATAAATACATCGATTCCAACCAGCTGCCCCGACGACTGTGGGAGAAATCCTCCCTCCTCCCCTTCCACCCACCGTTAAGGAAGACGGAAGAGATCTCGCTGTTGATGGTCAAGCCTGTCCTTGACCACTGATACCTGGGCTGAGAAGCAGCACATGGTGAGCTGTAAGGAAAAGAGGCCTCAAGGGCTCAGTGTTTTGATGAGAAAGGATTTCTCCAATTCCAGAAAGCCCCAAGACTGCACGTCAACAACTTCCAGCCATATCACAGATGTGATTAGCAGTGGCCAAACCCATTTCAAAGATTCTCTTTCTACATGTTTTAATTAGACATTTAAAAAATAATAACCTTTTTTTTTGTCCAGGGGACAGAGATTCCTAAGTTGGAAATAATGAACGGATTAGCGATTAATTAATTGCTGGCAGGTGTGGGGAGAAGCCATCTACGGCTTCTTAGCATTTCCCCCCCCCCCTTCTCTCTTAAGATCGTTCTTTCTTATTTTAATTAATTTTTTGCCACCCCAGCACTCTTATCAAATATTCAAATAAACTAAACAAATAGAATATGCCGAGACCAAAGTACTCAATATGGTGTTTAATTGGAAGTGTAGCCTTGTTTTCTCCCGGTGGAGTCTCAGGCTACCTGGAAGCTGTCCCTGGCAGTGGAATTGGACTCCTAAAGTGCATTTTTAGCATCTAGTTAATCTTCCTTTCAGGTGCCGAGGGTATGGCTTGATTGAAACAAGGAGCAGTAAGCCATTGAGTGGTTTGTGGTTTCTCCTCCCTGGTAAGGAACGGAGGCGGTAACATAACTAGACTGTGGCCTTTGTCCCACCCACCTGTTCCACCGCTCCCTTCCATGTGTCTACACCCCACATGAATGCATGCCAGTGGGTGCACCATCCAGCTCTTGTGCAAGCCAGGGCCTAGGTGGCCACTGCAGGCCTTGGGTGGCCAGCACTCTGTGCAGCTCTGCAGAAATGCTGCTGGCACAGTTGTACACCCGAACAGTTCAACCTGGCACAGCGACCCAAATCCAGGTCCTCAAACCCAAGCCATGGCCAGAAGAGGAGTGACAGGCAGGACATGTGCTCATGTCCAAGGCCCCGGCACTAGCCTTCCAGGGAATGTGGACTTCATAGAAAGCTCTGTTCTCCTCCGAAGGGATGGCGGCTCGGAACGGCTATGGCACAGTACACTTCCTACTACTGGGGATTGTTCCCTGAATGAGCGAACAGTCCTATCGAACTCTGAGGGAGAGCTTCAAGGATGTAGGTCTGTAATGGAGCCAGAGCTATTGGCTGTTTCAGAATGAGTTATGGGCTTCAGGACATTACTCTGGTGCCTTGCAACAGTTGGAAGACTCCTTAGGAGGGAAGGCTTAGGCTGTCTTCTGAAAAGCAGCCACATTGTTGGGCCATGACCACAGATTTATCCAGAAATAATGATTAGAAAGAATAAAGAAGAAATGGAAGGGGAGTTTTAAAAGTGTGTGTCTCTGGTGACCACTATGTCCTTCAGCCCAAAGTATTTGTCTCCAGATCGAGGCAAAGACAGAAGTAGTTCTCCATGACTGATGGAGCCCAGATGATTCCTTGTCAAGAATTTCAGAAACCATGAATTGAAAGGTAAAGTGAGGTGGGGGGTGGCAGGGAAAGAGCCCTGGAGACTGGGGGACACTGCTGCTCAGGAAGCTAGTAAGGAAATGAGAGTTGCTTCTGAGGGCTTCTAAAATCAGGCGGGTGGAACGAGGGGTCCAGGCAGAGGGAAGATTTTTCTGCTACTTCTCTCAATCAATCTTTTTGCTCTCTCCCAAGTTTGGAAGCATCGAAGGACTGGAATACTGGCACAGGGATTCTAAAGCAGCCATGTATATCACTTTTATTTTTAATCCTCGAGGATAAACTATTAGGCAGCTGTAAAAAAAAATCATAACAGCAAGACAGTTCTTTATGTATAAATATGAAAAGATCTTCAAGACATATAGTTAAGCCAAAAAGCAAACTGAAGAACCATGTCAAGCATTCAATACCAACCATATAAATTGCAGGGCCCTGTGCAAAATGAAATGGAGGGGCAGGGGAGTCAACAATTACCAAGAACTGCAGGACAGCAATGGCAGAGCATTAAATCAAAGGCAGGGCCCTCCTGAACCCAGGGTCCTGCATGACTACGCATGCATTCTCCACACCCACGTCACCAGTCCTGCTGGTATGATTTCATGTGGTGAACCTGAAATACTAAAGAAGGAATAAGGAATAAGGTTTACCTACTGAGAGGTGAGTGAGAACTGGAGAAAGGGAAAGAATTTCCACTATTTCTATTTTTTTAATGTTTGAGCCATTTGGATGAGTTATCTAGTCAAAAATTCAGATAATTAAGAAAAAGTTTTCAGGGCTCTACAAAAGTCCACAGGGACTATAAGCAATACACAGGTTTCCATTCATAGTTCTCAGTGAGTCCATGTTGCTCTGTGAAAGTCCTAGGAATGGGAAGAAGCTCAGAGAAAGCAGCATCTGACTGTAATGACAAAAGCCACAACTGTCCTCTCTCTCATCACTCGCTCACTTGCCACTGGACTCGGGCTTCTGGAAGCCAAATAAAATAGAAAATCTTCTCTCTCACACTCTCTCTCTCCTTCTCTATCTCTGTATGTGCAGTGTCTGTGAGGGTTCCTCTTCCTTCTGAACTTTGATAGGCCTGGGGCACCGGGATCAGCGTTTACTTTCACAGGTGTCCTCCAGGTTAATAAGTGCTACTCCTGTGAGCAGAGGGACTCCAAATCTCATCAAATGCATGGGTTGGTTGAATCTATCAGTAATAACAGTAATAATCAGTAATAACAAAATGGACATGTGTCTTTAACTAAAAAGACACATCCATGTGTCTCCAGAATGGTGCAACCCAAAGAAATGGAACCTGAGATGCTCCTGAACCACAAATACTCATCATAGTTTACAGATATCAAGTACCTATAAAGTGCTAAATGAATTATTCATTTCATCCTCATGATTTCCAGCAAGGCACATTCCACTCTTTTTCTCATTTTGTGGATAAGGAAACTGAAGTCTGAAGAGGAACAGTAATTTCTTTGCTACTACCCTGTGAGTGAAGGATAGAACCAAGTTGGAACAAAGACATCCTAGCTCCAAAGCCCACACTCTTAACCATTAACCACAGAGGAGGGAAGCTCCAAATTCAATGTAAATGATCTATGTGATATCGAACTAAAGTGTGATAATACTTCTCAGCTGTTCCACTTAACAGAATCTTCCATCCAGACGCAATAGGGCTACTTTGGAAGTAAAGGCTGCCTACTTTTACTTGGGTAGATCTGGCTATGAATTCTTTCACGCCATCAAGTTAAATGAACCCTCAGGTCACCATTGTTTGAGGCTCATGCTGATGTTCAGTACAGCCCTGGACTTCCCTTTTTTGGGAAACATTGCTTAAATTTTGACAACTTGACACCTCTTGGGAAAAACTCTCTCAAGACTTACCCGTAAGTGCTCCAAGTGACATAAGTGGTAAGGCAGTTAAGAAGCATGATGAGGAATTACTTCCAAGAGTACAAATAAATCAGTAAAATAATCCAGAGTCACAGAAGGTGAAGATCAGAGGCAGATGTTAGCATCCCTTAGCTGAAGAAAAGAAGACTCCAGGACTCAATTCAAATTGGCTGTAAAAATATTATACAGGTTGGACCAAACCCCAACATTCCCTTAGGAACGTCTCCCTTTCTGAACTGCCTGGGACACCAGGAACAAGTATCTATGTAAGAGAATCTTACTTATATATATATACCTGTACCATCTATATTGTCTTGCATTTATCCCACTGTCATGACGACTTTAATGGAAAAGCCAATTTTGCATAACATTTTAGCACCTGAAACACTACAAGACACAGGATAGGTTCTTGATATATGTTTGTGGAAATAGTAATGAATGAATGACTCATCAGTCAACCCCTAAAATGGGTTAGACAAGAAATATCTCATGATAACAATCCCACCCCTCCCTGCAGCCAACCGATAAAATATTCAAATGATTTTTATTCCATTGACACTTTGCGATAATTGCTGAAATTCTATTCCCAGTAGGCAGAAGCTGGAGATGAAACAGAACCGATGTCAAATTTCTTCATCAAGAATTGGAAAGTGAAAACAAAATCTCTTGAATATAGTAAAAGAGGAACATTTTGCAGATCAGCTTAATACATTGCTCTTGAGTGCCTAAGTGTATTTGTGTGATATTGTCAAGTAACTACTTGATAAATGCTTTAAATCTTGTCTGGCTTGTTCAAATGTAAAATATTAAGAGAAAAGAGGTTTGGCTGAGTTTTACAAATTCAATACCCAAGGTAGTATGGAAGGAAATAAAAACAGCTGGGATTTGTGTAGTTGCTAATTTAGTTGAAGAACCATCATCCATCTAAGCCAAAAAAAAAAAAAAATCCCTCTGCCACATCTGGAGGAACCAGTTATACATGGGAAGGTGTGGCTTGATTGCCAAAAGAACATTTTCCTTATTTAAAAAAAAAAATCTTAATTTTATGCAAATTTCCATGCAGTCTTTTTTTTTTTTTTTTTTTTTTTTTTTTTTTTTTTTTTTTTTCAGAACAATGCACAGGAAGAAAGTAGTTTGGGGACTTCTATAAGACTAGCAAAACCAAAGCCAGTCTTTCTTGGGAAAGAGACTAGTTGAACCTCTCCGCCAGGTGATGAGGCCAAATTACTGAAGGTATCTAGTAAAAGCTATAGGATGAAGAAGATTGCCAGCAACTTATGGAGACCAGGGAATTGGTCTACCGTTCTAGGAATAATCGAAAATAGATAAGTTTTACTTAAGTGAAGGAAGGAAAAATAGAGTCACAAATTCTGCTTGATAATTGAAGTCTAGTGAGACAAAGAACATAAGCTGCATGTAGATTTCTGCATACTAGTTGTATGCTTTTTGAAGCTGAGTGTCACTTTCTATACTATTCTTACTATTTAAAAAGTTATAATGAGATTTTCCTATTTGCATTTCTATTTTTCTCAAAATGAGTGATTCTCAAGACTTATCTGCATCAGAATCACCAAGGAAGCTTTTGGAAAATGATGATTCCTGAACCCAAGGCCCTAAAAAGTCCAATTAGATACATGAAAGGTTGGGACTCAGGAATCTGTGTTTTAACAAAGGACAGGAAATAAGCCCGAGGTAATTTGATGCAAGGGATTTACATCTCACTATTGAGAAGCTACTCTTACGATTTATGTACCAGGTAATGTCCTGGATCGAGGCAGCTAAAGCAAAGAATCACCACCAGGTGGAAATTTATCAAAATTACAGGCATAAGGGAAAGGAGAGCTGTGAGAGGTCAGAAGATAGTGATTTTGTCATTTAAATGTGATGTAGTCAAATAATGACTCAATAAATATTTCAAAGCTTACTTGGCTCGTTCAAATTTAAAATATTAAGAGAATGATAAGGAGTTCAGATGATTTTTACTGGTTCAATACCAAAAGTAATGTGCAAGAAAATAAAGTACTAGATTTGTAAATGGCTAATATATAGTAGAGTTTGGGATTCCACGACACATGGAAACAGGAGTCAAGAGACAGGCTGGAGAGCTACAAAAAAAAGCTTTATCTACTTTTCAGTTCCACCCGCGTCTCTCTGGAAGTAATGACCTCATAATACACGTCAAGCTAAATTGTTAATGTCTGCATTAAGAAGTCACCGTTTGGCTGCAAATCTCCATTTTGACCTATCAACCTACCTCTCCAGGTGAGGCATGTCCATAACTGCCTTACCACTACAGAGCATGTTCTTCTGATTTAACTGGAACCTTTCCTTCAACTGAGAGGACATGGGGGGAGAAAATGAACTGAATGTAAAAGCATCCTGCCCAGAACAGCATTTCCTCCTTCCCAAATATGCACATACCTCCTTCTTTCTCTTCTTCCATCAGTATGCGAGGTCCATAGGGGAGGGTGGCCCTAATACAGGAACCTTTGTAATTTCCCTTTGTGGAAAGCCTATGGCCACCATAGGTCAATAGAAAAGTAAGAAGAATGGCTTCTTACCTGGGTTCTGCGAGGAAGATCTGTTTTTCATTGACCCATCGTGGCACTCATTCATCCAGAGAAGAAATATGAGCTAATACATACTAAGACACATCCTCTCTTAGAGAAGTTCAGCCCATACTGGCTCAGTGGAGCCAAGGATTTGTCAGAGAGCACATTTTCTAAAGCTTTCATCATTTCTGGCCCTTCCCTCAAGGTCCCTACCTCAGTTACCCAGCTATTAGCACCATGACAACCATCAAGGACTACAAGCTTTGGGCAACACGACATCCTCCAGTGGGGAAGTGTGACTCACAAAATCAGTCTTCCATACCAGTCTCTCATCTTCCTTTTCATCAATAACAGCAGCTTGCACAAGACATCAAATCTGTGCAGGAAGCCACTGCCCTACAGTGTGGAATGAAAATGCACTGAGCATTTGGCATCAGATATTAATTTGCATGACCAACAGCAAATTACTTAGCCTCTCCAGGCATCATTATCCTCCTCTATTAAAGGGCTATTCCTACCTTCTGGGTTTGTGAGAATTTAAGATAATATATTCAAAATCCTGGGATATAATAGGTGTTCAATAAATAGTAGTTATTATTTTATGCATGAGCCTCAGGCTAATGTATGTGTGAACATTTAGTTATTAATTAGAAGGTAAATGAAAGCTGGCTGGAGGGAATTGCATTTGACCTTTAGCAAATTATTTCATTTAGATGCGCTGATGCAAAACTATCACATCCTATGAAGAAAGACGAAAATAAATCTGGCTGACAAAAGATATTTTAATAAATACTCAATCTTTCTCCAACATCCTCTCAGTCTATGGCCACCCCACTATAATTTGTATGCCATTTGGGGAAGCTTTGTGCCTTTCCCTCTCTTGTCATAGTCAATCGCCAACTGATCAGAGGCCAGATTTAGCTCAAAAAACCTTTCTTTAGTGCTTGCATCTAATGATTGCTCTAAAAAAGGAATTCTTGATGCTGTTCTCACTCCAAAAAAGCTTGCTACCAAATAAGTGTGAGTGTACTGGAGTTGGTAGAGTCTCTCTAAAGTGTTCCTAGGCTGAGATCAGCTTAGCTGGTAGACAGGATACAGGAACCTAATGCATCTATCCTTCTATGTGTCTCGTGTTATTGACAAGCAAAGAGAACCTGCTGCAGTCCACATAAGACACCCCATAACATGGAGGCCATTGTCATTACAGGAAGAACAGGCTGATGAGAGAAAATAGTAAAGGGGGGAAGACCAGGGTTCACTGCAGGCCAGGGAGAGAAGAGATGCATAGATGCACCAGGACCTTAAATTGGAAATCCATGGACACTACACCGATGAATGAGAAAAGAAGGAAAGAGTGTTAAGGGGAAGGGTGAGCATCCATGAAGGCATTTCTGGGGTGGAGAGCGTTGCATCAAAGAAGGTAGGCTGCGGGATCCCTGGGTGGCGCAGCGGTTTGGCGCCTGCCTTTGGCCCAGGGCGCGATCCTGGAGACCCGGGATCGAATCCCACATCGGGCTCCCGGTGCATGGAGCCTGCTTCTCCCTCTGCCTATGTCTCTGCCTCTCTCTCTCTCTGTGACTATCATAAATAAATAAAGATTAAAAAAAATGTTTTAAAAAAAAAAAAAAAAAAAGAAGGTAGGCTGCAAGAGGTTAGGAAGGATTAAGAAACTAGAATAGCCACTTTTTGCAGAAAAGTCAATAACAAAGAACTGGCTGGCAGTCTCAGGGAAGAAGGGAGTTAAGACTACCAGGCATTAAAAGAAGACGAAGGGCAGCCTGGGTGGCTCAGTGGTTTAGCGCCACCTTCAGCCCAGGGCCTGATCCTGGAGACCTGGAATCGAGTCCCATGTCAGGCTCCCTGCACGGAGGCTGCTTCTCCCTCTGCCTGTGTCTCTGCCTCTCTCTCTATCTGTTGCTCGAATAAATAAATAAAATATTAAAAAATAAATAGAAGAAGGAGGAGGAAGAGGAAGAGGAGGAGAACTAGAAAAGAAAAGGAAGGAGAGCCATAAAAGAAATTCAACTGCTGATACTATCCTGTTGGAAGAGATTTCAGATCTATTACAACTGAAAGAAAAGATATGTGTTTATCATGTGTGATTCTCTCGTACTGCATCACACATGAGTAAATGGTGCTCTCAGGGGCCTCATCTGGAGTTTCTCTGCTTCTCAAGCTACCTGAGATGAGGATGCGTTAGAAAGTCCAACCCAATGAACTTTGCAAAAAAGCTGTGATTAGTTTCAGAAGGCTCCAACTGTGCAGGCAGCCAATATAATAAGCTCGCGTGTTGTGACCGATTATGCCCATTACCATTCCTGCATATTCCTGCCTTGGAAAACCCATGGAGGAGAAGGAAGGAGAGTCAGGCACACATCTCTGGGACTGGTTTATTAAGTGAATGTGCCAGGCATTGCCCATTTTTGCATCCTGAGAAGCGATCGAGCCCTTTGAACTTACCATTTTCATCAGAAATCATCTATTTTAAATAATGATACAGCAAATCTTTGGAGTGCTTTTTATCCAAGGACCTCAAAATACATTACTATTACTGCTGATTCTCAGCATTTGGTAGATAGTGTTACATTAATTTTCTAGATGGCTAAGCTAAAGCATCTAATGGTGAAAGGCAAAATCAGCTGCAAAGGTAGGAAAAGAATTTAGAATACACTGGGTCAAGCTCTGACTGTTTATCTATGTAACTATGCTTACTGGTACATGCCAACATCCAGACACACAATTATGAGCTAGAAGCAAGTACAGCTTTATTTTATGACTGTCCATTTGCAGAGGACATTGGACATGTTGGTGGCTGCCTGACATCTTTCACATATGCTTCTTTAAAAAAAAATGATTTTATTTATTTGAGAGAGAGAGAGAGAGAAGGCACTATTGGGGGAGGGACAGAGCGTTGGAGAGGAAGGAAACTCCCCACTGAACATGGAGCCCAACTCTAAGCTGGATCTCAGGACCCCAAGATCATGAGCTGAAATCAGATTCACCACCAACTGAGCCATCCAGGTGCCCCACACATGCTTCTCATGTTTGGGGAAGGTCTTACTTCCCTATCTCCCTTGCAGCTACAGTGCAGACATCTGCGGACATGTGGCCCAGGCTCTGCCAATCAGATGCAATGGTGGGAGCGGCAAGTCTAGATCCTGGTGAAGAGGTTGCAAGAGAGCAAATTATAGTGTCACGTGCATGGCAGTGGCAGCAGTGGCTTCCCCAACAGACCATTTTGGCATCTCTCTAGAGGTTTAGCCTCTAGCCTGTTTCTTCAGCTCTCCCGATGACCTTATGAACTCCTCTGTACCCTTGGAACAAATCAGCCAGACTCAGCTTCTGTCACTTGCAGCTAAACTCCCTGACAAGTATTCCTTTATAACCCATGGAAAATAGAGGCTCACAGACCAGACCTCCTTTTATACTCCTAGATAGGTTGATAACTGCTTATCAATCCATCTTTGAAACCGAAAGTCAATTTGCTCAATTGATATCTGGTATTTATAAATATCTAGTATTAACTGAGCACTAAGTATAAAACTCTGTGCTAAGTATTACGGAAAATATTTGCTGGGTACCTGCTATGTTCTATCTATCACACTGGGGGCTGGGGCATCAGAAAAGTAAAGAAAAACAGACATGGCCACTATCCTCCAAAAGCTGATAGTCCACAGGGAAAGGCAGGCAGCAATTGAGGAATCACACTCAGAACTGCAAAATTGCCACCGTGATAAGTGATGTGAAGGGCAGAGAAAGCATCCCTGAGGGAAAAATATGTTAGCATGAGATATGCCTTTGAAAAGAGCACACGAGAGTCAGTTGGAAAATTAACTAGAGGGAAATCAAAATAGATGGAGACAGACCAGTGAGTAGGCAATTTGAGTTTTTCAGGAGAGAGTGGATGGTAGCTTACACTAGGGTGGGAGGGGCAGATGGAGAGAAAAGGACAGACTCAGGACATATTTAGGAGGTAAAGTAAGAGGATGTTACAAAGAATTAGATGTGGGGAAATGAGGTAAGGTCATAGATGACTGTCAGGTTTCTGGGTTGAGGCACTGGGTGGATGGTGATGTCTGTCCCTGGAAGAACACTGGGAGAAAATGAGATTTTGTAGGGACATGGTGAGATCAGTCTCACACGTGTTAAATGAGTTACCTTTGAAGCATCCAGGAGGACTGGAGCTCAGAATAGAAGACTATGCCAGAGGCACAAAATAGTCCTGGTACGATTGAAGCCATCCTATGAATGGGATTTCTTAGGGACAAATAGCCTCAGAAGAAGAGAGGGCCTTGGGCCTATTCTTAAGGCATGTAAAGTGCAGGTCTAAGAATTCAGAGACCCACTTGTCAAAAGCTACTGAAAGGTAATCTTTGTCTAAAAAACATCAACAAGGCAAAATGCTTTTAGCCAAGAAACATATCCTGATTCTGTTGCTACAAACTCCTCTATAATCCGGATCACAAACTCAGGGGTCTAGCCAGCCTATACTCAGTAAATGGGCCAAGCAGGGACTATGGTATACAGCAAATTACATGTCCTATCTAAAGGGTGTAGCTGGGGACTCCCGGTTGACTCAGTCAGTTGAGTGTCCAACGCTTGATCTCAGCTCAGGCCTTGATCTCAGGGTCATGAGTTCAAGCCCCACATTGGACTCCACGCTGGGCATGGAGCCTACTTTTAAAAATTAAATAAATAAAAATTTAAAAATAAAGAGTGTACCTGGTTCCAAGCTTAGGTAAATTATTCCCAGATATGATACTTGTATCCATATCTCTCTATGAAGTCTCCAACTGGCTGAAGTAGCTACTGTGGTTTACATGAACCTGAATGGACCTTGACTGAAATGGTATTTAACCCAGCTTTCTAGAGTCAGAACCCAATTCTCTGCTTCTGACTCGTAAATTATCTCCAACTACTGTAAATTATTTTCCTACTAAATCACCTGTTTTTTTATTTCCATATAGCAGTGATACCGCCAGAAGACTGCTCTTCTACTCCCACTTTCCCTAGCTATAAATACTATCCTTTAAACTATTATCTAACATCTAACATTCTAATCATAGTTGGTCTACCCAAAACTCCCTCTAATATTCAAATCCACCCTGAAGACAGGGGAAATACTGGCATTATAGCCCCATGGTGTGCAAACAAAGGTTAATCATCTCCTGGTACGGTAGGATAACTTGGGTTCGGAACCACAAAGGTGGATCAGCTGAAGTGAAGGGACAGTCTCCGGAAGCTAGGGGCAGGAGTGAAGACAACAGAGTTCTAGAGTAATCTTGAAGGTGGCCTAGGGCAGAGAAAAGAAAGTGAGAAAAACTAGAAAATAACGAGATGCACTAGCTCTCCATGTTAATCAAATCTGACTTCTGATTTTATTTATTTTTTGCCACCCAGTACCAGTATATTTGCCTGCAGGTCCGGAAGATATTTTCCATTTATATGCATTCAGGCTTTTTTTTTCCTTCTTCTCAATATTCCTCTGAAGTAATACATTGCATGTTCTAATTATAACTGCCAGCTATCGACTAAATCTGATATGTAGTTGAACTGGATTTATTTCTTAGTTTAGTATTACAACACACACAAATACTTACTCACTCACACAAAATCAAATTCTTCCTCCCTCCCTCTTCTTACTCATCCGACCCCAAACTGTAATTATTACACAGAGGCATGAAACAAAGCAGACCGTCAGTGCACATCATTGTAAAGCAACTATTGGAATTTGCTCTGTCTCGGCCTATACCAGGTGAGTCAACCACACAGCTTGCCTGTGTGGTAGCTTCCAAGGCAAACATCCTTTGGGAGACATTACGTGGTGCCCCAAACAAGATCGCTGTGAGTATTTTCCATACAATCTTGGTTGGTGTTGGTAAGAGCTTGCCCCTAAATTTCCTTTCTGTTGACATTTGGCAGGACTTCTGTCAACAAACATTACATCAACCAACACCTCAACCAACACCTAGCAGAATGTCTAACACATGATAAAGACTCAATACTTGTTTAAAAAAATCAGAAAAAAATCAAATGAAAATGAACCATCCTAATCCAATAATGAGTGAACATAGTAAAGCACTTACTGTCACAGTAACCACTATAAAAATATTAACAGTTAATGCTGTTATTATTATCTTGAGTCCCAGTTGTTCCTTGTTTACAATCTGGGAAGCCAGAAGAACCTCTCTCACTTCCTTCTCTCACTCCACCCTTGTTTTTTAAATAATATCATAACTTTCAAAGAAATTGAAACCACACCTTTCCCACCACACACACACACACACACACACACAGTACGGTCTGTCAAGCACTGCTGATGGGAAGGTAAGCAGCACAGCTCCTACAGAAGGCAGTTTTAACACATCTATCAAAGTTACAAATACTTTTCAACCCAACAGGTCGCATTGGAGAATTTATCCTATAGATTAATTCACAACCATGTGGCCTATGATAAGTACAAGACTGTTCATTGCAGATTTGTTTGAAATTTCAAAATGGAAACGAGATAAACATCCATCAATAGGGAACTCATTAAATAAATTTTGGGAGAAGCATAGCATTTGAATACTAGTTAGTAATGAAGAAATTTTCAATGAGGACATTTTCTGCGTACTTTTACATGAAGATCTCCAAGATGTATTGCTAAGGTTGTTTTTTTTTAAGGCACAGAATAACAGTGTATAAAACATTCCAAATGTTGTATTAAAGTAGTGATGGGGGTATAAGTTGCATTTGTTCTACATTAAGAAGCTCTGGAAGGCTATGAAGGAAACTGAGAAGAATAATTGCCATGACAGCAAAAGGAGAATTAGGGGGGTGGTGGGAGGGTAAGGATTGAAAGGAAAACTTTTTACTGTAAAACTTTAAATTACCAATTCAAGATCAATAAGCCCATTTTCTTTCAAGTAAAAAGAAAACCTAGTCTTACAACAATCTAAGGAGCATGTTTATCTGCCAGTGCTCTAGAGTTGAAGTTGATGCCCCAGAAGTTCAACATTTTGGCCAGTCTGTTCCCTATCCTCCAGGCTATTCCCTTACCCACTGAGGGATGATGCATCCTTTGAGATGAACCAGTGTGCCTGGAAAACTGGACACCTGTGTCAGCTAGCTTAACACAGTCTATTGGGCTATAGTCCTATTCTCACCTCTATGTTTTCCTTCTGAGACACAAGAGTATAAATTAAGAGAAATCTCTTGGGTCACAGACTCAATATTATAACTCTTTATTCCTTTGCCTTCATCAGTTTCAATTCAGACTTTTAATGTGATTTGCAAATAGCTTTGTGTGATATGATATCAGAGGTCAGAGGACTTCTTAATCCATCTAAAAATACATAAACACACTGCAACAAAAATCCATTAAAAGTAGAAATAGCTAATCCTTTACATGAGGAGAATAAATAATTCACCCCCGGATTTTCCCACCATAAATCAGTTCTGCCGTAATCAGATGCCACTCCTGGAATAGGAAGGCAAAGCAGCTGTATTAAACTTTGACAATTAAAAAAAAAAAAGGAATGGAAAAAGTGGGGGATGAACCATTTGTTTTCTTTCCTTGTAGTTCTCTAAACAGACTGCATAATGAATGAGCTGGGGAGAAACCAGTGTCTTAATTTTATTTCTAAAGAAAACCTTTCCTTTGTTTTTCCCTCAGGTAAGGGATTTATCTGACTCACTTTGCAGGTTCCAACAATGCCATATGCCAACCCTCTGATGTGCTTCAGGCACCTGCATGGGCTCATCCCAGCTCCAGTGAAAGAACCACTGGGAAGGACCTGTCATCTTGGCTCCCTAAGCTCCACTGAAAGAGGAAGGGAAGGTTCAGGGACAAAATAATGCAGGACTCATTACAAAAGGCCATAAGGAAAAGAACTACTCCAATGTCTCCTGGAGTCAGGAAGAACCAGGAAGGCTATGGAAGAAGTTTAAGGATGAAGAGGACCAAGTTAGGAAATGAAACTCAAGCCAAGTCAGCCCCTTCAATGCAGATGACTTCTTATCGCAAAACTTTTTAAAGCTCAGTTAACAAACATTTGCATGGGTCTTGCTCTCTGCCAGGCACTTGTCTAAGTGCTTTCAAATACCAATTCCTTATATCCTCATAGTGTCCCCTTGAGGGAGGTTCTATTGTGCTCTCCATTCTACAGGTGAAGAGATTAAAATGATTGAGAAATTTGTCCAATTTTATTCAGCTGTGGATGAAGATACCCAAAGATGCTTCAGTTAGTCACCAGCTTTACGAAGGGCTGGCACCACCATCTTCACTTCTGTTCTGGGCTCTGGGCTGCATGTGGGGAAGGAAGAGAATACAAGTGGCCAGATATATGATGCAAACTCACCTAAAGGTTAACAGAGCTGCTTTTGCATCCTAATAATTATCATTATATAAGAAATTGCTGACATTTTTTTCTAGAAATAGTTGACATGTTTCATAACATACTCTTTTTTTTTTTAGATTTATTTATTTATTCATGATAGACATAGAGAGAGAGAGAGAGGCAGAGACACAGGAGGAGGGAGAAGCAGGCTCCAAGCTGGGAGCCTGACGTGGGACTCGATCCCGGGACTCCAGGATCTCGCCCTGGGACAAAGGCAGGCACTAAACTGCTGAGCCACCCAGGGATCCCCAATTGCTGACATTTTTAACAGGCTTACTTATCTTAGCAGTCTCAAATCTCATCCATATCCAATTAAGAATCATAGTGAAAAACAGATGTGAGTCAGCTCTTCTCCAATACCAAATAATAACATGTATGAGGGGGCACCTGGGTGGCTCAGCCAGTTAAGTGTCTGCCTTCAGCTCAGGTCATGATCCCAGGGCCCTGGAATTGAGCCCTGGGTCAGGCTCCCTGCTCAGTAGGGAGTTTGCTTCTCCCTCTCCCTGTCCCTCTGTCCCTCCTTGACACTCATTCTCTCTCTTTCTGCCCCCCGCTCAAATAAATAAATAAATAAAATCTTTTTTAAAATAACATGTATGAGGAGGGATGTGAGGGAATTGTCAAGACAACTATACCTCACTTCCTCATCTGTAAGGAGCCCCCAAAACATGGACTCAGCATAGTACTTCAGAATGTGGTATATGCCAGCAGTAAGAATGTGTGAAATGTGAAGTGGAAAAAATAAACTCTGTATCAGTTAGCTATTGCTACAACAAAGCTGTGTGACAACCCCAAAACCCAGTGGCTTTGCTGGGACAACTGAATATCAGCATGTAAAAAAAAAATTATTTGGACCCTTACCTCATACCATACACAAAAAACAGCTCAAAATGGATCAAAGACACACCTATAAGAATTAAAACTATAAAGATTTTAGAGAAAACATATGAGTGAATCTTCATGACCTTGGATTTGGCGATGGATTCTTAGATATGATGCCCCCAAATTACAAGTGACAGAAGAAAAAAATGGGTAAATTTTTGTGCAAACAAAGGCCACTGTCAAGAAAGTGACTTTTTGTTTTGTTTTGTTTTATTTATTTTTGGTGGGTGGGAGGGGAGATTAAAAAAAAGTTTGTTTTTTGCTTCAAGGAGCTTTTCTCAAGAGTGGTAACTCATTCATTACACATTCCCATGGATGAGCACTGTTTTCTTAGCTTTCATGACAGTTTGAGTTCAAGGTAATGTACATGAAATATATTTTTTTGAAATTCAGTGTATTCATTTGGACACACATGGGGTGACCCTTGTGTTCTCATTCTCAGACAAAAGGACACCTGGGTGGCTCAGTGGTTGGGAGTCTGCCTTAAGCTCAGGTCATGATCCTGGGTTTCTGAGATCGAGTCCTGCATTGGGCTCCCCACGGGAAGCCTGCTTCTCTCTCTGCCTATGTCTCTGGCTCTCTCTCTCTCTCTCTCTGTGTGTCTCTCATGAATAATAAATAAAATCTTTTAAAAAAAAAGAAAGTGAAAAAGCAACCCACAGAATGAGAGAAAATATTTGCTAATCACATTATCTAATGAGAGCCTAGTATCCAGAATATATAAAGAACCCTTAAAATTCAACGGCAAACAAAAACAACCAACTCAATTTAAAAATAGGCAGAGGACTTAAACAGACATCTCTCAGAAGACACACAAATGGCCAAAAAGCACATGAAAAGATGTTCAACATCATTGTCATTAGGAAATGCTAATCAAAATCATAATGAGATACCACTATATACCCAGTAAGATGGCTATCTGTAAAAAAATTCTTTTTTAAAAATGCAAGAGAGAGAGGGAAAGGAAGAAAGAAAAAAAGGAAGAAGTGTTTGTGAGGATGTAAAGACATTAGAACCTTCGTGGGGCACCGGGATGGCTCAGTCGGTGGAGCATGCAACTCTTGATGTTAGGTTGTAAGTGTGAGCACCACGCTGGGTGTAGAGATCACTTAAAGAAAACAAAACCTTTATTTAAAAAAATCATTTATACTCAGTCATTTATCTCTAGGTCATCTGTGGATAAAGTGATTGAGTGTGAGCTAGGCTGGGCTTTGTTCTGGGGTACAGGTTGGAGCCAAATCTGCCTCCCACATCTCTCAGGCCCCTCACACTGGTAAGCTAAGCAGAGCATCTTCTCATAGTGACAGCAGAAGCACAAGAGGGCATACCCAATACTAGAACATATCTAAAGCCTTGGTCAGCATAATGTCTATTAACATCTCATTGGCCAAAGCAAGTCACACAGCTGAGCTTGAGGACCAAGGGCAGGGAGGCACACTCCCACCCTTAGGTGAAAGGAACTGCAAAGTTGAGAGACGACATGGATGAAACTAGAGGACATTGTGCTAAGTTAAAAAACCAAACACAAAAAGACCAGTACTGTATGATCTCACTTGGAGGGGGAGTCTGAAAAAGTTGAATTCATAGAACCAGAGACTAGAACAGTGGTCACCAGGGGCTATGGGTGGGGGAAATGTGGAGATGGTGGTCAAAAGTACAAGCCTTCAGTTATCTGATGAATAAATTCTGGGGATCTAATGTACCGCATAGTGATTATAGTTAATAATACCATACTGCACATTTGAAATTTCCAAGAGAGTAAGTCTTAACACACACACACAAATGCAAATACGTGAGGTGACAAATGTGTTAATTAACTTGATTGTGGCAATCATTTCACAGTATATACATGCATTAAATCATCATATTGTACGCCTCTTTAAAAAATCATATTGTACAACCCAAACATGCACGATTTGATTTGTTAATCACACCTTGATAAAAAAAAATGGAAATACATAAATGCATTAAGAATAATTTTAAAAATTGAATGATGAAACACAATGACAAAGAAAAGAGTAAAGAATTATGAGCTATAATCCAATCTATCACAGCTCTTTCCCCACACAGAAGACCTTTTGCTTCTGTTCTCCTAAATGGCAAAAATTCCTCCATACTTTTCCCACCAACTTTTATAACTTTTTAGAGCAAAGGGCCTCCACCTAAGGAATGTGACCCAACTCACTCAAGGTAACTCTTATTAAATTGTAGAAAACACAGATCAAAGTGTGTGTTTATAAACTTAGCTGGGCTTTGCTAATGGGTGGCAGATGGAATCAATGGGTTCCAAGGCAGTTACAAAGTGCTTGCTATCAGGTTACACATTTTCAGGTGTGTAGGTCCCCCACCATCCTCAGTGGCAGGTTTTAAATCTGACCATCGGAGGACCCAGGGGGAATTTCATGGGCCAGTCCTGGAAGTAGTAGACCCCGCTTCTACCTTCTATTGGTCAGACCTGAGTCATTTGATTGCAAATTTCACGGCTGCAAAGGAGACTGGGAAATGCAATGGGGCCGTGTGCCCAAGGGGAAAAGGAGACCAGTGAAGTGAATGGCTAGTCTCTGCCACATTCTATATCAAGCTGCCTTTACTTGAATGTCAAGCCATCTGAAGTTGACTTCAAAAAGTATGAATCTTTTATTTGTGGGAGTTTCGGGGACCGCTTCTTCCCAGTTGGAGGAATAGAGGAGAGTCCTGGCACTAGATTTGAGGACATTGAACAGCTGCAAAAGTAGCAGCAGCAGCAATAAAACGAACACGAATCAGCTCAAAGGAACAGAAAACTACACCAAAACTTAAAGAAAAAGCATTCGAGGCATCATTGACCTACAGGATTCTAAGGCCTGGAATCCAAACAAGAAAAAGGAGTGAGTTCTTAGAGACAGACACCATCAAATGACAAAAGCCTTGACTCCACTTAAGTCTGGCCTGGGGAAGCAAGACTTCCATACATGTTACATAATTCACTGTTCCATTAATGGCTTGCTCCCTAGACTTTTACTGTCACCTTGAATAAATTTAAGATGGAACAAGCAATGTAATCAAAGTGATTTGGACACAAAAGTCTTTCTCTCCCACTCTTTTCTCCAACCTTCCCCCTCATTACAGCCGCCCTGAATGGGAGTAAAGGCAAAGTGAGGCCCGCGAGGCTGTTAACACCTCCAAGGCCAAAAAAAGACAGAATGAATTCAAAAAAAATCATACTTCCAAAGTACTCATTGTGCTTCGCGGAGCTGGCAAGTTCTTTCTTTCTCTGCAGTGACCTAGTCTTCTCCCCTGAAATTTCAAGCCGGTTGCCATTTCCACCTCTCTCAACTGGGGGCTTTATTATCTTAAGGTGAGAAAAGTTTCTTCGGCAGAAGTCTGCCTGGGAGAGAAATCAGAGTGATTTAAGCAGTGCCCATGTGTGTTGGAGATGGAAGAGAATCTCCAGCTGACACATCAGAGAGGAAAAATGTAAGCTCAGATGCATCTATTAAGGGAGGTTGGATATCTGTTCAGCCAACCCTCCTCTTTTTTTTTTTTTTAAACTCTCAGATACTATTTTAATGAAAAGCCACCACAAGTCCTCAGCAAATCACAGCTTTGAAGGAAAATGTCAATCCCTATCAAACCCCGAAGAATTGTTGGAGCTGATGGAAATCTAAATTCATCAGCTCGTTTCCCCATTTCCCCCTCCTCGGGCTCCAACCGGCGCCCGCCTCCTCCTCTAGCTCTCCCCGGAGTGGAGAAATGGGGCTGCAAATCAACGCCTGGGGGACATCCCATCAGACAATGGGAAGGTCTAAGGAAAGGTTAAAGCAGAAAGGAAACGAAATTTATAGACTTAGCATTAAAATCTTAAAGGACCTTAGGAACAGCAATGAATCTGATGTTAGGAAAGGCAGGGGCTGTCAGAGGCCACGGCAGGAAGGCCTGACAAGGGCCATAAATCTAAGCCGGGAGCAGAAAAAATAGGCGTCTTTTCAGGCTGAGGCAGCGTGATGAAAAGAGTCCAACGTGGACTTAAAAGAGAGGCAAGGCCGCAGAGGCATGGTGGGGAAGAAGCGCACTGGGGACTGCAAATAAGGAAGGCCGGCAGAGGCCAGGGACAAAGGCATGGCAACACGCCTTTGGCTGCGGGGGGATCTTTGAAACTGATCCCCAAAGAAAAGCCACAGAAAAGATGTGGATGCTCCTGGCTGCTCTGAGGAGATGGGAGTGGGAGGCTGAACGAGCTCCCGGAGGGGGAGCTGGGGAAGGGGGGGAGGGTAGCAGGAGTTTCCACCGGTTATGACACAGGCTGGGAAGCCAAGGACTCCCAGGATTGTCTTTAATTTGCACTCACCCATTCTGTCGTATTTTGGGGTTTGGGGTTTTGTTTGTTTGGATTAGTCCTTCTGGGGCCCAAGTAAAGTATGTTAAGACACTAATTAAAATCCATAAAACCACTGCAACTGAAAATAACATCCCATGAATTATCATTAAAATGCCAAGCTCAGTGGCCTTGCCCTCAGGGTAGGCCTGACTGGAAAAGCAGGACTGGCACCGCGTGGGTCGCCAGGGCTCATGCCAGCTTCACCCATGTCCCAGAGTGAAGCATTGTTTCCTCTGTCTTAGTTCCCTCCCGGTGGAAGGGAAGTTGGTGGATGTGTTTCACAATTGCAGGAGAGGATTAACTGAATTAATATTTCCGTGGTATGCTTCAAACCTTTGAAATTAAGTTTAATTGTTGATGCAGTGAGAATGGTCTGTGTATGTATATACATCTATCCAAGGATTTCTGAAATGCAACCTTTTCAGCTTTTCGAAATATGAAAAAACCCATACACTTTCTCCATGCTTAAGATTTTTCTCTATTTCGTTTATATTCTACATTCGGCCTTTCTTTTTCCTAGCTGCTTTTCCTTTCTTATCAAATTTCAGTCTGCTTTCCTCTCCTGGTTTCCATTTCTTGTCTTGCCGGCCATTTTGACTCTCCTCAGTTTCTCACGCCTTCCATTTGTCTCAGAAACTAGAGTGCATCTCAAATGCAATGTCATTTCATAGGTGAATACATCTGGTCATTAATATTCATTAGTTTTCTTATCTCCAGTAAAAACAGAAAAAAATGATTCCTTTCCTTGTGTCAAATGGTTGATTAGCAGTCTATATCTTTTAATATATAATATCTCTCATTCCATAGAGAACCTGAAGGCCTAAAAGTTCGGGGGGGAGGAGTTTGAGACTTTCCTTGGACCAGCCCAGGAAAGGGGAGATCAGTAAAGTTAAGAAAAGATCTTGGGGGAGAAATTTAAGCTTCAAAGTGATAAGCCATATAAACTTCAGCAGTGAATTCACCTATGTGCATTTCCCAAAGATGGTGATCATCTTTTCACATCCTACACTTAACAGCAGATTGAAGGGATTTCCATAAAAAGTTAAGAGTCTTACACTCACTAGAACCTACTAAGTGCCCTCAACCTAGATCATGAAAAAACTGGCTGCTGTGACTCAGACCTAACATGTACTATCTTAAAACACAGAAAGAAACCTAAAATGTCTGTGTGGAAGGTAAAGGGTGTGTAAAAAGTAAGAAAAATAAATAAGTAATGGAAAAGCAAACACTACCTCATGTGTAAGGAAATTCTGATATTAGGACCTCCCATAAGAAATAACTTCTTTTCTTTTTTTTTCTTTCTTAAGTCAATGGATCCATAAATAAATGAACTTAATCTGACTTCTAACTAACTCATTTGGTGAAAAGCTGGTGGACTAGAAGTTTATTTGCAGAACTGGGGTCTTTCAGCAACTCAATAACAGGCTTCCTGTTTGACTTTGGGCAAGTTATTTAACTACTTGATATCTAAAGTTACTCATCTGTAACATGAGTAAAACAATATGATAGCCATGTTATTTTTGGCTCTTGGGCTGCACCCAACCTTGAATGTGTAACTAAATCTCACAGAGGAATTTCACAGAATTAATGAAGATCTGCAAATCCTAAAGGGTCTCAGGTTGAATGCTGATTTCATGGTATTATCATTATAGAGTAGCTGTTAATAGCCTGTACTATCACCCCCTCTCCTAAGTCATCCCTCTCTTGTGTCTGGTCTGTCCCGCCCCCTGTGCTTAAGAACACATCTAATCATCTGCTCCTAAAAAGCTGTCTTGTCATTCCACCATCCATTAGAGCCCCTACCATATTGTTCCCCTAGAATGCATAGAAAACCTTGTTGACTTTGGTTTGTCTCTTCTTCCTCCCTCCTGAACACCATGTTCATCACCGCATATGATTGTATTTGTGTCAAACGCAGTAGTTCCTTATATACAAATCTTTCTAGAAATTGTGTTCTTCTTACCACTTTTTCTAGTACTATGATAGTTTATGTTTCGACTTCAGAGGTGTGTCCATATAGCAGATCACCTCCAACCTTTCTTTTTTTTTTTATAAATTAATTTTTATTGGTGTTCAATTTACCAACATACAGAAAAACACCCAGTGCTCATCCCGTCAAGTGTCCCCCTCAGTGCCCGTCACCCACACCTCCAACCTTTCTGATAACTCCTTGGCAAATTCTGATTTCTCCTCCTGCCTAATGATCATCCCTTCTAACTCTACTTCATGTAGCATTTCCAGTAAGTGTTTCATCTAATTATGTAGATTTCCTATCAACTAGATGTATGATCCCCAGCTGCTATCTTTCAGCTCTGCAGCATAAATTCTGCCCAAGGTACATGTGTCAGTTATCCATTGTCGCATAATAGTGCATTACAAACTACCTTAAAACTGAGTGGTTTAAAACAGTAACCAATTTTTATTGCTTGTGAGTATATGAGTGCTCTGGATAGGTTTGTGATGTGGGCCTGACTTAATTGATTTCAACTAGGAGTGTTCATATATCTGCCATTTTCCCAATCAGTCTATTATACCATAATTTTCCTGCCATCATTTAAGTCCAAGCAAAGAAAAAGCTAACCTTTGTGCCTGACTTTGTTGGCAGTTTTAGCAGCATTCCAAGACCCTAAACTCCCTAAGCTTCGAAATTTAAAACCATCATTCAGCTTACTTCAAAATTCCAGCATTTTCTGAATCTTTTTTTCTTCATATCACATCCGACCCTGGCTCTTACAGTCATTTCCTCACCAACTTCTACATTTCCAGGGATCCATTATTCCCTACAAGTCATCTTAAACAGAGACCTACATTCCCCTTCTTTGAATGTCTTTTTGACCCTCTTGGCCTCTGATAAAAATTTCTGCTCCTGGTCATGTTCCTCCACAAACATTTGCACACCTATGCACAGGTTGGTGTGCCACATCTCAAAAATTAAAAGAAGAAAGGAATCAATAGCTGAATGATTTTTTTAATAGAAAAAGAAAGAAAAACAACAACATTCAACTCAAATGGCACAAAAGTTGAAATCCAGCTTACCTATTTCTTCTAACTGAGCCAAATCCTGGAAAACTCTGAAAATGATATATCAACATCCTCAATCCAGTCACTCATGCTGTATATCCATCTCTGACTACTTAAAATATACAGACATAATTGTTGGAAAACTCATTAATCCAGATCTTACTGATATAGCTACTGTCAAAAGTAATCATCTCTTCCCAAGCAAGATGGTTTTCCCTTTGTTAAATTCATTGGCGCCATGAGGGAAATAAAATGTCCCTGGATTTTCAAAAGTATGTTTGAAAAGATCCAAGCACAGTGAATAATTTCTAGAACTAAAAGCTCTAGTTGGAGTGTAATGTCCTATTTGGGCTAAAAAATGGAAACATTTTTATGTATTTGCTCATTTTTATTCTCAACCCTTGCTTGCTGTTGTTCCAAAGATGCCCATGTCTTTACCTTATCTCTCTCTCTCTCTTTTTTTCTTTTTACCTTATCTCTTATTAAACAGATTTCTAGATGCAAAGGTCTTGGTCCCACCACCATTCTGTCCTCCAAGCTTTCCAACATTGCTTGGCACATAGCTGAAACTTAATAAGTATTTATCCTTTATGGTGGTAGTACAGGACCCATTTCAAATGGACCACCTCTTTGTCAGTGGACTTCACAAAGACACAAACTTATAATGAAAATGTGCAGTCTTTTGAACATCTGGAATACATGCCAAGACTTTGGTCTGAACACTCTTCCCTGGAGATTTCAGATTTGTCTTTCTTTTGAGTTTGAATGTGTGTGGTTATAGCTATTGTTCTTGAAAAACCAATGTCTGGTGCTTTTTCTTTGGATTAGTTTAGACTCAGAGCTTTAAACTAACTTTAATCCATTAACAGTTGCCCTTTTTTTTTTTTTTAATTTGGTTCTCTTTATACTTTCCTCACCCTGTGTCTGTTAGAGCCTCAACTTCTAGGTCTCAGGGACAACACTTGAAGACCCTTAAATGGAAGACTAATCCTTCTGATTTTGTCTAACATAAGTCTAGCCTTTTCCTTCTGTTCTCCATGGCTCAGCAATTATTAATAACTATATGTAATTTCAAACACTGCTTCCATCTATATATGTTCAGGTATCCCATCCTATGCTCAGATGTGGGGGACCATTAGGTCCTTTTTGGTTTTCTTCAGTTACTGAATTTGAATTTCTAATTTCCCCTCCTGTCTTTAGTATAGAATCAATCAGACTAGAGACTCACAGTAACCAAGCAAGAGGATAGGACCAGGGTCAGAGAGGGCTAAAGTTCCCACGTTGTTTTTATTTTATATCTTCCCATTTTTGAGGTACTGTTCCCTGTAAGTTGACTTCAAGCCCCATATTTTACAAAGCTCCCCTCTCACAGAGTTTACCTCAGTCCTTTCCTCTTCTCTTGCCCACAAACTCTTGAGGCCCTAGAAAGTCTTCTTTCAATCCATACAGACAAGCAGTTCCACTTATTAATTTGATTCAATGCCAAGTGACTTTTCTGAAACACTCTCAGTCTGCACTATAAGCCAACACTCCCACGAGAGCTGGCTTGCTTCCTTCCCACACTGATGGTGTGAGAGGGGAAAACAACACCCCGCACATCAAAGAGCAGTCCTACTCAGATCTGTGATTGGTTGAGAGACAATACAGGGCGTGGTTCTGGGTCAACTGTTCAGCTCTTCTACTCATCTTCTTTAACTTACAAAATGGAATAAATGATGAGCGGGAAAATTAAGCAAATCCAACAAGATTAATTAAGTGAGCTTCTCTTTCCACATGCTAATCTGCATAGTGATGGGGAGCAATTTCAAATCAAGATGTGACAGTAGCCAAAACTATTAGTAGGTTGGGAAATGGAGTGCATCAAGGGTCAGATTTATAAAACAGTGTTCTTTCGCCAAACCTCTGAAATTCTAAACAAAAACAACACTCGGATACATTGAAAAGACCAACCCGAAGCATCTGGTTTCCTTAGCTGGTGCACATAGCAGGAGAAATGTTGGCAGAACATTTGATTACCATAAAAGAGAGAGCTATGCAGAAACCACATTAGAGTAAACTCAACCAAAACAAAGTCAAATGTTTGAACTATTTTGAATAGATTATGGTGGAGACTTGAAAAGGGTCTAGCCTGGATTAATGAGAAATGCAAATGAACTGGCTCAGAAGAAAACTGGCTTCCCCTGTGATGTGAACCTTTGCCCCACAGATTTGGGGGTGAAGTAAATACCTGTCATCTACACAAATGTTCAGAGGCACATAACATCCACGTGACGGGTGGTTCGAACCAAGCATTTTAACCATTTCCAGAGAAGTGATAAGTCAGCCTGATGCTGAAGTGTGTCTGAGGATCCCCCTGACCTGCCAGCTCCACCCTTCTATTACTTTCAATGAAGAACTACATGGAACAGCTGTTTTTGATCACTTCAGCCATGGCAAAGACTGTGAGAAACACATTTATTTTGGTAACACACTGCAACATATATACACTTACAAATACATATTTGCACATGTTTTTTCTCTGGGTTGTATATGTCTCTACTTATTGTCTAGGGTTGGCAATAACCTTCAACCAGTCTTTCAAAGTGTCCTCTTATGAGCTGTCAACGAAACCTTCCCTAATTTGGGTTCTTGGCAGCTGGATCCAACCACCATTGGAAACCAAACTGCTGGGCTTTGGAAAGCCCAGCCCATCCATCTGGGCAGCCCATTTTCTAAGGGATTCTGACCTCCCCTGGAGACCCTTTCCCCTAGGCCCCTTTTAGCATTATTGTGCTAAAAGAGACTATTAAAAAAAACAGTACTGGGCAGCCGGGGTTGCTCAGCGGTTTAGGCTGCCTTCAGCCCAGGGCATGATCCTGGAAACATGGGATCGGGTCCCATGTTGGGCTCCCTGCATGGAGCCTGCTTCTCCCTCTGCCTGTGTCTCTGCCTCTGTGTGTGTGTGTGTCTGTCATGAATAAATAAATAAGATCTTTAAAAAATAAAATAAAATAAAATAAATAAAAAACCAGTACTAATTTGAGAATACATGAGTGGTTCTCATCACACTCTCTAGATCCTGTCTAGAGTGGGAGCAAAGATTCACTCAATGATTTGTGGGCTTGGAGATTCAATGAATCAGGAAATTTTTCTCTAAACCAGTGTTAACAAAAAGAATAAAGGGGGAAGTATAAAATCAGGTCGACAAAATGACTGGGAGTATTGGTTATGGTTCTGCTTTGCTGTCAGGAGAACAAGCTCTGAGTAATTACCTTGCTGATAGTGAGTTATTTTCATGAGGGCACTTTAAGTGAGCTGCTCCCTCTCCCTAGATAACCAGACTGCCTCATGCCAAGGAGCCAGCACCACTCCTACTACTTTTGCTGCCCAGTGCCTGGGGTCGAAAAATGTGAGGCAGCTGTGGGAGATGAGAGCCAGGCATCTTTCTATTTATTTAACTACTCCTCTGGCCAGAGTACAATCATGTGGTTTTCCATTTACATGATCTGCTAATTGGATATCCATACCTGCCCAGCCGTGATCCATGCTCAGAGGTCCTAGACGCTGACCCTGGCTATTTCATTCCAAATATGCTCTGGATGCCAAGAGTGGCCAGGAAAAACACTTGAGAAAAACACATTGAGAAAATGTTCTCAATCTTTACCATGCATAAGAACCAATGGTAAACTATAAAGTACACATTGTTAGGCCCACCCCAAAGGATTCTGACTCAGTTAGTCTGGGATAAGGTCTGAGAAACTACATTTTTCCAAAACGAAGTTGCATTTCCGACAGGGTAATGCTGATGGTGTTGGTCTGTAGATTACACTTTGAGTAAAGCACCACCTTTAAGAAAACTGCTATCAGAAGAGGTCATTACTGTCTCTTCAATCAAGTCCACAATAGATGTTAATTGAAAACCAATTTTTCCCAGGTAAGAAAAGGAATCTGCGGTCCTTCATATGCAGATAGTTATCTTTCCTTCTCACTGTTGAGTTAATTCTATTCATCCTTCAATGCCTGGCTCAAGTCCCTCTGGAGTCCTCACTAGATTCTCCAACCAACACCAACATCTCCTTTATCTTAATTTCTACTGCACTTCAACATGCGATTGCTCTGTTTTGTTCTTAATAGTTCACTAGTTGTTCCTTGCATGTGAATTTTGTCATAGATCTAAACAATTGGTTTATAATGGCCGTATCTTCCTGATGAATCAATAATTCTCAACAGTCACAGAGTGAGAAGTAGGCACAGGATGCTCTTTAAAATGATTTTCAAAGACCAAAACAGAGATAAATTAGTGTGCCTCTAATTGTAAGAACAGGTAACATTGGAGAGCTATGATCATAAAGAAATCATCAGATTAATCCATCACCATGGCATTTTGGCTGTGGCTTTGAATTTTTTTGTTTGAAGTGGCTGGCACAAGATAAAGAGAAACTCTACTGTGTGGAACAGTAAATGGCTTAACCTTTTCTGGTATTTTTTTCTAGACAGGAGTTAGTTCAAATTGTACCCAAGATATTCCCAGATTGGATGTTGCTGCATGAAACAGATTTAAAAGTAGTATGATGGGGACTGACTGTAGAAAGTCAAGGTAAGGGGTGCTGAAGACCCGCTCCCCAGGTGAATACCATTTAAGTACTGAAAATTATAAAATAAAAACCATTTAAAGTCTCTGAAAATTTTTCTAAGAGGTACATCAAATGGAGAAGCATTCATTTAGGAAAATCTACTAAATCTTAATATATGATAATATGTATACTGAAAGACCTGGAATGACCACTAAGAAAATAATTCAAAAAATATAGTTAAAAGTATAAAATATAGTTTAAAAATCATTAAAGGAATTAAAATGTTACACTAGGAAATATTCAATTAATGCAAAATAAGACAGCAAAAGGGGAACAGAATCAAAAAGATATGAGATAAACAGAAAAAAAAGGATAAGATGTTAGACATAAATCTAACCACATCAGTAGAAACACTAAACATGAATGGAATATATAATCCAATCAAAAGGCAGAGATTGTCAGACCAGATAAGAACCAAGACTCAATTTTATGGTGTCTACAGGAAACACATATTAGATTGAAAGATACAAACAGTTTGAAAGTGAAAGGATGAAAATAAGTATATTATGCAACCAGCAACCAAAAAAGACCGGGAGTGCCTGTACTCATATCAGACAAAAGAGACATTAAAACAAATAATGTCACTAGATTATAAAATAAAAAACACATTTTATAATATCTATGATTTATAAAATAAATGGGATATTTTATAATAATAAAATTATTAATTCATCAGGAAGATACGGCCATTATAAACCTGTATGCACCTAACAGTAGAGCCTCAAAATACATGAAGCAAAAGTTAGTAGAATTGAAGGGAAAAAGTTCAGTCAACAATAGTTGAAACTTCAATATCCCAATTTTGATAATGAATATAACAACTAGAAAGAAGACTGACAAGGATATGTAAGACTTGAACAAAAGCATAAACCAGCAAAATGTAACAGACATCCAAAGAACTCCACCCCAAAACAGAATATTTAGTCATCACTCAGTCACAGTAGAGTGGAGAACAGACTGACTGATCTTACCTGGATGCTACACTCATGTCTAGGTGGTTGATGGGAAGACTCACCTGAAACATGGACTAGCATGTGCTACAATCCCCCTAAGGGATTTTGGAATGCTGATAACAGAAGGAGGTATGGGTGCTGGGATTCACCACAGTGGTAAAAAGTATAATAAGAAGCAGATTGTTGTTAAAAACTTCTCAGTTTAGGAAAGGAAAGCTCTATCATGATCACTGGAAATTATTTTAAACCAATCTAGAAAAAAGAGCGTACACAAGGTTAAATAATAAACTTTCATTAAGTATCCAACCACATAGATGGTGCCTTTTGAAAAGTTTCTTAAATGATAACAAACAGCTGAAGCACTTCATGGTTTTGATGAATCTAGTCCTTATGATTACATAGCTTGATTTGGCACAATTCTGACATAGAGTTCCTATTGCAAGCTTTGAATTCCATCATAGACTTCAACATTAGAAGCCAGGTATAGACACAGACATATATCTGACTTCTAAAGTTAGGATCAGCGAGGTAGATCGGTCCAATCTCTGCCCTAAATGGAATGCAAAGGAGGCCGACTGCAAATACAAGTGTTTTTAAGGATATTGTGTTACAATGTTTCCTGGCATGTGATCCTTAGAGCAAAGCACGCTTATTTATGCCTTTATCTGCATCACACTCAAAACGTTGCAGTTCAGGACCAGTCCAGAGCCATTTGCAGGGTGGTTGAATTTCAGTCTGGCTTCCGTGATCTTAGCATCTATAATCTTTGTCATCTTAGTATAAGATTAACAGGAAAGTTGTTTAAATTAATACTTTATTAAAAGCAGACACATAAGGTCCTTAAATAGCCTACTACTGATCGACTATTTGGAGCTTTTCCCTAGCTTCACATTTTACCTGTATTAATTTTTCTTTGCATATAGAGGCTAAATACTGTCCTGCAGCTTTTGTAGCTTTAATAGCAACTCTGCAGAGTAGATGTAACAGAATATTTTAAAAATAATACCAGTTTGATTACTGAGAATGTGATCTTCCATAGGGATGTAATTACTAAGAAGAATAGCACTTATTATATTAAATATAATAGTGTTTATTAGGCACTTACATGTACTAATTTAATTTTCACAAGACTTTAAGAAGATGGTATTATTTAAACACTCCAAGGGCACTCCGAGAGGTGAAGTGACTTACTCAACACCACATAGCTGGTAAGGAATGGAGCCATAACTTAAACTCATATTCTAGTCAGTGCTTTTAACCACTTTGCTGACATTTTTTAAGGTAGCCTCTAAATTTTTATGCCCATCAGAAACCCTGGCAACACCATCATGAAGCTTACTTACTGCAATGACTAGAAGGACACATGAGACATACACACACACACACACACACACAACACACACACACAGACTCGCTCAACCATGTACCCACAACCCTCACACACAAAGATATACTGCTTCTTCCATGGCCAGTCAGATATGAAGCCAGAAACTCTAAGCCATTTCCTTATTGGGCGACCATTGGTAGAACACGTTAGCACTCTGACCTTCAGTATTTGTGAAATATCCTGTCTCCCTTACGGTATCTTGAGGACCAAATAAGCTCATGTTGGGGCAGGTGCCTTTGACATATGGTAGTAGAATCTGTATTGAAGGAAGATGCAACATTGTGCCTTTCTCGGGGTGGCTAAAAAAACTAGGCCTCAGAACCTCACTCATTACCCTTGGGAGCCCTTAATGTTCAGAGGTGTAGCCACATCATTCATTCCTTCTTCCTATCTCTGAGGGGGGGAGGGGGAATGTAAAGAGGTAAAAAGTCCAGAGCTATGTCCCCTTAACCCCCTCTACTCCAGCCTAAGGGGTACATCCCAAGTTCTTTCTACCCCTTCACGGGTGTTCTGGATCTAAAAATTCAAATGATCACCAAGATTCCATGGCAGCCACTTTCTGAAAGGAATATAGTCACTTGTAGCAAGCTGGTGTGAGACACGATTGGTGTCTTCTCCCAACCATTAAGGCTATAGAAATGACACCTGACATAGAGAAATCTCTACTAAAAGAAAAAGTTCCACATTTTCCACAGCTGGATTCAAAGAAGTCTCTGGTGCTCAGAGGCAAGACCACAGATCTGGATTATAGTTTTCATCATAAAGAGGAAAGAGCAGGCCTGGGAACGCAGAGAGGCTATTAGAAGAGAGAGGGTACCCCTCTCAAGGTCAGGGAAATGGGTACCCTCAGAGATTCACTCATCACATTTAGGGATGTGTATAAGAAAAGGAGGCTGGCAGTTTGATTGGTTGGCTTCTTAGCCCATGGACTTCCTGACTAGTCCTGATAGCAGGAACTGAGGACAGATGGCCAGACTGAAAGTGCCAGTTTCCAGAGAACTAAAGATGAGTTTATCTCTGCGTATAGGCCCAGAAATGAGGCCATGGAGTGTAGACACTGGGCTGCAGGCTTACCTGATACCACCAAGGCATGGGCCAAATTGGGACAATATCAGGTGAATGTGGCTCCAGGGTACTACCTAGGGGATGTCTGAAAGATATAGTCCAGGATTCCAAAGCTCAGTAGCTGATGAGTTCCCATCAATAGACCCTTGAGGGCTTGTTGGGGTTTCCACTTCTCCATACCAAACCCAAGATCAACAAGCTGCACCAGTGTAATGATCTCCTGAAAGGAAACAAACAAGGTCCCCACTAGTAATCAGGTAGAAAGAGCATACTCCCATCCCTCCTACCCCCACCCTTCACCATAGTGGGAAAAGCATCAGAAGGAATGGTGTACAAGACAGCCAACCAAACCTTTACCTCCTCTCTGGGCCATTGGGGCCATGAGTGCAACCAGTGCTGGGAGGAAGGCAAAGAGCTATGAATAGAACCTGAGATTGAAGCTGAAACTGAAAAATGAATGAGGCCGAATTCTAACAACCTGAAGGAGACTGTTCTAATAAGCAGAAGTGAGTGAAAAATTATGGAATCCAACTGAGAAGTTGCTAAGGGAACCTGCTGCTCCAGCAGGTAGGGAGGGACTCATGGTCGACAGAGCACAGCTGGCAGGAATTATTAGAAAACAAAGCTGTTTTCAGGTGTACTTGCCAATAAGGTGAGACCTTTCAATCTAAGCTCTAGTACATCAACGGGGAGTCTGAAGCACATCCATCGTCATCCATATGGGCCGAAAGTCAAGGCAGTAAGGGTAGAGATTAGTCGTAGATCCTCTGGAGTCAGCAAGAACAAGGTATGAGACCTGGCTCCACCGCTTACTGGCTGTGGGGCTTTGAGCAAGCTCAACACCTCTATGCCTCAGTTTCATCATTTGTAAAAAGGAGATATTATAGAGTTCTTGTGAAGATTCACCAGAAGTTATGTGAGGCATTCAGCCCAGTATCTAGTAAACTGTGAGTCTTTAGATGTTCATTATTTAAAAAAATAAAAAATAAATGTTCATTATTGACTTTACTACTATTCTCTACTCAGAAGCCCATAGTAGGTTCCAAACTCCGCCATCTTCCTCCTCATTTAGTACTCTTGTTCTCTTTTCTTTTGGCTTTCTTGCCACCATCCTCCTTAATCTTCTTGTTAGCACCTCCTCATCTACTGAACTCTCTGATTCAGTCCTGGCCCTCTCCTCTACCATTCCACGGCCTCCTTTAGTGACTACACTTACCTCCAGGCTCACAACTCAAACCCACTGTGCCCACTTACAGGCTTACAGACTCACTGCTGACTAGACATCTCTCCTAGATGTCTCATGGGAACCTCAAACTTAACTTGTCCAAATATGGGTTCTGGGTCTGCCTTCCCCCCTCACTCCCTACACTTGGCCTTCCCACCCAAATCCACTCCAGACCAGCTAGTTTTATTCAAGCCAGAAACTTGAAGGCAATCCTTTAAACCTCTTTCTTCATTGTTCTCCACCACCAATCCATCACCAAGCCCTCTTATATCAATCCATTCACTTCTCTCCCATGTCTACTCCTACACCATGGTCCAAGCCACCTTTGCTCTCACAAAGACAGAGGCAAGGGATTCCTAATTGGTTTCCTTCCTTTCATTTGTTTGTTTTAACCTTTCTTTCGTGGTGAAATACACGTATATAAAATTCATCCTTTTTACCGTAGTAAAATGCCCAACTGGGTGGCATTCAGTACATTCACAATGTTGTGCACCCATCACCACTATCTAGCTGCAGAACATTTTCATGACCCCAAAAGGAAAGCTCATCTCCATTCAGCAGTCGCCTCCCCTCAGCCCCAGGCAACCACTCATCTGCTTTCTGTCTCCATAGATTTATCTATCTGGACACTTCATATAAATGCAATCATACAATATGTGACCTTTTGTGTCTGGCTCCTTTCATTTAGTAGAATGTTTTGAAGGCTCATCCATGTTGCAGCATGAATGAGTATTTCATTCCTTTTTATTCCTTGCTTCCACTCTTGCCCCCTATTTATTTTCACAAAGATGCCAAAGTAATCTTTTAAAAGTATATCATTTCCTTGCCTAAAACTTTTCATCACCTGTCCATTGTGATTCAGATAAAGTACAGAATCCTCACCATGACCTTCAAGGGCCTGCATCACCTGGCCTTTGCCTATTGCTTCACCTTCCTCTTGCTCATCATCTCCTCCTAGCTCACTTTTTCCAGCTGCATTGATCTTTCTTGGCTCCTTTGAGGCTTTACCCTGTGCACGTGTTTTTTCTGCCCAAGATGTTCTTTCCTCCCCTCTTTGCCCTCTCAGAGAAGCCTTCTCTGACCCCTCAATCTAAATCAGATTGCCCCATTTTTCTCAGGGCACCCTGTTATTTTGCTTTATAACAAACATCGCCATTTGTAATTAAGCAGTTGACTCTTTACCTGACTGATATTCACCTTCCTTGCTAGACTGTAAGTATCCTGAAGTCAGGAGCCAAATCTGTTTTCTTTACCAGTGTTATCTCAGAGTCAGCTCTAGGCTTCCTACATAATAGTTTCCCAAAAAAATATCGATGACTGAGTGAACAGATGAATGGATCTTCCAGAGGAGAGAGAGTGGGAAACAAAAACTGGACCCTTCTGCTATTAGAGAGCCTCATCTAAAATTGCACAGATGAGCTGAAGCACTCATTTACCCTTATCATCACCACTATCATCAACAGCGGCTTCCTGCTGACCTAATGGTGGCTGCACTGTGGCAGTCTCAGAAAAAAAATACACTTTCTGGGTAATTCCAGTTTTCCTCCTACAATTTTCACTCCAGGCAGCTAGAAGCTAGAGGCTAGCAGCCAGCCCCATGAAGAATGACTGCAGGGCAACAGCAAGAGACATGGGATAATTTCCTGGCTTCTATCCCTTTGCTGGCCAAGTCACCCCTCAATGCTGTGCTTCTCAGACTTCCTTGCTCACAGAGAGACAAAGATGCCACCCTCACAGCTCCTACTCTCCATCCTAAGAGAAATGCAGAATTCAAGAGAGAATGGTGGTGCTTTAACAGGAACACCAAAAGAGGACCATCATAAATAATTACTAATCTATACCAGCAACAAAAGCTTAACATTAACATTCACCCTACAGGAGACCAGCCTCGCAGACCACCAGGGAACCTGGACCACACTTCAAGAACATTTCTCTAAGAGGATTTGAGAATTTCCTGCTAACCTCCCTGACTCTACTATTGTGGTCCCAAATGAAACCCAGTCCGGTTAAGTTAGCATCATTTTTAACCACCAGCAGAACCAGCCCTGCTATGGGTAGCTCACCACTTTATGTCCTCTGTCACTCCACCATCCCTGTCTCTGTCAGCTGGTACCATCTTCCTCCTCTTTTGATGTGGTTCCCCATTTGCACATGTGTTGGCCTGAGCACATCTGGAGCTCACAAACTAGGTCCATTAGTTCAAATGCTCTGGGGCTTTAAAACAATCCGAGGCCACAAGTGGGCTTTAAAAACAATGAGACCACAAATAGAGCTTTTAACATTCTTCCCCCTGGCTCAGCCCTGCAAAGGAGCCCCAGGTCCCCAAAGAAGATTGGGTTATACATCCAGCTAGTTCATCAACAAACATTTGCCAAGCATTTCCAAGTGCAAAGTTCGGGGTTAAAATGGTGAACAAGACAGATATAATCTTTCTCCTCATAGAGTTTACAGCCTACTTAAGAATAAATAACTCAATCGCTATCCAATTTAATAATTGGTATGGTGAGGGAGAGAAAGGATCCTTAGGAGTCCATAGGAGGGACCACCCCCTCCAATGAGGGAAAGTCAGAGAAGGCTGTGTGGTAGACGTGATATCTAAGTGATATCTAAAGTGAACGGTAAGTAGAAATTAACAAATGAAGTGATGGAGTAGAATAAAAAGTGTACAAGATAAAGGGAACACACGTTCAAGGGACCAGCAGTAAAAGAACTTGAGGAACTAAAAATGTAAGTTGAGTTGTAGGGAAGAGCGTAGGAGAGATGATGCTGGTGAGATAAGTAGCAGACAAACCTCATAGGGCCGCATAAGTTACTTCACAGAGCTTGACATTTATTCTAAGAGTATTGAGAAGTGAGAATAAGATTTGGAACAGGAGCAAGGGAATTTGCATTTTCCAAAGATCTCTTTGACTGCAATGTGAACAATGTGCTACAGGAGAGCAATAACAGAGATAGAAACCAGCTAGAGGCTATTTCAAAAAACCAGATGGGTGATAATCGATAATTGCCTCAACTGGGATAATGAATGGCAGTGGGTACAGGGAAAGAGGACAGAGTTCTTTTGGAGTGAAGGGACTTGATAGTAGGGTGAATCGGAGCCTGGGGGAGAGAGGTAATGATGACACTCTGGGTCAAGAAAATAAGTGAATGATCATGTAATCTGTGCACACAAAGAAGCCCAGGGATCCCTGGGCTCAGCAGTTTTGCATTTGCCTTCAGCCCAGGACGTGATCCTGGAGTCCTGGGATAGAGTCCCATGTCGGGCTCCCTGCATGAAGCCTCCTTCTCCCTCTGCCTGTGTTTCTGCCTCTGTGTGTGTGTATCTCTCATGAATAAATCAATAAAATCTTTAAAAAAAAGAAAAAAGAAAAAAGAAGCCCAGAAAAGGAACAGATTTGGAAGGAAGACAAGTTCAGTTTTGCACAGGTTGGTTTATGGGTGTCAGAAGGACCTTCACATGTGGTTGTTAGGTAGGTAGTTGAACGTGTAGATCTACAGCTCAGGAAAGAAATCTGGGCTCTATAATCATATTTGGGAGTGAAGAGAATATACGTGCTTTTTGCAGCCATGGTAGTTAATAAATCCACTTAGGGAAACCACTTCCTGAGAGAGGTTACAATTAAGCAGAAGCTAAAAGATGGAAAGAATTACCAAATGAAGTAGAAGCGTGGAGAAGAGAAGTATTCAAGACAAAAGGAGCAGCACATTTAAAAGACCAGAACTAAAAGAATTTGAGGATCTAAAATACATCTAGTACAGTGAGAACATTAGAGGGCCCCTAGGATGGACTTCACAGGAACACCAATGTTTTAAGAGTGGGTCGAAAAAAGTCTGAAAAAAAAAAAAAAGACTAAAGACTAACTAAAAACTAAGAGAAAAATAGAAGTCAGGGAAAGTGAATAATTCAAGAGACAAGTCGATAGAATTAACTGGTGTTGGGAGACTGTATCCTTAGTGCCCAGAACAGTATTCCCTAAATAATTGTTGAATGAAAATAAGTGAATTACATGAAAGAAAAAAACTCCACTGAGTTTAGCAGCAAAGTTCATTAGTAATGTAGAAAAAGGACTTTCACTAAAGTGGGAACCTGGTGTGGTGGGATGAGTGAATATGGGATGACAAAGTAAATGTTGAATCAGAGTTTGGGCTAAAATCCCAAGTCCTCATTCAGGCCTAAAGAGGCCCCTGCCCATCCCTCTAACCAAACACAAGCTGACCTGGTGCCCCCACCCTCTTGCTCATTATAATTCAGCCAATGGTCCTCTTTCAGGTCCCCTTCCAAAATCATGGTCAATCACCTACGCTGTTCCCTCTGCTAGAGTTCATTCTTCCCTCTATCACATCCCAATCCACAGGCCAACCAACTTCTACTCATCCTTCACGGCTCAGCTTAAATGGCATGTCCTTAGTGAAGGTTTCCTGATGCCCCACCTTCTCCTCCAATTCCCCATGATGTTAGGTTTCATTATTACAATCTCTTGTTGCCCCCTACACAGTTCCTCTGTATCACTTAACACAAGTGCAATGAATTATTTGTGTGGATATTTAAGGCTGATTTTCCCAACTAGACTATAAACTCCCCAGCTAGGCTAAAAGCATCCTGAGAGCAAGGACTGAGCCCCTGGGCTTGAAAGAATGACTGACACATAGTAGGCACTCAACAAATATTGAATGAATAAATAAATAGATAGGTAAGTAAAGGAGGAAAATTGTAGCTTGAAGGAGCTGAGACATCAAGGAAAGGCTTTAAAAAAAAAAAAGAGAGGCAAAATTTTGTTGAAGTGTTCATATGAAGAGGCCAGAGGAGAAGAGATAGAAAAGAAAATGAAATAAATACGTGAAGAGGTTAAGAGGGTGACAGTAGGTGTAGAAATGATTCTCAGGTAGGAGGAGAGCCAGCCTCTTAACTGAAGCAGGAAAGGAAGGAGGACAGGTGTGGACTCAGATGTAGAGGCAGAAAATTGACAGAGTGCCTGTCTATGGGCTTGTTCTCCTTCTGAAATCTAATTTTAAACCTTGGTTTCTCTTGATTTTAAATAGTCAAGTGCTTATTTGAATAGTCCCTTCAACTCTCCTTTGAAATAGACAAAAGTTAAAAGAGTCAGGAAACAAAAGAGATGGAAGAAGAGGATGGATTTGAAGTACATACTGGAGACATGTGGGGATTGATTGGATATGAGGACAGTAGAGAAGGAAGTGTTTCATTTCTTTTTAATTTAGTTTTTGTCAAGGTTATATAAGCACAAAATTTAAAAAGTCAAATCATTCTTTAAGACTTGTTGTTGACACAAATAGCAGTTCCTGGCCCTTCTATTCCCATCTCCAGAGGCAACTAATTTCAATTATTTCCACGAGTTCTCTGGGTGTTTATGTCCATATCAGCAAATAACATGTTTGTATTTTAAATTCTTGATTGTTCTTTTTGAGGCATTATGCATAGACTTTGCACCATAAAACATGAAGATCTAGCTCTTTTTTTTGCCAAATGTCTTCATCCTTCCCACACACAACTCCCTCTGCCCTCACCCTCAATTCTCCAAGACACGCATCACATTTTTAGATAAATTAATATTCTGTGTTTATATCTCTAAGTAAATTCTCTTTACAGATGAGCCATGAACTATGATCGTGATTACTTTTCCTGTGCACATTTTTTGTCTGATGTTGATTTTTTGCTTTCGTATTATTAACATTGTTACCACTAATTCAACTCAACAGTTTCCTCTTCTCCATGTATTTGAATACAGCAGAGAGACTTTAAGTTTCATCTTATTGAAAAAAAAAAAAATCCCTGTTGGGTCCTCCTGACCTGTTCCAGATTGGCCTCAGCACCTTGGTTCTGGGTGCATAGCTGCTACCAGGCTCCTCCTCTCTCCTTTGTTGAGTCTGGTTTCCCATCTCCTGTGTCTTCCTCTTTCTTGGTTTACACCCTCAGTTTGGTGGAACATATCCTCCTTCCTGAGAAAGGGCTGATGAGATGCTGAGACAGGGCTGATGAGATGCAGAGAAGGGCTGATGAGAAGTAAAGTGATTGAGATGCTGCATGACTTGAACTGTCATTCACACAGTACCAGAGTAAAAAGCAATACATACACATGATCATTTCAACAGATGCAAACAAAACATTTATAGAATTCAACATAAATTCATGATTTAAAAAGAAACTCTTATTAAATAATTACTGATAATAGCTATAAGGTAGAAAGAATCCAAGTGTCCACCAACAGATGAATGGATTAACAAAATGTAGTTTAGACATAGAATGGAATATTATTCATTCACAAAAAGGACTGAAATTCTGATACATGCTATGACATGGATTTGAAACATCAAAACATGGTATTATGCAGGGGTGCAGGTCTTGATCTCAGGGTCATGAGCAAGGTCATGAGCTAAGTATGGAGCCTACTTAAAACAGAAACAAAAACAAAACCACAAAGACAAAATATGACACTAGGCAAAAGGATCCAGACACAAAAGAATAAATATTGTATCATTTCGCTTACATGAAATATCTAGAATAAGGACATTTATAGAAATAGAAAATAGATTAGAAGTTATCAAGGCCTGGGGAAGGGGAGCAGAAGAGCTGTCACTGCTTTATGGTCACAGAGTTTCTTTCTAGGGTGGTGAAAAAGTTTGGGAAAACATTGTAGTGATGGCTGCCTAACAATATGGAGGTAATGCTACTAAATTATATACTTAAAATGCTTAAAATGGCAACTTTTATGATATATATTTTTTACCATAAGAAAGTATTTTTTTTAAACCTTAGTAAATTAAAGCCAGGGGCAGTTTCCTTAGCCTGATAAGGAGTACTTACAAAATAACTTTGAAATATCATCCTGAATGGGAAAATATTAGAATAATTCTCTCTAAAATCCAAAATGAGTCAAGACAATTCAGTCTTATCATTTCTATTCTTCATGAATTTTAAGGCCTCAGCTTTTTAGAAAAAACAGAGAGAGAGAGAGAGAGAGAGAGAGAGAGAGAAGAAAAGGAAAGAAGGAATGAATGGAAAGGAAGAAATAGAACTGTCATTGTTTTCAGGTAACATAATTGTTACCCAGAAAAGCAAAAAAGATCTATGAGCCCAGAAAAGCAAAAAAGATCTATGAGCAAATTATTAGAAATAGTAAACAAGTTTAGTGACAGTCAATTGCATTTCTGTACCCTTGGAACAAACAACCAGAAAATGTAATTAAAGAAAAGATAAAATTTACAATAGTTTCAAAGTATACCAAGAACCTAGAAATAAATATAAATATAAATGTAAAACCTCTACAGGGAGAATTATAAAACCTTATTAGTAGCCAATAAGATGACCCACATAAATTAAAGGCTACATCACATTATGAATAGGAAGACAATAGCATAGCGAGACAATAGTAGAGTGTTGTCCATCTCCCCAATTCAATAAAGTTCCAATCAAATGCTAATATGCATTTCATGGAGTTTGATAAGCTGATTTTAACAATTGAATGGAAGAGTAAGAGGGGAAAAAAATACCCTGGGCTTTTATGAAGAAGATAGCATGCAAGGAAGAATTGCCCCACTAGATATCATGGGGTTTTTTTGTGGAACTGCAATAATTAAGACAGGATGATATTGGTACTGGGTCAAACAGAGCATGGAATAGAAAAGAAAGCTCAAATAGAGAGTCACATATGTATGAAGCTGGTGTATGACACAGGTGGCCTGCCAAACCAGTGGAAAAATAAATATAGCAAGATAAAAAAGGTTATCCATACAGAAAAATATGAAATTAGATTCCTCTATCACACCATATACAAAATTAATTCCAGATGGATGAAGGGCTCTAACCATAAAAACTAAAATATTAAAAGTCTTCACAAAAATCACAGGTAAATATCTTTTTAACTTTGAGATAGAGAAGAATTTCTTAATATTCCCCAAAAATGTTAATTATTAAAATATTATAAATTTGACAATACTAAAATGTAAAATTTCTATCCATCAAAAGAAAGTGAAAACAAGCTGCAAATAGGGAAAAGATAGGGGCAATATATAATAATTATTCTTGGATGATGGGCATAATGGGTAATGTCCCAGGACAACCACGATGCAAAGCCACCCCCTGTCAGGCCCAGCAGTTCTATCCCTGATGTGAAGTTATGAGAGACTTCTACTCATGAACACCTGGAGACAGCTCTAAGGATGTTCATAGGTGTGTTATTCACCATAGAAAACCTGTTGTTATAGACTAAATGTCTGTGTCTGTCCAAAACTTGGAGGTTGAAGCCCTAACCCCCAGTGCTATAGCAGGAGGTAAGGTCTTTGGGAGGTAATTAGATTTGGATCATGAGGTCATGATGGTGGGACCATGATGGGATGAGTGTCCTTACAATAAAAAGTGAAATCAGAGCTCTCTCTTTCCATGTGAAGACAAGCAAGAAGTTGGCATCTGCAAATGAGGAAGAGGAACTTCACTGGGAACTGAATTGGTCAACACTTTGATCTTGGACTTCCTAGCTTCTAGAACTGTAAGAAACAAATGTCTGTTGCTGAAGCCACTCAGTCTATGATATTTGTTGTAGCAGCCCAAGCTAACTAAAACACCTGGAAGCAATCCAAATACCAATTAACACGAGAGCAAATCAACAAACTATGATATATGCACACAATAGAATACAACAGAGCAGGGGCGCCTGAGCGGCTCGGTTGCTTAAGCATCTAACTCTTAATTTCAGCTCAGGTCATGATCCCAGGGTCAGGGGATCGAGCCCCACGGTGGGTTCTGTGCTGGGTTTGGAGCCTGCTTAAGGTTCCTTCTCCCCCTCTTCTCCCTTTGCCCCTCTCCTTCCCCCCTCAAAAGAAGGAAAGAAGAATATGACAGATCAGTCAATAAGATTAAGTTAAAGCTATACACAGCAATATGAATAAATCCTAAAAATATAATGCTGTTTTTAAACAGGTCTTAAATAGATATGTACAGCATAATACACTTTTCATCAAATTAAAAGCATATTTAAAAAAAATACTTTGTGCATATGATTGGTTGAGTGTGGGTAAATTTATGCTATGTCAACTGAGCTAAACTAGAACTACATTTCCCAGAATTCCCTTTCCTGCATTTTTCTGGGTTAGCAAGGCCCTCAAAAGATATTGTGAACAATACTTAGAAGGCAGCCCTTCCTGGAGCACGTAGGTGGCTCAGTAGTTTGAGTCTGACTCTTGGTTTTGGCTCAGGTCATGATCTCATGGGTTGTGAGATGGAACCCCTCTTCAGGCTCTGTGCTTAAAGATTCTTTCCCTCTGCCCCTCCCCCTACTCACATACATGCTCTCTCTCTCAAATAAATAAATAAATCTTTAAAAAAAAAAGGAAAAGAAAAAGACAAAGAAGATGGAGGAGGAGGAGGAGGAGGAGAAAGAGAAAGAGAAGAAAAAGAAGAAGAAAGTGGATCTTCCTTATGTTCAGGTTGGTACAAGGTACTGGGTGCTGTGCAGCTCACACACATTGTCATTGAGCTGCTGGCTCATCATGTTGGCATGGGGCAGCAGGTGGGTCCATAGCAACTCCACCTTCTCCTCCAGCCTCTGTGAATCCTGGCCCAGTGAGGGCAGCTCCTCAGGCAGCAGCTGAAATCATGCCTCCTCAGCTCCTGCTGGGTCTTCTCCTTCAGCTCCTCCAACTCCTGGTCTATATCTAGCATCAGATACAGAACAATAACCATATAGCAATAATTTAATGGGGTCTGGCAACTACATGGAAGGTGAATCTCTTTAACAAATTCCATATTCAATGTCATTCCTATGGCTCTGTTTCTATGACCAAACCCTGATATACAATGAGATATAACAATCTAAGCAAATAAAGCAATGGTGAATACAGAATTCAGAATGCTGGTTACTTAGGTTGGGAAAAGGCAAGAGGTTAGACTGGAGAAGGACCATAAGTGTAAACTTATTTACATAATTCTAGTTTTTGTGCTGGTGGTGTGTTCATAGTGGCCTATTACATAAAAAATAAATACAGGCAGATGTATGAATGGATCGATGGCCTATATGGACCAATGAAGAATCATGAATACTGTAATTATGTGAATCTAAAGTGAGAGAAAGGGAGAGAGAGAGGACAAGTCATTTCTTTTGAAAGGAGATGCCCTAGATACCGCATTATCTCTTTAACTACCTCCCATTGATTGAATCTTGGTCCCCTGGGCACATCTAATTGCAAAGGAAGCTGGGTAATACCTTCAGTTGGGCAGGCTATGTTATCTGCATGAATTTCAAGGTGATCTAGGTCTAAAGGGAAGAAGAAGACAAGGGCTACTGGGAGGTAATGAACAGGCTCTGCTTCAGGTGAAGGCTATAGAGACAATGGACTTATGAGGTATTTTGAAGAAAGAATTGGTAAATCTATAATGAACATAGAATGTGAAAGCATTCCACAAACCAATGTATGAATCCAAGATGTTGGTGAGCAAGTGTTGTGGGTAGTTGTTCTGAAGTCTTCCCAAAGGACCTTCCTAAAGGCACTGAAATTTTCTTTGGGAGAATGATTTCCTCTCCATTGGATATGATCTCATGGGACTATAAGTAGATGCCATGTTTTCCTCTAACCAAAGTGCTAGCAAGAGACTAGTCTTAACCTAGCTCTTGCAAAAGTAAACTGAAAAGTCAGTGGACTTACATGAGACTGGAAAGGTCGAGGCCCATTTCTGCCCTGACTACATTGCTCCTAATAGCTTAGGATGGCTTAGATGGCTCCCTTCCTAGCCTTCTGGGGATGCCTTGTTTTGAATCCATTTCCAAATCTAGTTCTCTAGGTTGCTTGCCATCTTTGGAAGCCCCCAGTATCCATCCAAATAAACTTTTAATAAACTTCCTGTAAAGTTTTCAGAGTTGGTTTCCATGGCTTGCAACCAGAAAATATTGGTACACCTGGAGACTTGTTACACCTGGGCATCACTGCCACTGGTCTGGGTCTTTATAAACATAAGTCATCTCTCTGCACTTCAGGTTTCTCATCTATAAAATGAAAAGATTGGAATAGATTTATTTCCAAGTTTCCACTCAGTGGTAAGATTCTATGACTTGGTTTAAGCTAATTGATGGATCAAGCAAGGGAAACATAAGCTCTTTCCTACAGCCTGACTTCCAGACTCCATTCTGTGCAAGTGTTGCTGCCTCCTATTATAACAGTAATAGGCTCCAGGATCATTGCAGGTTGAGTCTTACAAAAGAAAGACCACAACAAAGGCCAGCTCCCAGATTTTATCTCTACTCTACCAGGAAACTGACCAAAAAGAATCATTCATGAAAAAAGTGTTTTGCTTTTATCCAAGGGAATTCTGGGCAGATAAAGCCAGGCTGCCCACGGAATTCCTATTATATCAAATTCCTAGTGCATATGTAATTAAATTTCTCTTTCTCACTCCCATCACCACTACTTCTGGAAGAAGGCACGTTGAGGCATGGAAAGAGTGATGTACATAGTCCATTGTTCTCCCACATGGATTCCATAAACAAATCCCCAAGTTGGAAAAATGATTAAGCTGCAGTCAGCTCTCACCTTCCAGCTAATAATACAGTTGAGCAAATGTAGCAATATTGCAGAAAATGAACAGATTCAGAACTCTATCTATGAAGCTGTGATTTCCCAAGATGTCCAGAGAGAAGCAGAGATGCAGCTGATAAAATGCATGGCATGGATTGAACAGCATGAAGAAAGCAACCAACTGCAGCTGTCTGTGCAATTTGGCAACCTGCAACTATTCAGACAAATCTAAACAAATCACTACCCTTGGCTTCCTGATGCCTCCAGGAAAGTCCTATAATGACTGCACTGTGCTGGCCTCCTAGGTAGGGGTGAGGGAAATATGCAGATTCTACAACTTTAGGGCTTTCCTAAGGCTTTAGCTCAATGTAGCAGCTGCCATCCTTCCACAGATTTGGCTGTTTTCTGCAAAATCCAAGTTTTCATTAACTAATCATATGTTTGCAGCCCTTCCCACTGTGGTGTGGTATCCATAGCTAGCATGGTAGGCACCAAAGCCCCATTCCCCTCACAGCCCAGCTTTATAAAATCTCAACACCCAACAAGTAGCCCCAGCTGGGGAAAGCTGAGATTTGCTCTCTGCCCACATGTCCATGCCTTTCTAACTCTATTTCCAAGGTTTAAGTAGGAGCATTAGTAACTAGGTCCATGCACGTGGCTGTCACCTGAAGGCACATGTCCAGCCCTGAGTCCTGGCAGCTGCCTTCCCCCAATCTCTTCTGCAGCTGTCAGGATGGCTACAGCTCTGCTTGGCAGCCGTGGTCATCTAGTTAAACACATTTCACTGGTGGGAAAGAGATTTATCTGCTCTTACCAGTCTAGAACATGATGTAGAATGGGTGGGGTGGGTTGGGGAAAAAATCCTGCCTACTGAAGTCTCCTCCTCTCAAAGAGAGAGAGAGAGAGAGAGAGAAACAGAGAGGATTTTCTAAACTTGCTTTTTTGGGGGGTACCTGGGTGGCTCAGTGATTGACTCGGGACTCAGGTTGTGATCCTGGGGTCCTGGGATTTAGTCCCGCATCAGGATCCCACAAGGAGCCTGCTTCTCCCTCTGTCTGTGTCTCTGCCTCTCTCTGTGTGCCTCTCATGAATAAATAAATAAAATCTTTTAAAAAATAATAAACTTGCTCTTTTGCCCCAGCAGCATTTCAGTGAAGCAGCCCTGAAGGAAATTATGACAAAAAAGTCTGATGAGCCACCAGCAGAGGCTGCTGGGTACCCACAGGGAGGGTTGTAGCCCCATCAGAAATCCATGACTTGGGAACACTGGAGTGGGGGAGAATAGGGCAAATCTGTCCTGACAGCTGGCACAGTGAAGAAGTGCTCCCTCCACTCAGTGTGCTTGGAGAAGGGCAGTCAGAGGAGTCTAAGTGCAGTCAAAACAACCCAGGTTGTGTAGACAGCAGAACTTCCTCCAGGAACTCAGCTCCCCAGAGAAAAAATGGAGAGAGAGAGAGAGAGAGAGAGAGAGAGATATGATAATGATGATTACAAATCAGCATAATCACAGAAGAAACACCTGAGCACCTAGTTTGATGCCATGTACACAGCAGGTGCTCAGTAAAAACTTGCTGGTGATGGAGTTAAGTGTGGCAAAGCCTGCTTTACTGTCAGTGAAATAAATGTGCTACGAATTGAATGGAATGGAATTGAATTGAATTGGATTGAATTGAATCAAATTGAAAGGCAGCAGGTTAATGGTGTAGGAGGAGCAATGGAAAAATGGTCCTTGTCCCAAATCTCTCTCCTACTGTAGATGCCAGTGTGCTAGAATTTCCAAGTTCCAGGCAGCCTGGGTGGCTCAGCGGTTTGGCGCTGCCTTCAGTCCAGGGTGTGATCCTGGAGACCCAGGATGGAGTCCCACATCGGGCTCCCTGCATGGAGCCTGGTTCTCCCTCTGCCTGTTTCTCCCTCTGCCTCTCTCTGTGTCTCTCATGAATAAATAAATAAAATCTTAAAAAAAAAAAAAAGAATTTCCAGGTTCCTCTACTAGATTGATGGAGTAAAGACAAATGTTGGAAGGCAAATATTGTCCAGGAGAGATAATCCATGAAGCTACTAGATTCTACCATTCATCCAGGATGACAAATTGAATCCAATTCAAGAGCCAGCACTGATAGATTCACAGGAGCTGCCTGGAGCTCTGGTGTGAGAAGGCTCTGAGGCCCCACCTGGCTCAGCAGAAAGTAGTGTGTACCAAAACAACTCAACTGATGTCTTCAAGGATGTGGAAAGAGGCTTGGTATGGGAAATGCCACATATTTGCCATACCTGTCACGTCACCTGAATTCCTTAAACATAGCCTCACTTCACAGGCCCCTAAGGGAAAGTAAACTGGAATGAACAGTCATAAATTATGAAGGGTCCAAAACATGAGGGTTTTGCCTAAAAAGCAGGCCAGGGTATAAACCTCTGATAGGCAGTATGAGCCATGTGAGTTTCTGGGTAGGGGACTGGAGAAAAGTTATCTGAAATCTAACCTCACCTACTTCAATCTTGCCTTGAGTGAGTATATACTACAGACTCTACAGTCTGGAGGACAACCACAGCTTTTACTCCCCCATTATGTGAATTTATCTGGCCCTTGTCAAAATTTCCCATCAAGTTCACCCAATAGCGGAGGAAAGTGAATGTGTAACTAGGCACCAAGGCCCAACAGACTGCCATGAGCAAAATCAGTCTCTGAAGTCTCAGTTTTAGCTTAAGAATTCATGTAAACTTTATATTCTATCATATGACTATTTGCTTTCATGAAGAAATATTTAAATCACGGCTCAGTTCTATGAAAGTAATGCTATCTGCTGTAACAGAGCAAGCCCAAACCCTCAGTGGTTTAACTCTTTAGACATGTGTTCACTCATATGAAGTCCATGTGGGTGTGGCTGGTGAGTGGACATCCTGCCCCTTGGTCTTGTGACTCTACCCTCCTTCAGGGCCTCTGCAACGCCTCCACTCAACTGTGAGATGGAGAAAGGAGAGCTCCTCAATTGCTTGAGCCCAGAATGCATAACCATTCTCTCCACATCTTGAGCAAAAAGTCATCACATGGCTCCACTTAAATGCAAGAGAAGCTGGGAAATATAATCCCTGTTTACCCAGCAACAACTCTGGGTAACTTTACCTCATTAACTAATGTCTTAACTTCTCCATCTCTCCAAGTCAGATTAAGATGACTCTCCAAATCATCTTAATCTCCAAGATTAAGAAATATTAATCTTCCAGAAAGCTGTACTGAGTTTTAACCTCTATCTTTATGCACTCCAAGAACACTGCCACATATTCCCAGAAGAATATCTATCCCCATTCAAGAAACACATAAGTAGTCTATTTTCAATAAGATTCCATCTGTAGCCTCAATGGAAACCAATTTGAAAGGACTACTTCACTTACCTCCTCTTCTCTCTGCTCTCTTTCTTATCCTCTCAATCCAGTTAGGTACCATCAAGATTCTGAAAGTGGGCCCAAAGCCATGTTGAATATTACCAGGAAATGGCTGGCTGGCTGTCTACCAAGAGGCCTTCCAAAGTGGCATTATCTTAATGAATTTTTCACAGTCCGAGGTCTGGCCAGAAGACTTACAGGTCCAAAAATTCAATCTTGTTAGTGTTCCAGGATTTGCCTGACTTGAGAGGCCTGACTTATGTGAACTAAATTCAAAAAAATACCAAGACTTCTCACCAAAATGTCAATACCTCTATTGATAAGGGGATGTGTAGCTGTCAGAAGGATCAAATACTCACACTCTTCTCCCCAGCACTTTTTCTCCCTGAAGAAAGTCTACACAGGAAGTCAATTATAATCAGAAAGCTCCTTAGTGAGTCTGGAATCAGAGCAAGGGCAGTTTAGTTAGATGACTTGAAAGCTTAATGGCATCAAACGGCTGAGACCTGACGAAACCATCACCCCTGGAATATTCATATCAACTTTTTGGTACGGCCTGACCTCTGGCCTGTCCTCTGAGTTCCATGCCTGCCAAGTCCATTTCTGATTGACACATTCTTTCTTTAGACACATCCGGACCATCGTTGGGGTTACTGTCACACCTACCCTCTGCCTTCTTCTGACATGGCCAGCTTTTTGTCTCTAAGGTACATTTGTGTATGTCTAGTCTCATTCATTGTGTTAATTTTATAACCTAGCCCTCAGATCTCAGAAGAGGAGAAAAGGGGATAAGGCAGATAGTTCATGCTCCTTTCTGCCTACACCAGCTGATATTTTCCTAAAATGGAATGTCAGAACTTATTTGGAACATGGAGGGACTGGATATTCATAAATCTTTGAATGGAAAAAAAAAATCTTCTCTCTTCTTTTGCAGAGACTGAGGCAGACCCAGCCAGATGCTTGCAGGCTTCCCAGTCAAGGTCGTAACCCAGAGTTGCTAGCAGCAAATACACACCGTAAGATGAGTCCTAATCAAAGCCAAGAAAGTTCACCAAGTTCAGTGCCAGGGAAAAGGATTGAGTTTCAGTTCTACTGGGTGAGAACCAGACTGTGGATAGAGGGTCAGATAGAGATCACTGGCTAGTGCAAGAAATGCATCTGAAACAAATAGCAAGGAGGCTTTCAGTGAAACAGAACAAGGTGGAAGCTTGAAAACAGCATATCAAGAGGCTCCTTCTCATTGGATATTGGCCAGCTTAAAGTCCAAGACTGAGCCAGGCACCGTGGGATCTGGGAAAGTAATCTTTAACTCAGTTTGTGACATCAACAGGCAATCTCATGCGGTGGTAAAGAAAGGGACTCAAGCATGGAGAACCATGAAAGACAGTCCACAGCCAGACTGCACTCACATCTAACCAGAATATACAAGAGACCTGCTTTGCAGTTTCTGCTCTGGCAGTAATTGGAAGCTTGACTTCTGCAACTCATTTTACTCTCTGAGCCTTTCTGCAACTCTGTTTACCTCTTCTGTTAAATGAGGCATTTGAAATCAGTGCTCTCCTTTCCTGATGTATGATGACACTGTGTCTACAAAGATAATGCACCCCTCTGAGCACACATCTATTAATATCATGTGCTGAAAAGATCACCTGCTAGAAAAAAGGAAACTTTTTAATTTATAACATACATACATACATAAAAGTGTGGAAAACAGTCCTGTAACTGGCTCCCGGATTAAGAAACAGGACATTTATCAGCTCAAAAGCTTCCCTATGTCCCTTCCCCGTCACTACCTAACCTCAAAAGCAACCACCACCCTAAGTTTCAAACAGGATGATAGATCAGTTTTGTCTGTTTTAGAACTTCACATAAATTGAATCATAGAGCATGTACTCTTTGGTGTCTGCTTTTTCTGCTCAATTATTTGTGAGACTCACCCATATTGTTGCAGATAGCTAGAGTTGGTTATTTTTGTGTTGCTTACAGTGTTCCACTATATGAATATACTGCAATTTATTTATCCACTTATCGTCCACAGACTTTTGAGTTGTTTTTTATTTTGGTATTATGAATACTGCTATGAAAATTCTTATGTACGTTCCTTGGGAACACATTTGTAAACATTTCTGAATTTGTTATCTATTGCTGTGTAACCAATTACCACAAAAAATTCAAACAACACACATTATCTTACAGCTTCTGTGGATTAGGAGTCTGAACACAGCTTAGCTAGATCCTCTGCTTCAGGGTGTCTCACAGGGCAAAACCAAGGTGTCAGCCAGGGCTGGAATCTCATCTGACATCCCAAGTGGGGAAAGATTTATTTCCAAGCTCCCACTGTGGTTAGCATAATTCAATTTCTGGAAGACTACTGGACTGAGGGCCTCGGTTCGTAGCGGGCTATTGGCCAAAGACCACATTTAGTTCCTTGCCATGGAAGCCTCTCCAACATCAAAGCATGGAAGCCAAGAAGGCAATAGAGAGAGTCTGCTAGCAAGACAGAAATTACAATTTTAGGAAATGTAATCATACAGGTCATATCCCATCATAATTGTTGTGTTTTACTGGTTAGAAAAAGGTCACAGGTCCCATCCACCCTCAAGGGGAGAAGATTTTGCAAGGGCATGAATCTCAGGAGGTAGAGCTCATTGGAAGCCATCTTTGTGTCTGCCTACAACAATTTCTATTGGGATTTCTATTGGGAATGGAGTTGTCTGGTCACAATTCCAGCTTCATCATGGAAACCCCCTAGTTTTCCAGTGTAATTTTATCAGTTGACACCCTCACCAGCATGTGCTCCACATCTGTGATTGGTTTTTTTTTTTTTTTTTTTTTAATTTATGATAGTCACAGAGAGAGAGAGAGAGAGAGGCAGAGACACAGGCCGAGGAAGAAGCAGGCTCCATGCACCGGGAGCCCGAAGCGGGATTCGATCCCGGGTCTCCAGGATCGCGCCCTGGGCCAAAGGCAGGCGCCAAACCGTTGCGCCACCCAGGGATCCCTGTGATTGGTTTTTACCTAAATTTCTTTCTGGCATGAGTTATCAAACTGATTCTGGCAAAATTTTAAAAATGGCTTTCTGCACCATGAACTATGGTACATTTAGGAATGGGCCTTACTTCCTGACTGAATTGAGAAGCAGAATTCTAAAGTCCCTGCCTCAGACCTACTCACCTCTTTTCCCCACTGTCCTCCGAGGCAATTAATCTCTGTTAAACACAAAGTCAAAGAAGGGCCAACTGCAGCAGCGCTAGCAGTGCTGGTGGCCACCATGCCATAGAGTGAAGGGTCTGGACAGAGTGCCACCAACCCATTTACCAGAGTCCCCTCATAATATTCATCTTCCATCAAGCCTGGGGTGAGCCACAGAAGTGAATCTGATTGCATTCTGAACTGTCAACCAATCCTGCATCGATTCCCAGCAGCAGGAAAGTTGTCCATTGTCATTCCTCTCTTTCCCAACAGGGCATACTGTGGAAATTCCATAACTGATTGGAACACAATTAGGCATCTTCTCCTAAGAAGTGCTTTCTAGATTTCTCTGTTTCAAATAAAGAACAGACCCTGAATTGGGGCGGGGTGGAGGGGAGCAATGAATGAGCCAATAGCATTTCTAGGATTTACATAAGTGTGATTAATATTTCTGCCCATGGGTGTCTAGCAGGATAGAATCCTAAAGCCATTAAATAGTGGTAGTAACAGTAATATGAGCAAGCTGTCTGAATTTGAAAAACTTCAAAATGTCTTCAAAGAAGTCCTTAAGAGACAATTGACTTGAGTATGTTCTGCATAAAATACCCTCCTGTGGACACCTGTGAAATGTTGAGGCTAATTGGGGCTTCTGATGCTGATTGTGAAGGAGTCTGGGGGTTGCTGTTTTTCCTCCACTGAATTCCATCTCCTTTTCTACTACTCCCTTTCATTGGGGCTGTTAGTGTATCAGATGTAAAGAGTATTAAATGGAAGCATGCTTTTGTGTGGAAGTCATTACAGTGAACACCTGTTCACTGTTGAGTTTAATTGGACTACAGCTGGTGCTGATTGTGTGTGAAGGGGGGCTGCTCCTCTCGCCCGCCGAGGAGTTCACTGTCAGTGGTAACAGTGGGGAAGTCAACACTAGGAAGTTGAACATGCACATGCCACAGCCAAGTACTCTATGTCCTGTATGGCTAGCTGCCTCTGAGTTATCCTAAGGTAGATTGAGCCAGGCAAGATGTAAAAAGGGTATCTGCGTCTTTCTTATATCGGCTCAGTTCCATACATGACAATTCAAGGACATATGGCAGAGATGATTTATATAAATTTAGCTTCGTTATTTACAAAGGAAACAAAGAAATGGCAAGTTTGTTCAGAGTGATATTCTTAGCAATATTAGCTGCTTGTCTATGTCCAGAAATGATAGGCATTGAACACACATAGAAGTGGAAATCCGGTAACAGGTCAGGGGTAGGCATATAGAGGCAAATTCAGATTATGCTCCTGATTGAAGCACAGAAAAACAGTATGTCTATAGCCTTTAATAGTAATAATAAGCTCAAGTTGTTGACTTAAAAAGAACAGATGCTGTCTTGCAGATTTTGGTAGTTGAGCTGTAATTCACATTACTTATTCACAATCAAAATTCATTGAAACGATGAAACATTTAAAAGTCCTTGCTTAATATTCATATTTATATTCATATTATTAACTTCCATGCTTATGAGGATGACCTCTGTCCCAGGAATGGCAATGATCTCCTAGAAACCGTGAAATGTCCATGCTGCATCTATACATCCAATGCAATCCCTACCAAAATACCAACACCATTTTTCATTGAACCAGCATAAACAATTCTAAAATTTGTATGGAACTACAAAAGACTCTGAATAGTCAAAACGATGTTGAAAAAGAAAAGTTAAAGGCTTCACATTTCTGGACTTCAAGTTATATTAATTACAAAGCTGAATTAATCAAAACAGTATGGTACTGGCACCAAAACAGACACATAGATCAATGGAACAGAATAGAAAACCCAGAAATAAACTCACAATTATATGATCAATTAATCTTTGACAAAGCAGGAAAGAATATCCAATGGGAAAGACAATCTCCTTAACAAATTGTGTTGAGAAAACTGGACAACAACATGCAAAAGAATGAAACTGGACCACTTCCTTAAACCATACACAAAAATAAATTCAAAATGGATTAAAGACTTAAATGTGAGACTTGAAACCATAAAACTCCTAGAAAAGAGTACAAACAATAACTTCTCTGACATAGGCTATAGCAACTTTTTTCTAGATAGGTCCCCTGAGGCAAGGGAAACAAAAGCAAAAATAAACTATTGGGACTTCATCAAAATAAAAAGCTTCTGCAGTGAAGGAAAAAACAATCAGCAAAACTAAAAGGCAGCCTACAAAGTGGGAGAAAATATTTGCAAATGACATATCTGATAAAGAGTTAGTATCCAAAATATATAAAGAACTTATAGAACTCAATACCCCCCCAAAAAAAATCAGATTAAAAAAATGAGCAGAAGACATGAACACACATTTCTCCAAAGAAGACATACAGATGGCCGACAGACACATGAAAAGATGATCAACATCCTGATCATCAGGGAAATACAAACCAGAACTACAATGAGATATCACCTCACACCTGTCAGAATGGCTAACACCAACGACATAAAAAACAACAGTGTTGGCAAGAATGTGGAGAAAAAGGAACCCTTGTGCACTGTTGATGGGAATGCAAACTGGTTCAGCCCCTCTGGAAAGCAGTACGGAGCTTCCTCAAAAAGTTAAAAACAAGAGCTACCCTATAAGCCAGCAATCGCACTACTGGGTATTTAACCAAAGAATGCAAAAACACTGAAAATTCAACGGGATACATGCAGCCCTATGTTTATAACAGCATTATTTACATCAGCCAAATTATGGAAACAGCCCAAGTATCCATTGACTGATGAACGGATAAAGAAGATGAGGTATATAGATAACGGAATATTACTAAGCCATTAAAAAGAATGAAATCTTGCCATTTGCAACAACACAGATGGAGCTAGAGAGTATTATGCTAAGTGAAATAAGTCAGTGAGAGAAAGACAAACCATATGATTTTACTCATGAGTGAAATTTAAGAAACAAAACAAATGAGCAAAGAGGAAAAAAAAGAGAAACAAACCAAGAAACAGACTGTAAACTATTGAGAATAAAATGATGGTTATCAGAAGGGGCAGTGGGTGGGGGGAAAGAGTAAAATAGGTGACAGGGAATAAGGAAGTGCACTTACCATGATGACCACCGGATGATGTGTGGAATTGTTGAATCAAAACACCTGGAACTAATATAACATTGTTTGCTAACTAACTGGAATTAAAATAAAAACTTAGGGGGGGGATCCCTGGGTGGCGCAGCGGTTTGGCGCCTGCCTTTGGCCCAGGGCGCGATCCTGGAGCCCCGGGATCAAATCCCACGTCAGGCTCCCAGTGCATGGAGCCTGCTTCTTCCTCCGCCTGTGTCTCTGCCTCTCTCTCTCTCTCTCTGTGACTATCATAAAAAAAAAAAAAATTAGGGGACACCTGGGTGGCTCAGCAGTTGAGCGTCTGCCTTCGGCCCAAGGCATAATCCTAGGTAGGGGAATGGAGTCCCACATCGGGCTCTCCACAAGGAGCCTGCTTCTCCCTCTTTCTGTGTCTCTGTCTGTGTGTCTCTCATGAATAAATAAATAAAATATTTTTAAAACTAAAAATTAAATAAAATAAAAACTTAGAAAAATGAAACATCCTTGATAAAGCAAATCTGCTGGTAGTTGGTTTGTGCTATTCAGCAGGTCCTGGGGGCATGACCCACCTTTGGGGAGGTGAAACAGAATTGCTCCTGAAAGTAATGAGTAAGGTAAGTGGTTGTATCCAAAAATTCTTCCAGGAATCTATTTTTTGTTGTTTTGATATTTACACAGTCCCTTTCCCCATGGGATAAGAAAGCCTACTTGACCCTTTATGCTTGCTGAGACTGAGGTCCATGTCACCACCCTCGGCCTGCAAGGGAAAATGAGGCTGAGAGTTTCCCCAGGCCCCAAATCAGGGCAAGATGTAAAATATGTAAAATATTAATGTCTCTTCTGTCAAGTTCAACAGCCCCTCCGCAATCGCAGCTGCCTCCGTCTTGGAGACGCAGCCACCCCAGGAGCTGAACGAGGCCTCACTGGAGTCAGAATCCAGCTCCACGGTGCCGATCTCTCTATCTGTGCGGTCTTGGATTCGTCACTCCACCCCTGTGGGTAGGATCAAATGAAAAAACTTTGCAAAAATGCTTTGTCAACTGTGAAGAGCCTTACAAATATAGAGACGTTTATGACTCATGGGGCAGTTTTTCAGTCCAACTGAAAACAGATTTTTCTGCGTGAGAAACTGTTCCTGTGAAAGGCAACAGTGAGGGATTTAAGGGCGGGAAGTGTTTGCTCTCTCCTCTGTTCTCTTTTTGATTACTTATGATGAATGATTCCTTTCAAGCCGACACCAAATACAGCATTTCGGCTGATCAATAGATGGTCTTCCCCAGTCGTTTGCTTCAGTTCTCTCCTCCTCAACCGAACATTACAGCTGCGCTCTCTGAGGACACATGCACACGCGTACACACACGCACACGCATTTGCACACAGCCTCTGTTTCCCAGCACAGATGGCAAGCAGTTTGAGTTCGTATAAATGAGGTCACAGATACTTCCTTGTGTTTGGCGTGCTCTTTCTATAGCTATGCTAATCCCCACCAACACCCCGAGTCGTTGGAAAACACGAGATGTCCCTGATCAGATGATGTGAGTGGATTCCGGTACTCAGCAGAAGGGTCCTGAGGGCCTAGCCACCTGAGGCCCTGCGCCCTCCTCACTGGGCTCACTTGGAAGCCACTCCGGTATCCAAAGACTGGCCTCTGCTGCCTCAGCCTTTGTGGGATCAGGCCTGAAAAAAAGTGACTTAGAGCCACACTGGAGCATTTCCAAACTGCAACTCAGACTCTAACACTCACAGTGACCCAGCCCTTAATGAAAGTGGATGCTCCACCGACCGCTGCTCTGAGCCAAGTCAGAAACCTGGCTTGCTGGGGGTCATAAAGAGGACATTGGCACCTGTGAAGAGCAACACAGTAAGGCCTCGGCCTACTGTTGGTTCGGGGGGTACGTGCCTACCCCAGAGGACTTCCAGATAGGGAACTAAATGAGAGCTGAGACCACCAGTGGGCCCAGAGCCATCACACAACAGCAGCACCCAAGAAAATGCCAGAAGAATGTTGGTCATTTAGAGCCAGGCCGTGTGCCATGGAAGACACCGAGTCTCCAGGGTGGTACGTTACGGAAGAGGTCAACCCTATCTGCGGAAAGCTAAGGCCACCTCAGCTTTGGCCACTGGATGTCACAAGCCTGGGGGATTTCCCAGGGCCACACACTTGACACTTGCATGTTTGTACCTCCTCCGACCCGGCACTACCACTGGCCGCTAGCCCTGCCGTCCTGCTTGGTGGCCTGCCCAAGCCACTCCCACACAGCTGGTCCAAGCCCTCTTCCCCACCTCACCCTGCCCGCTAAAATCTGCGCTCTTCCCTAACTTGGCAGGGCAGCCCGACGCCCCCCTCTCCCCCCCAAGCAGCATGGCAATCTTTCTGGACAGGTTGGCTCATCTGCTCTGCGCCTGGCCGCATTGCACGCAGGGAGGGCTGGGCACGCATGCCTCCCTGGCTCCCTCCCGGAGCAGAACCACATGCTCCCTCCCCAGCTGCTTGGCTGCGCTCAACTAATTTGAAACAGTGATCTCGACACCAGAAAATGCTCTAATCCTGCTCTGTGGCCCAGGCTGCTCCGCCTGTGGGAGGGGACCGCTCAGCTGCGGCAAAAAAATTATCTACTTGATTTGCTCATTAGTCACAGCCTGTCCTGAGTTCGGCGGCTTGGTCTATGTGTCGAGGGACATTGTAGCAGCGAGACCCGCTCATTTCCGTCACGTCCCTGCTCCAGGTGACCCATCAAGCTGGTCTCCCACGCCCTATGCTGGTCCTTCGTGTTTCCTCCTGAGCAAAGGGGAACTTCGCTCACTCTGTTGGATCAATGGCACTCACACGGGACGTGCGTCGGAAGGGTTCATCAGAAATGCAGGTTCTGGCGTTCCGGATCTAGAGATTCTAATTCAGTAGTCAGGGGCGAGGCCCAGGGATCTGCATTTTTAATAAGCACCTGCCTCAGGTGATTCCAGGACCTGCCTGTGGCCCATTCCCATGTGATGACCCAGGACCACATCTTGAGAAACCACAGAAACTGGGAGCACCAAGAGGCCAGGAAGCAGGGACCAGGGCCTGCATCGTGTCAGCCACCGTTTCCCCAGCTCCTGGCAGAGGCCTTGCACACAGTAGATTCACCGCAAACACCCATTCAGGATGAATGATGAGCAAGAGAGCTGTCCTGCTTCCTTGAAGGCCGTGAGTATTGGGCCTATCATCCTGGAATAATCTAGGAGTGTGTAAATGGAGCAACAGAGTTCATAGTTTTAACTTGGCAATTCCTTTTGGGAGGAATATCCATAAAAAGTATGATACAGAAGGTTAAAACATTGTTACATGAAAGCAAATCCGGGATCCCGAGACAGCATGCAATACCTGAATGGTTGTGGTGTTTGCTCACGAAAGAGCGCTACCTGGGCACCAAAATGCAAGTGTGCAAGCCAGGTGTACATGCAATGATGCAAATTGAACGAAGCAGAGCCCCACACAGTCTGTTCCCACAGTGCAAGCGTGTGCACGGACAAGCGCGAACGTGCACGTCGAGGGTTAGGAGTGGCTAGCAGTTAATGTTCTTTTGGTTCCTTTTTATGTGCAAACCAGCTCAAATTCATGTGAACTAAATAAAAGCAAATGAGGCTGCCGCCACGTGGCTGGCCTCGAGCTCCTGGTAAACATCTGAAGAGACTGGTGGCAAGAGGCAGAAAGCTGCGCTCAGAGAAAAAAACATCTGAGACGTACATTGGTTCTGACAGACGGAGGAAATCACTCCCAGATGCCTGGACGTGGTCCTCCCCAGGTTCCTCCATCACGCTGCTCCACCAGGATCCGGGCTGGGTTGGACATCCCCTCCTGCCTGCATCCTCTCCACAACCCACGGTCCTCTTGAGCTGGTCCCAAGGGAACAACACAAGCCCTCTGTGGCCTTCCAAGCAGGGCCTTCCCGGGGCCCCTCAGACAAGCAGCTAGAGAATGATGCGGGTCCTAAAGGAACAGGAGGAGAGTGCTCATACAGGTGTACCCTGACCTGACCACCGATTCCCTCCATGTTTTGGGCCATTCTTTTCCCCACCACTGCCTTTTCGGTCATTCTTCCCAAGGGGTCTGTGGTTAAACAAGGTGACATTACCAGAGGCGAACTGTCAGTAGGCTGCCTTGCAGCTGACCCCAGAGAAAGGCTGGCCAAGAAGGTACACTCAGGGGAGTGAGGCAGGAAAAGCAAAGAGCGAGTGGTTTCTAAAAGACCAGGCAGCCAGATCAAGCCAAACAGCATTAGCATCAGCATCTCTCCCCAAAGCCAAAGAGAAACGGAGCCAAAGAAACAGTGGATTTAAGCACCATCACTTTGGCACTAGTGCTTTAGAAAACAAAACCAAAATGTAACAACATCTCAAAGCCAAAGGTCTGCTCACAGCACTGGGATTGTCAGCATAGGAATAAAGTACCAGGCTTTCTCTTTTAAGATGAGGAGAGGGTATAATGTTTCTAACATTGTCCCACTGGTCTCACGGTGATTTCTCTTAACCATTCCTGGAGCAGGATAGCAAGGCAGCACATGAGCACTGGACACAGAGACCTGGCAGGTGCATGCACAGACCATGGAAGGCCACAGACAGAGGACCGTCTCACTCACCACTGGGCCTCAGCTCTACCTCCCCGCTAGGGCAGCGCATGCCAGAAATGTGTGAGGTTGCTCTGGGGATGCAGACTCTAGAAAATCTGCAATGGAAGAAGGGGCTGGCCTGCTCAACCATATCCTATCCAACTTTCGAATGTCTCACCACACAATCGTGTAGGAGAAAAACCTATTTATATGTTTAATTGAGCCTGGACTCTGACTTGGATTTACATGTAGACATCAAGCATCTTTTGCATGGCTTTAATATTCACTGAATTCTGAAAATGCACTTACGGTGTAAATTTAGAGCAGATTTTACTATTTTATTTGTTTTTTATTGAGCTGAAATTCATATAACATAAACCAACTATCCTCAAGTGTACAGATCAGCACACTAATGTAAATGTATGTTCACATTGTTGTCCTACAGAGTTGTGTGATATTGTGATTTATATATATTTTTTGGTCTTCCCATAGAGCTCCAAAAACCACTGGAGTTTCCTAAGCAATTGAGAGCAACAATGGTGTTATGTTAAAGAGGGGACTTTTGGGCCGCACCTAGGTTAAGAGCAGGTTACCAGGAGAACGAACCATGTGATTAGAATGTTGGAACTTTCCATCCTGCCCCTGGCCTCCAAGAAAGGGAAAGAGGGTGGGAGGCAGGTGAAGGGTGCTGGGAGGATAATCTTGTAGGACTGAACCCTTAACCTGTGGTATCTAAGGCTATCTCCAGGTAGATAGGCATCAGAGCAGAGTTGAATTTCAGACACAGCTAGGTACCAGAGAATTCCTTATTGGTGTGGGGAAGCCCACAGCCACATGCATGCACTGAATTGGGTCTAGGAACCCTAAAAGAAGTTCTTGAAGATTTTTATCCTTCAAAAGAGAACCCCATACCCATTAAGTCGTCACTTTCTAAAAAGGACAGAGACAGAGGACCTGAATAGACATTTTCCCAAAGGAGATATAGTGATGGCCAACAGACACATGAAATGACACTCAACATCACTAATCATGAGGGAAATACAAACTAAAACCACAATGGGATATCACTTCAGACCAGGTGAAATATCTGTTATCAAAAGACAAGACATAACAAGCTTTGGAGTAAAGGGGCCCTCATGCAGTGTTGGTGGGAATGTAAATTTGTGCAGCCACTATGGAAATCATTATGGAGGTTCCTCAAAAAGTTAAAAGGAGAAATATCATATGATCCTGTAATTTCACTTCTGGGTACTTACCTGAAGAAAATGAAAACACTAGTAGGAAGATATATAGGCCTCCCCATGTCTAGTGCCGCATAGTTTACCGTAGCCAAGATATGGAAGCAGCCCAGGGTCTATCAATAGATGAGTGGATAAGGAAGATTCCCATATATACACAATGGAATATTACTCAGCCATAAAAAAGAATGAAATCTTGCCATTTGTGACAACATGAATGGACCTACGGGGTATTATGATAAGTGAATAAGTCAGACAGAGCAAGACAAATACCGTAGGATTTCACTTGTATGTGAATTCTACAAAAAAACAAACAAAAAATAGAGACAAACTCATAAATACAAAGAACAAAATAGTGGTTGTCAGAGATGGTGGGGGAGGATGGGCGAAATAGGTGTAGGGGATTAAGAGGTGCAAACTTCCAGTTGTAAAATAGATAAGTCACAGGGATGAGAAGTACAGCATGGACAATACAGTCAATAATATTGTAATAACTTTGCCTGGTGACAGATGGGAGCTGCACTTAATGTGGTAAGCATCTGTAATGTACTTCGCTGCAGCATGTCAGTGAAGTGCCATCACTTTGCATCTGTGAAAATGAGATGACGTAGAGATACCAGAAGTACTGGCCAGGACAGAGTTGTTTACACGTATTGTCCGGCAAAGCTCTGTAGCTTCCATGCCTATAGCTTAAAAGTCACATATGTGGTGGCCTCCAAACAATGGAGTACTAAATCCCTGCTGATAACATTCATGGTGAAGGTCCTGGACCACACAGAACGGGACATAACATTGTTTCTGCTCAGACTGGGGATATTTGCAGGAGGCCTCTTCCTAGGAGTAGTTCTTGTCCACCAAATGCTGGGTAATAACCCTCTCCCTAGCGCACTATTTGGAGAGAAGGTACTCACAAATAATAAAGCAGCAGAGAATTTTGAGAGGGTCAGCCTCCTTGAATTTCAGCTGCATATCTGCACAGCCATAAATTAGAAACAGAGAAGGATGAAGCTGTAAAATAGTTGATGAAAACACTATTCTTAAAATATCCTACTCACTAAATTCATAATAATGGTTGCCTCTGGGATGTATGGGGAAAACCTTTGACCAAAAGATATTTCGACTTTCTCTGTCATTGTTTTTTCTTTCATTTAAAAAAATTTTGCAGACAACTCATTAGCATATTGATATTTGTAAATTCTAGGAAGTAGGAGTAAAGATGTTGGTTAAATATTCTCTGTAAACGTCTGTATTTTTTTGTCTCAAAAAATACAGCGATTCTAGGCAAAAAACTCAGAATTCTCAGAAGTTTATATAAAACCCTAAAATGTGACCAAAGTAGCCCAAACTAATAATGAAGATCATAACAAAACAGATAGATGGGAGCAGCATGTTAGGAGAGTGGAGAGCGCCAAATCCAAGGCATTTCCCAGGATTCTTGCAGTTTGGAGAGAGTTTCTAGCAATCCATCCATCATACAGGACGATGAGCATTAACACAAGAACCACACGCAATAGCGATTTTGTTTGTTGTGTTTATAACATTTAACTACTGTTTTCCAGGGTGCCGGGGTGGTTCAGATGGTTAAGCATCTGCCTTCAGCTAACTAAGGTCATGGTCCCAGCGTCCTGGGATCCAGCCCCGCGTCAGGCTTCCTGCTCAGCTGGGAGCCTGTTTCTCCCTCTCCTCCCCACTCATGCTGTCTCTCTCTCTCTCAAATAAATAAATAAAATCTTTTTAAATAAATAAATAAATAAAAATGGAAATAAACTACTGTTTTCCATTCTGTGCCTAGATGGATTGGTCATCTCAATTTTTTATGTTCTCTAAATGGCATCCCGAACTAAAAGAACTTTTCCAAGCATTGCTTAAGATAAATCTGAGGCCAAGTGGAACCCAACTGACATTTCAGCTAAGAGTCTGATGCCTAAGAAAGCCAATCAGAAAGACGCCTGTGGTAAATTAAAGATAACCACAAGTCCTTTGCTTCTCCTCCCATTAAAAAAGTGGAGTATGTTTCCTGTCCCCTGGAGCCTGAACTGGCCATGACTTGCTTGACCAATAGAATTCAGAGGCAGTGATATTCTAGAATTTCTGAGGCCAGGTCGTAGAAGCCTTGCAGCCTCCACCGTGACTCTTAGAACACCGGATCTGAGTGAAGCCAGCCACCACGTGAGTCTGACTCCTCTGGGACTGTCATCCTGTGAGGTAGCTCAGCTAGAAGAGCAGAGATGGAACAATGACTGGCCAGCCCAAGCCCAAGTTGCTCTGGTTATTCCAGCTCAGGCGCCAGACAGACATGAAAGAGATGAAGCCATCTCAGATATTTCATCCCCAGCAGATGTGACATGGAGAAAAACTGAGAAGCTAAGTGACAGCTGAAATCACAGCCTCAGTGAACCCAGTTGAACTGGTCAAACACTCTCCAGCCCTGTGAGCCATCCCCGTCGTCAAGAACAGAGATGAGCTGCTCCCACTGAGCCCTATCCTAATCTCTGACCCAGAAGAATCCTAAGCATTATAATGTCATTTACTGCCACTTCGTTCCAGAGTTGTTTGTTCCTTAGAAACTGGTAACCAGAACACTGCCTCTAGCTGAACAGTACTTCAAGGTTTGATTGTGGCCTGGATGGGCAGGAAATCATGCAGACCTTAAATAGCCAACCTGGATCCAATAGGAAAATAGATATTTTCTTGACTTGAAGATGGTTACAAACTTTTGCTGTTTATTTGTATCTTGTCTTATTGTTTTTATTTTGTTATTTATGTATCTGAGGACAAAGACCAAAGTTTGTTCCAAGGATAGGTATTCCTTGGGGGTGAGAGGAGAGCACGAAAGCTCTATGATTTTAGAAAGAAAGAAAGAAAGAAAGAAAGAAAGAAAGAAAGAAAGAAAGAAAGAAAAGAAAAGAAAAGAAAAGAAAAGAAAAGAAAAGAAAAGAAAAGAAAAGAAAAGAAAAGAAAAGAAAAAAGGACTAGTAAATCAAAATGAAATAGGTTTTTTTCTTGCAAGATTATGTTTATTGTAGATTACCATAAATGTTCATTGTAGATTACCAAGACAAAAACAGAAGATGAAGCATTTCCCCAAGTCTATTTGATCACGAAAAAGGGCTTTGGTCTCACGTACCACCTTGCAGGATTCGTGTTTCACAGAACACCCCATAGACATAGTGTCCAAGCCACTTGTCCGTACCAGTGTTTCCGTCTTGGCTTACAGCTGTTCAGTAGACAGTGTGCACACTGTTCTGGAAGTGCAGCACACAGCAGTGTGCTCTGGTTGTTGCACACATAATATGAGCCTTTGAGAAAGAAGCCCAAAGACGGTGCAGAGATGACATTCGGTGAGGCCCCATCCACGTTACACACCCCACCTCTCTTCTGATTTGGCCCCACTGCCATATTGATGGTTCTATATATATGTATATATATATATATTTTTTGCCAGCCCCTCTGGTAATATAAAGAATAGGAGGAAAAAAGAAACGAACAATGGTAGAAATGATCATGCAGCCCACCCTGTCATTGCTCAAAAAAAAAAAAAAAATCATTTTGCCTTTGATTCTGGGAAGCACATGCCTGGGAATATTCCCCAGGCTCCTCACTTGACCCTAATGGAACTGTCCCTTTTATGCCACCAAATGAGCTTCATGATTAGTCATGCCCGCTTCAGCTGGCAAGTGCCCAAGCAGTGCCTGAGGCTGGTCCAAGTGTTTCTTCCACCAATTTGAGCTGTCAAATCCACTCATTTTCCTGGGTTAGTACAGCGGTTCAATCATTCTCAAAAGAGACACTTCCTAAGGGCCAAGTCTCACATGCTCCCTAGAATCACATCCAAGCTGGGCTCAGCACTGGTCTGACACACACAGGAACCTCGATTAGGATTTCAGAAAAGCAGATTCAGCTGCCCTACTCTTGGACTCTTCACTCTGAATGCTTATTCTCAGTTACGAGATCCTGGCTGGCCATGTTTTTCCAGGTTCCTCATTCAGGACTTAGATAAGCATGAGGAATGTTCCAACTCTGGTCATCAACTTTATAATTTGGGGGTTTTCATATCAGTTTGGAGTGGTTTTTTTTTCATGGTCTAAACCTCCTATTTTATAACTCCCCCCCCCTTTCTATTATTGGACTTGGGATATACACATGGGATGTATATAAAAGGAATGGGATATCCATCTACACATTTGTATGTGTTCTGGCACAGTGCCACGGCACTAGAAACCCTCTTGTTTACCCCCAAATGCCCGGACGTAACAGGGTGCTACCATTTGTTACCTCACCCTGGGTATCTCACCTGCTTTCAAGCATGAAGGGGAGAAAAGAGAAGAGATAAGGAGAAGAAGGTATATACCAGCTAAGTTCACCTTCTTTTATCAGGACAAAAAATAATACCTGTCAGTTTTAAAAATCCACCCAGTAAGCTACCTTTATACCTCGCTAGCCAAAACTGAGTCACTTAGCCATCCCCTGAGTAATGGAATCGGTGTCAGAAAAGCAGAGATTTTTAACTAGGCACATGGTTACCCTAAACAAAATAGGGTTCCTTAGGAAGGAAGAAGCACAGAATAGATGTTGAAGCATTAACCACAGTATGTGACATTGATCAAAATGAAAATACCAGCCTGCTCTTATTCATAAAAATAAAGTCCTGAAATGATGTGTTTGGGCATTTCTATCCAAAGGTAAAGAAATGACTTAATTTTATTTACATAAGATACTGCGGAGAAACTCTCCTACTCCTCTGGTCAGTGGAAGTAGCCAATGGGGGAGGAAGGGTTGTTTTTTCAATAAATCACTCAGCTGTCAGAAATTGAGCACGGCCCCTCCTCCTCTGGGTTCCTTCATGAATCACTAGACCACATCCCCTTCCATTTATTTGCCTGTGTTGTGTTGCAAATTAACTTTTAAAGGACATTTTTTTTCCCAAAGAAAATTTAAAGAACAGAGTCCCCCCACAGCCACCACCCAGGATAATGAACTATAGCTGCTGTCATACCAGGAGGGCTTAATGACAGTGTTCGATGTGTGTGTGGACAGCCAAGGCTCCCTTCAAAGTTGTCTCTGAATGGGCTTCAAGATGTTTTGACTATTATCTGTTACAAAGAAACTCACTATTAATTGCATATTGTCAAAGCTCTTCGTCCAACATAACGGTTAGCCCAACAAAGCTTTCTCTCCTCAGGAGAAGGGGATAGGGACCTGGCCTCATCTTTTCCCACTGGGTACGTGGTTTCCTTAAGTCCCTCTGAGCTCTCTGCCTTTAGTTTTCTTGGACAAAAATCAAGGAAACACTCCATTGGTCTCTGTGCATGACCTCAACTCTTTTCCAGCCGGGTATTCGGACAATGCTCCATCATCCCAGAATGCACCAGGAAAGTGCAACCACAGGAGCAGCGTCCCTCAACAAAGTTCATGAAGGCCCCCAGGGATGCAAAGGCATTAGGACTGCAGAAGCCTCAAGTAGCTCAGGTGGCTGCTTCCTAGCACCTATCCCATATTACTCACCCTTCCATGTGATCTGATGCTAGAGAAAATGTGGTTTAGTAGGAGGCAGATTGGTTTGCAGGTCAGGAAGAGAAGAGGCAAAAGTAGGTTGGAAATGTTGAAAATTCTTAATTGGAGGGATGTTAACTATTATTTAACCCCAAGACTCAATATCATTATTGTGCTAGCTTTGGGAGCTTCACTCCATCTTGGACAAATCCAGAGAGTTGGACCAACTGTACCCCTAATCCATTCTTTACATGCTCCCATGGATTTTTCTTTTAAAAACACAGATCAAGTCACATCCTTCCCTTCCTTAGCCACCTCCAAAGGCCCCCATTGTTTGCTAGATAAAACTCATCCCTCTCAGCCTAGCATGAATGTTCTTATATAGATGGTCCCAACCTACTCTTTCAACCTGGTCTCCTACCATGGCTCCCACAGTCACACTGGAACCATAAAGGACTAATCAATCCCAAGGTCAGTACAGTTCATGCCTTCATACCTTGCCACGTGCTCTTCCCTCCTCCTACAATGTCTTTTCTTCCTCCTTGCCTGATAAATTCTTGTTATCCTTTGGGACCCAATTTAAATGTCACATCCTATGTAATGCTTATCCCAAGCCCTCAGGCAGAATTTATCCTATCTCTGGGCTCTATGCAATGCGCTCCTACTGAACTATATCACTAATCATGTAGTATCATCATGTTCTCCTCTCCCCTGTTAAGTCATAAGATGATCTCAGCAGGACGTGTGTCCTATTGATGGGACCCAGCAACCAGTACAGGCAGAAGAAGAAGTAAAGTATGTTGGAGGATAGGAGGAGAAATGGACGGATGGATGGATGGATGGATAATTTGTATTATATTAGGTACCTTGGACTGTTAAAGAGACTCCCATAAGCCTATGAACTATAAGAAATCTGTAAACAAAGAATCATTGAACTGAGACTCAGGTGATCCCAGACCTAGTAGCTTTATAGGTCCCAGTGTCTCTATCTAATAAATAAGAAAGGCATTTTCTGCTCTAATGTTCTATAAGTCAGTGATAGTCTAAACCATTGCTATCCGGTTGAATTTTCTGTAGGAATGAAAATGTTCTAAAATTTGTTCTACCCAATAGAGTAACCATTAGTCAAATGTCACTATTAAGTACTTGAAATGTGACTAGTGCAACTGAGGAATTAAACTCGTAAATTAAAATAAATAAATAAATAAATAAACAAACTCATAAATTTTATTTAGTTTTCAATTAATTTTAATTTTATATTTATATATAGCTACATGTGGCTAGTGGCTACCATATTAAACAACACAGGTATAAACCATTATGTGCAACCCTACATTATACCTCAGCGTACTGCTACTCAATACCATGAAAGGCATCACTATGCAGGCTTGAACAGCACAAATTCTTCTTGTCTAGCCTATCACACCTACCTGGCCTGAATTCACTTAGTTAGAATTATAAGAATCAGCACAGAGATGCCCAAAGATCAAAACCCACTGTTGAACCTAAAAATACAACTTCAGACATCTCCAATCCCTTTGTTCTGTTCTGGTCCTCAAAATTATCACCCCATTGAGGGCAGGAATGATGTCATGCTCATCATCGTATCTCTCATAACATCTAGAATCATGCCTGGCACTACGCAAATGCTCATTAGCATTTGCTGAATTAATTTACCAGGATTGCCAATGGGAATGATCATTTTAGTTATAGACTTGAGCTCTGATGACTAAGAACTTTACTCCCAAAAGCCTATCAGTCCATCCAAGGTGATCAGTCATAAAACCTTAGTCAACAGTCAATAACAAACAAGTCTTAAATACTTGCTCTGTGTCCAAACCCAGGTCTTTTGCTCTTTACTCAGGACCCAGGATACAGAATACAGAAGACAAAGTCTCTCCCTTCAAAGAATTCACAGTTTAATGGTAAAGAAAGAAACACACAATTCTAATTCTAGAAACCATGGACTCCAACAGAAGTGCATGAAAGTAGGTATACAATATCTCTTCATTTTTCAAGTTTAAGAATCTCTGTTCTTGGGGCAGCCCAGGTGGCTCAGCAGTTTAGTGCTGCCTTCAGCCCAGAGCATGATCCTGGAGTCCCGGGATCAAGTCCCACGTCAGGCTCCCTGCATGGGGCCTGCTTCTCCCTCTGCCTGTGTCTCTGCCTCTCTCTCTCTCTCTCTCTCTCTCTCTCTCTCTCTGTGTGTGTGTCTCTCATGAATAAATAAAGTCTTTAAAAAAAAAGAATCTCTGTTCTTACAAGAACAAAATTGTAACTATGTACAGTGACAGATATTTACTAGACTTACTGTGGTGATCACTTAACAATGCATACAAATATTGAATCATCACTTTGTATACTTGAAACTAATATAATGTTATATGCTAATTATACCTCAATACAGAAAAAGATTCCCTGGATTGGACATCATGGTGGACATAGAGTTACACCATCCCAATCCCCAATCAATGAAGGACTTGTTGCCCCAGTCCTAAGTACCACAGCAGACAGAGTCCACATACCACTCCCTTCTGATAGTCCTCATCAAATAGCCAGACAAGGCATGAGTATACAGGCCTAGTCATCTGGTACCAGTTCTAGATAAGTCTGAAGAGCCATTTAGCTGCAGATATTGCCAAGAGTTCAGCTGAGACAGTCCTAGACCTGTATGGAAGCTTGACTTCGCCCTGCATGCACATTCTTCTACTCCCCTCCCAAGGGCCTTCCTTAACAAACCTGCATGCTAAACTCTACCTCAGAGTCTCCTTTCCAGGGAACCCAACCTGCGATAATTAGTAGAATAAGTGGTAAGAGAAAGCAAGGGATTAGATAGGGGCTTGGGGTGGTACATCATTTCCCATCTGGCTGACAGAGACCCCATGACTCCTTCATAGAGTTCAGAGCACTACTAGCCCCTGGTAAAACAGAGCAGTCCAGTCCTGTTATAAAAGTAGCCACTGGGGGTGTACTGAGATAGAAGCCAGTGGAAGGGAATGCATTAACTGTTGCAGTGCATCAGGCATTTGAGAAATGTGGTGATAATAGTAATCATAAGACCAATGTTGGCTGTTACTCGGTTTCAATAATACTCTAAAAAAAAATAAGAAAAAGCTGAAGGGATTAACCCCAACTAAATCTAAGTATGAAAGCCAGAAGATGGGATCCCTGGGTGGCTCAGCGGTTTAGTGCCTGCCTTTGGCCCAGGGCGTGATCCTGGAGTCCCGGGATCCAGTCCCGCATGGGGCTCCCTGCATGGAGCCTGCTTTTCCCTCTGCCTGTGTCTCTGCCTCTCTCTCTCTATGTCTATCATGAATAAATAAATAAAATCTATAAAAAAAAAAAAAGAAAGAAAGAAAGCCAGAAGACCTCACTGGTAGCATATAAAGAGGATCTCATCTCATGCAGGACAACAGCAGAGATGGCTGAAGGTCAGAACCATAACATAATGGTCAGTATAGGTGAGCCCAAACTGTAAACTCCCAACCAAGGAAGAACTGTTGAGGTGAGGACCATGGTTAGGATCAAATGAAACCTGACAGAAGGGATGGGAATGGCTAAGATATCGTCTCTCCCCTCCCCACAAATTTTGAATCCACTGATTTCCTAAACCTTCTGAGCCTGCAGAAGTGGCCCACTCTTCCTATCAAGAAACAATACTCCAGGGCAGCACCAGTGGCTCAACGGTGCCTTCAGCCTGGGGTAGGATCCTGGAGACCAGGGATAGAGTCCCATGCCGGGCTCCCTGCATGGAGCCTGCTTCTCCCTCTGCCTGTGTCTCTGCCTTTCTCTGTGTATGTGTCTCTCATGCATAAATAAATAAAATCTTTAAAGAAAAAAAAAGAAACAGTACTCCATCACTGGTTGGGAGATTATGACAGTCTTCACCTCCACAAGGCCACAGGTGCCCCACTCAACATCTGCCTCCACTTCCTTCCTGATCACTAATCTTACACCTAGGTTAAGTCATAACATAACTCTGCTGAGGAAATGACATGCCAGATAAGGAAAAAGAAGGTGTGTGTGTGTGTGTGTGTGTGTGCGTGCACGCGCGCTTTAAGTAGGCTCCATGCCTGCATGTGGGGCTTAAACGGGGCTTGAATTCACAACCCTGAGATCAAGGCCTGAGTTGAAATCAAGAGTCCGATGCTCAACTGACTGAGCCACCCAGACACCCCAAAGGAACAGTACTTTTAAGGAGCTCCAAGACCTAGCTAGCATGCACCAACAAAAACTGGGAGAGTATTCATGGAACTGCATTCTGGAGATGCTTCATCAAGAAGGTTGGCATAAGATTGGATAAATAAGAGTTTGTCAATTTGAGATCCTCTCCCAGGATGAAAGATTTAACATGTTGGCAAGAACCCTGGAAGATGGTGTAAGCTCACAACAACATGGCTGCTGGAAGAATGCAAAAAGCAATGCTCACATTAAGTGAGGTTGAAATGCCAGAACTGCCAAGGCTAGTGGTGGAAGAAGGGAGTAAAAGTCTCAGAAATGTGGAGCTACTCGGGTGGATATTCTAAGAAAGGCCAGAAAATCTACAAGATGATTATGTTCCCAAAGAGGACTCTAAAGAATGTACTAGTTGGAGGGGCACCAGTAGTGCTAAGAAATTCAGTGGAAGCTCTCCTCTCTAGGCCCAGGCTGTCAGTAGGGAAGGCCATTCTAGCACTAGACTCACGGATAATAAAGGGATGAAGAGACACCAAAATCAGAGGGGCAAGTCGGCAATGCTCCTAACCCTTAGGAGCTAGGTGAATTCAGTTGTCAGAAGGAGCAGTAAGATTGGACAGAGGCAGAGAGAGGGGATTGCCCTGCAAAAAGTTTCTGCTGTCGGTTCATAAAACATGAAGTATTCAGACAAAATAGACAGGCTGCCAACAAGGGTATTACTCAACTTGTCCCAACTAAAGATATCATATAAATGATTAGGAGACCAGGGGCAGTTGTTTTAATATCATAATCTCTTGCCCAGTGTTATGACCCAGAGCCCAATGACTGAAGTACAGGCCAGGTCCCCCACGGAAAAGACCCTACAAACCACAGCAAGTACACACTCTTCTGATTCCCCTGTTCTTCAGTTACTTGGTCAGGTAACTGTTCAGGTTAGAGAAGGGGGCATACCCAAACATTTTGAGGACTATTGAACATAGCATCCAGATAGACAATGATACCCAGAGGCCTGTTATCGTAGGGGCCTGTGGGAGATAGATAACAGATGGAATCTCAGCCAAAGTTTAACTCAATAGTGGAGCCATTGAGTCTGCAGACTCATCTGTGGTCATTTCCTCAGCTCCCAAATGTATCATCAGCACGGACATACTCAGTGGTGAGCACAACCCCTACGTTGCATTTTGGGACTGAGAGGTATGAGCAGTTATAGTGGAGAAACCTCTACCTGCCACCTCCCAGACAAGAAAATAAAATAAATAAAATCCTACCCCAGAAGATATGTCAAAAAATGGGGCCTCTCTCAAAGGTCTAAAGCTGTACCCTCTAATTCCTATCCCTAACCACTCATGGTTACTGAGGACTTAAAATGCTGTTAGTGCAACTGAGAGACTGAATATTTTATTTAACTTTAATTAAGAACATTTTAGGGCAGCCCCGGTGGCGCAGCGGTTTAGTGCCGCCTGCAGCCCGGGGTGTGATCCTGGGGGCCCAGGATCAAGTCCCGCATCAAGTCCCGCATCAGGTTCCCTGCATGGAGCCTGCTTCTCCCTCTGCCTGTGTCTCTGCCTCTCTCTCTCTCTCTCTCTCTCTCTCTGTGTGTGTCTCTATGAATAAATAAATAAAATTCTTAAAAAAAAAAGATTACTGAAATATTATTTTAAAAAGTAATAATAATAACATTTTAAAACATAGTCAAATCAGTTATTGGAAAATGTTTAAATATGTTTGGAAGAACTTGAGTATATGAGTCTACTTTTTCAATTGTAAATTTTATGAAACCTAAATTTAGATCAAGTATTTGTTTTTTTTAAAGATTTTATTTATTTATTCATGATAGAGAGAGAGAGAGGCAGAAACATAGGCTGAGGGAGAAGCAGGCTCCTTGCAGGGTGCCTGATTCGGGACTCGATCCCAGGACCCCAGGATCATGACCTGAGCCAAAGGCAGATGCTCAAACACTGAACCACCCAGGCATCCCTAGATCAAGTATTTCTGATAAAACCATAACATCTGAATTGGAATATCCTGTAAACATACAATACACTTAGTATAAAAAAAAAGACTGTAAAATATATCAATAGTATTTTGCTTATTACATATTAAAATATTGTTAATAGATTGAGTTAAATAAAATGTATTGCTCAAATTAATCTCACTCCCCCTTTTTCCTTTTTAAATGTGGCTATTAAGCATTTTTAAATTGCATATGTGGCTCATATCATTTACACAGTGGAAAGCACTGGTCTAAAGGATGCAGAGGTTGTGGTTCCAATTATATTTCCATTTAACTCAGCAGTCTGGCTCCTGCAAACACCAGACAGATCCCAGAGTACAACAGACTACCGTGAACTCAACAGGTAGAGACCCTAAATGCAGCCATCATGTCAGATGGGATTTCTTTCCCAGAGCAGATTAATGGTATTCTAGAGCCATGTTATGTGGCACTTGATTTGACAAATGTGTTCTTTCCCATCCCTATCAGGAAAGAGGCTCAGACACAGCTCCACTCACATGAAAGGGATAACAGTACACATTTACAGCTTTGCTTCAATGGACTCTGACCCGGGTTCAGATTCCACATGTCCCCCAGTCCTCTGCCTTTAGCAGGTTAACCTCCCTAAGCCTCACATTTTTCCCCCCACATGTGAGTTAGATTAATTACATCCACCTCATAGGGTTGCTGTGAAGACCAATATGGGTTCGTATGTACAGAGCACCTGGTATAGAGTAAAGCAATCAGTAAATGTAGGTCTCTCTTCCCCTCAGCAGCCAGAGAGAAAAACCTTGGATGATAAGACACTCAGGGCACCTAAATTCAGATCATGAATTACCTCCACTTTGTTGCAATACACACTGATAGGTTCGGGGAAGGCTGGTTGCTTAGCTTATCCACAAGGATACATATTAGTGACTCTCAACACTGGTTGCAACTAATGGAATTACCTTGGAGAGTTTTTAAAAGAGGTGAATGATCAGACCCTAATCCTATGGATTCTGACTTAATTTAAATTTTAAAACTTATACTCAATTCAGTTATTGGGAAACTTTTTTTAAAAGATTTTATTTATGTATTCATAAGAGACACAGAGAGAGGCAGAGACACAGGCGGAGGGAGAAGCAGGCTCCATGCAGGGAGCCGATGTGGGACTCGATCCCAGAACCCGGGATCACACCCTGAGCCAAACGCAGATCCTCAACCGCTGAGCCACCCAGGTGTCCCAGTTATTGGAAAACTTTTAAATATGTTTGGAACAATTGGTCTGGGTAATATTCAAGTATTTTTTTAAGCTTTCCCAGGAGATTCTAATATGCAGCCAGGGTTGGGTTAAAGCCACTTTTCTATCTTTCTTCAGTCTTGGATAAGTGATCTCCTCTCCCAGCTGCGTTTCTAAATGAAAACTGAATGCTCATCAACCATAGGTAAAGATTAATGAGACAGTGGCATCTGGTATGTTTGAGATCCTTGATCGAGGAGAGGGACTTCAAGATCTAATTAAGGCCATTGTCATTACTTGTTCTCAAATTTAAAGGAAGGCATTAGAAGAAGGCAGACCCCTTCTCCTCCTGCTTTGCCTCTCCTGCCTTCTCCTGGATTTATCATTCTGAGTGTGCTGTGACGTCCACGGCCTGCAGAAGGTCCTGAAGCCTATTCATGTGGAGCCCAGCCCAGGTATAAGCTGGAGTCTGCTGCTGCCTGCCATTAAATACAGCAACCTCGGTGTCAGCGTATTTGCAACACAGTTCGACACTGGGTCAGGAGGCCAGGAGTTGATGATGGATTTTTAATTTACTTATATATTGATTTTGCTTGCTGGCAAATGTGAGACTTGTAGGGTTCTCAAGCAGCTGCTGTAACATCGTCAGGTGATAAGGAACAGGCACCTACGGAGAGGGAAGAAAATGGATTCTGGTTCTGACATCCTGTGTGGTCAGCTCATCCCCTCCAGGTTTCCCTGTCCCGTGGTGGAGTGAGGCACCAATGGGATGAGGCACAGGTGTTTGTCATTGGCCTGCTGGCTGGGACATTGGCAAGGGGCCGCCTCTGCCCCAAGCAGCAAATCAACTTGCCACCTTGTCTCAATTGTTCAGCTGAGTTATCCCAGCTGCCTGGCACCCCAGACGGGTGTGGACATTCCCAGGGCCTGGAAGGACACAGTTCATTCTACCTCTCACTGCCAAGTCCCCCTCATTAAGCCCACGGACAGGGTTCAGGAAAGGAGCAAGGCCCTCAAGGGCAAGGACCAACCTCACACTGTTGACTTATGGTTAACATACGTTGCCCTCCACTTTGGGGGAATGCTTAAGTCACATTACTCCTAATCTCTGTATGTTTTCACTGAAAATAGAAAATGCTACCAATTTTCAGTAGAGTCAGAAAATCTTAGCCTCAGAAGCACCTGAGAGGTGAACTAGTCACACCACCCACTGAACATCTTTCATGCCACCCTTTCCCTGCTGGATGGTCCCCAGTGATGAGGGACTCCACTGATTGTCCAACGCCCACCCCCAAACTATCTCAAGTGAATATCTTTGCTGTGGTTCCAGAATATAGAACACCAAAAACCTGTTCGAGGTCCTAGGGGGTGAAGGCAGACGTTGAGAAGCCTGACTTCATGCAGGGAGGACGCAGAGTCCACAAGCTAGGCCAACTAGGAGCAGAAGTGGGTTCCTCTAACTGACAAAGGGATCTGCAAAACATCGTGCTCAAGGGTGAAACAGTGAAAACATGCCCATTATTAGCAAGGGCATTCAACACTGTGTTGGGAGTCTCAGCTAGAGCACTAAGGCAAGAAACCAAACAACAATAACAAAAAAAAAAAACAAAAACAATACCTCAGTGAGAGAGGAAGAAATTTAACTGCCACTATTTGGTTACTATCATTGTCTACATTTAAAAAAAAAAAAAAAACCACCAAACCACCAAAAGATATTACACATAAATTACTACGATTTATTTACTGAAATACTTGATGTATTCAAATTATTAAAACAAGAAAATTTAACAGCATTGCTGGACACACAGAATGCAAAAATCATTGTATTTCTTAATACCAAGAACCGAGAAAAAAAGTTTGAATTTTAAGTATCATTTAAAATTGAAGCAAATACACAAAGTATTAGAAATAGATGTAGGTGTCCTGAATCCTCATCCTGGGTTTGTTCAGGGCCCACCTATCTTATTCTGCAGCAGCAAGTCATGGAAGGCTCAGCCGAATTCCACCCACACACCCCGCTGTGCTAGTGTGGCCATGAGCTATGCTTGAGAAGGGACACGAGAGAAAATATTCACCATATCGTGTTTCTGTTACCTGGTTCCATTTATCTATCATTCATCTCTTTCTCTCCCTCAGGCTGATGTTATTTGAGCTCAACACAAGACTCAAGGTTTGGCCTGGCAAGCTCTGGGAGGAAGGGAGGTGGGCAAGATGGTTAAGAATAAGAATCAAACCCCCCACGGAAATTGGGTGCAGGCTGAAAAAACTAAAAAGAACACGATCAGGACTTCCATATCAGACAAGCGTGGGTCCAGTTCCCAGATTTGCCTTTTACTACCTCTGTAACCTGGGGCAATTTCTATAGGGCCTTCTCCAAGACATAATTGAAGCAATACATGCTAGTGCTAGACACAAAGTAAATGTTCAATAAACATTAGCAATGGGATGGTGCCCCCTTTGGGTTAAAAGTGGTACAGACATTACTCAAAACTAGATGCAGTTTTAATCTAGAAATCAAAGTTGAACCAACGAGATACTATTTTTGAGCTAACTGCCACTGACAAATAATGACTGTCTAATTCCTAGGATTGGTGAGAAGGTCCATTTGATGTAGGAGCCGAATGTAGGACCCCATTTTAGAAAGGCTCCATCTCTGCTGTTTTGTGCCAGGCCCCATTTACTCATGTTCCGTATTTTGCCTCCGAATTAGCCAAAGAAGCTCTGTTCCGACCTCAAGAAGGAAGCAGGAAAGCTAATCCTTCTCTGAGTTTTGTCCTAGGCCCCCAATACTTGATAACACCCAAGAAGAGCCAAGTCACGTTCCAGACATTGGCTCTAAACAAATCTTGGCTGGCACTGGCATCAATGCCCTTACCTTTGGCAATTTATTGCAATAGCACCCTTTGTTCACCTGACACTCTCCTTTGATTGGACCCCATCCTGGATTCCTGAAGGAACATTTACCCTAGACCCTCTTCCAACATAAACCCTAAGAAGTGATGAGACTCATTCTCCTTCCCACTCCGAGTGCCCCAGACACCCTGTCTGCTATTCTCTGTCCCCCACCCCATTCAGTAAACTCTGCTTTTGGCTCGCATTTGATTTCGATCCTGTGGGAAGCCAAGGGCCCCCTTGGCTGGTCCTGTGGGACCCTCCCCTGGGCTCCTGGACTCAGCCTGCCGGCATCGCTCTCATGCGGTGATAGGCCTACACATTGATGCAAACTTTCTGGAGCAAATTAAGGCAGCTCCTATTAATTACCTTCAAAGCATACATATCCTTTCACCTACAAGAATGTACCTAAGGAAATAATTATGGATACGTGCCCAGACATACACCCAAGTATGTTAACTGAGACATTGTAAATAATTAGCAAAAATTGAGAAAAGGGGCATCTACATATCCGACGATGGGACTTGAAGAAGTGGGGATGCAATCCTCTGCAGTCATTGGCAATTACACTGTAAGGACATATCGAACGCCCTTAGAAAAGGCTCACGACATATTTTCAAGTTTAAGAAGCTGGCTTCAGAACAGAGGGGAATTTTTAATATTCTATATAAAAAAGATGCTATAGATTTACTAAAATATTATGAGCAGTCATCTCCGGGCAGTGGGAATAATAGCTATAATAATCTCTTGGTTAGTAAAATTGATTCACATATTTGGAAATGGTGCCTTGAAAGAACTCATGCCATTTCTCAGAACTGCTGAGCAACTTTGGGAAATAACTAAGAGAAGAGGAAGGCTTCGCCAGCCCGCGGCCCCGGGGGCCAGCACCCTCCACGCTGCCTCCCACCCCAGCCTGGGGCTCAGGCTCACACCCACCCTTCCCTCTCTACTTGGATTCCAGGCAGCCTGGAAGAAGGTCTTCCCTTTGTGAAGACGGATTCGGGGGAATGTATATGCAACAACTCATGAAAACGCTTATAAAAAATTTTTTTCCCAAATGTGAGTGTACTTTATCAAATACAGCAAAGCAGGAAAACATTATTTTTGGAAACAAACGGAATGTAACAAAACAAAGCAAAAAAAAAAAAAATGTAGAGTGCAGTGATCAAAACAAAAATGTTCCCATCTCTGCGCCCCCCTGCCCCGTGACAACGTTTGCCAACAAGGTGAATATTTTTTTTAATCTCCGAAAATATCACTAGTGGACAATGACTGATTTCAAGCAAGAGACGGGGTCCAAGCCCCAGGTCTGCGCTTCCTTCAGCTTGAGAGGAGTTGGAGGCTTTTCTGTTTTGTGAAGAGTTTGTAGCTTAAGGCCTCCTTGCTACACTCCCTGTTTTGGAGAAACAAAGTAAAGACGTTAAGCTGAAAAGACTTGTGATTTATTTCTGTCTTTGTGCCTTTCTATATATTCCAAATTTTCTAAGGTGGCTATAATTGCTTGTGTGACCAGGTCATTACTCTTCCTTTAAGGAGATGTGTGAAGTCACAGAGTTACCTCTGCAGCACCTCAAGTGCCTGGAAAGAGCTCCTGGGCCTCCTGGAGTGGCCTGAAAAGCTTTGGACTTGGACTGAGGACAGGAACTCTCCTTTCAATGAGCTAAAGCTTAACATTGAAAGCCCTGCAGCAGAGGTGAGGGAGGACAAGGCTCCATTCCCAGCCCGTGGTGGAAACTTCAAGTATCTTAGTGGGGTGCCCTGGGAGGGGGCTCTTTCATCAAGGGGCCCACTATTTAGCAGCTTGCTTAGTCCTCCTTCCTAAGTCCTGACCCGCAGACAACCCTGGGGGGTCAGGAGGCGATTCCCCTGACTCCCAGCAGTCAGTCCTGGGGGGCGGTGGGGGAAGGCAAGGCCCTGCCCTTCATAGGAGCGGTGCTGGTACTGAGAAGAGCAGCTCCCTCTGTCCATAACCTCAGAAAGGAATCAAAGCCTTGGACTCACCTGGGTCCTCTTGGATCTTAATGTCCCACAGGAGTGGCCCCAAATCTTCTTTGGGGGGCTGGCTCTTTATAGCTTCCTAGCCCTCTCTGGTCGGCCCCTGAGATGCAATCACGCCCCAGTTCCCAGGAAAGGAGGAGAAGGCAGGGAATGGGTCAGTGCCCAGACTTAAGGCTGAGTCAGGAAATCAGGATTTCCTGCTTGAAACAGGCCCCGACCACAGGTGTGCAAACTACATCCGAACAACCCTTTTTCCTACTCTGCTCCTGTCGGAAGGGGCCTCCCGGACCTCCCAGGCCAGATCACTGCCCGGGTCAGAGCACCCACCTGGCGGCCTGGGGACAGATGTGCAAGCCACTGAGACCTGGCATCAAATCCCAGCTGCACCCCCTTCTCGTCCGGGCCACCCTGGCCAGGTTCTCCGCACTCACGGAGGCTCTTGCTCCTCACCTGGAGGGCGGGGACCCCGGGAGAAGACAGTCACCCACTTAGCTGATACCTCGCAGCTGTGATTTATGAATTATCTCACCGCCTTACTTCCACCCACATGCAGATGTGCTTACATTTACAGCCCTCACTGTGATGAATCAAAGGCCAAGAGCCTAACGACTATTGGTGATATTTCTCATCGGTTTTCTCCTCGGGTCCACCGAGCCACAGAATAAATAAATAAATATAAAAATAACAAGCAACCAGGGCCTCATGTAAGAAGGAAAAACTTAATCTCGGTTTCATGTGTTTCTGTTTACAGAGAAAAAGAGCTAATAAAGGAATACAAAAAATAGATCAATTTTCCTACTTTTTAAATTTTAGAAGGGCACCTAAAACTAATATGAAGTACACCAACGAGAATATCCTATTTTTAGAAGAATATCTGTTTTTATAATAATATGATATTTTTTATTATAGCCACTTCAGGATGGAAGGGGCAAGAAAGCCACGGGAAGGAGACAGAGATGCTTGAAACAGAGAGATGGGGCCACTGATGGGGCCCCTGCAGCCTCCCAGGGATGCCCAAGGGATAATGTGAGGGGTGGAGTCGCTGAGAAAGAGAAGTTTTAAGAAGGAGGAGAAAGACAGGAAAGACTCACAGCCCCCCCCCCCCCCCCCCCCGCCCACCCACAACCTCTAGCCACCTGCTCTAAATCAGGGGTCCCCTCTGCGGCCTCGCCCAGAACCGGCCCTAGTCCTTTGCGGTGGAGGAACAGCGCCATCTCGTGGGCAGGTCGGTTACTGGCGCTGAAGATCTTTTGAGTCCTGTTGCTTTTTTACTACCACCGACACACTTTCCCTTTCAGCAATTAAGAAAGAGGAATCTGAAGCATCTTCGTTATAGAAAACTTGGTGAGGGGGCACCTGGGTGGCTCAGTGGTTGAGCGTCTGCCTTTGGCTCAGGGTGTGATCCTGGGGTCCTGGGATCTAGTCCCACATCAGGCTCCCTGCATGGAGCCTGCTTCTCCCTCTGCCTGTGTCTCTGCCTCTCTCTCTCTCTCTCTCTCTCTCTCTCTCTCTCTCTCATAAATAAATAAAAATCTTAAAAAAATAAAATATTTAAAAAAAAAAAGAAAACTTGGTGAGGATCAAACATAAATAAGGAAAGGCTGGCGATTTTCCTCACCAACATCATTCACCTGTTGCAAGCACTGACTCCCTTTCCCTACCGCATCCAACAGAGAGGGTTCCGGGGAGCAATCTGAACCCCCACTCCCGAAGGAGGGCACTGTGGCAGGGACAGGAGTTGGAAGAGCAAATGGACATCCTGGAGGAAACGGGACAGAGATGGGAGGTGATCTGACCTGGCTGAGGGTTCCAAGTGTTTGTGCTTGGGCAGAAAGGAGTTGGGGCAACCACTGGGTTCATACCCCAGAAGATGGTTTTCATTTCAAGGACAGTGTGGTATTCAGACCTAGTGATACCTCCGTGGCTTCTGGTGTTGCTGCAAACAGTCCTAGGAATGTACCTGCTTTGCAGCTTTATTTCTAATACTGAAATTTTGGAAACGGACTACAGGGACAATGGGAGAGAACTGATCAGGTAAAGAGCCGTGTTACCAATCAGTGGGATGGCACGGAGTCATTAAAAATGAACCTGTGTTGGGCCATTTGCTTCGAATCTGTGCATTTTTCTGTGTTATGTTTTACTTACTTGAAAGGGATTACATTTTTAAAAGATGCTGTAGAATGTTTAATAGCATAGGCAAATATTCTGGGTGCTATGTTAAATTTTTAAAATACCAATCTGGCGGTGCCTGGATGGCCCAGTCAGCAGGGTATGTGACTCTTGATCTCAGGGTCATGAGTCCGGGCCCTATGTTGGGTGCACAGATCACGTTAAATAAATAAATAAATAAATAAATAAATAAATAAATAAAGCAAGCTTACTTAATAAAAATGATAACAGAATTTTCTTTTAAAAATTACAAATCTGGGGCAGCCCGGATGGCTCAGTGGTTTAGCACCAGCTTTGGCCCGGGGTGTGATCCTGGAGACCCAGGATCGAGTCCCACGTCGGGCTCCCTGCATGGAGCCTGCTTCTCCCTCTGCCTATGTCTCTGCCTCTCTGTGTGTCTCTCGTGAATAAACAAAAAAAATCTTTTTTAAAAATTACAAATCTGTATTATATTCTTGAATACACATCCTGTTATATACTGTACTATATACCTGAATGTTGCTAAGAGAGCAGATCTTAAATATTCTCAGCACAAAAAAGAAGTAGCAATTATGTAATGTGATGGAGGTACTAGCTAATGCTATAGTGGTAATCATTTTGCAGTATGCAAATGTATCAAAGCAGTGTGCTGATAATACATGATATTATATGTCAGTTGTATCTCAATAAAGCTAGAAAAAATACAAATCTGAATATGTCATGGAATGGATTTTTCTTTCTTAACCCCACTTTTAATTTGTGCTATCGTGTCATATTTTATGCATCCTAGTAAACCATGTTAAATCTTTGCTGGAATAAAATAAAGAATAAATAAGGACAAGAGTGTTTACAAAAGATCCCCCTGTCCAAAATTTATATATGCAGACATTGGAACTATCTCTAGGTGAAGACTGCTGGTATTTTTGTTTTATTTTATTTTTGCATTTTCTTCCTTTTCTACAGTGAAGGGATATTACTTCTTAAATAAGAAAAGCAGTAACTTTTTTTTAAAGGAAATGAGTTTCTGCACTAGCCCTACCATCCCGCCTCCTCCCACCCCACACCCACCCCTTACCCCCTTTCCAGCACATGTCTCACAAGGCCTAGTGAGCCAGGCAGACCCTGGTAAACCGAATCAGAGACATCCTGGGAAGTTCAAGCTGGTTGCAAACAGTACCCCTCAATTCCAGTAGCTTTCAGTGCCAGCATTAGAGCAACTCCCTAATACACCTGCCCAGTCCCGCGGAGGTGGTGACATTGGAAGCTGTTACCAATCAATTAGACATTAATATAAATAGGTTTATCAGCGTAGGGTTATGGCTCTGGGCTGGGCCTGGGGTCGGGACATTGAACAGACATCCTCACTCTGTGGTTTACTAATGTACAGTTTAGAGCCAGTGACTCAACATCTCAATTTCCTCATCGAAAAAGTGGAGATATAATTATACTTCCCAAGATTGCGAAATCAAATGTGATGGCACTGTAGGAAGTTGCTGTTTATACAGGTTAAAAATTGAGCAGATGCCAGCAGTTTCTTGGGGTTCAACCTGTGCATGGGAAGCGCTCAGCACAGTGCTGGAAGGTGGCCAAGGCTCTCTCAACCTCAGGACAGTTTTCTTCCCATTTCACAGATTGGGCTGCAATGGTGGAAAGTTGGGGAGCGGGGGCTGCAGGAAGGCATGGGGGCCTATGAGGGAGGTCGAGGTCAACCGCGATGAGAAGCCTTAGACTGATATTGAAGGCTCTGGAAAGAGAAATTACTTTCATAGGACAGAAATTCTCCCCCTGAATCTGAGCCCTGCAGGATTCCTCTCGTGACCCCAGAGAGTTGATGTCAGGACAGGAACTCTGATCATTCCCTCCAGCAGCTCCCCCTGGACACAGGCTTGTAGGCAGGTGCCTCCCACTCCATGCAAGGCACAGAGACTGTAACTTAAGCAGCCTGGTTGTGCTGCTTCCCTCGGTTCTAATTAACTCAGTCGCTCTTAGTTCCATTGCACTGGGTACTGAGAGACCCATGTCCGAGGAGTAGGGAGCCATGGGAGGAAGCGGAAGGTGGGGGGCAGAGAAGCAGAAAGCCACCACTAGTCAACTTGTCAGGGCCTTTCACCGGGAGTAATATGAAGCTGAAGCTTTCCTTTAGATGTCAAAATCTGAGTCAACTTTCATCTCAAACAAAAGGTCTGCCCTGCTCGGGCCAGAGCTGCCAACGCCCCTGTGCCTTTAATAAGGACTTTGAGTTTCCTCAATGCCATCTTTCAGACTCAGATGTGTGGGAGCACACAGCTGGTGGGTTGGGAGGTACATGAGAAGGGAGATGGGGAGGAGAAGTGAGGGTGTTAGGAGCTCTTTCATCCTTGGGTTATTTACTCCAAGAATAACACCTACAATTCACATTAGAAAAATCTCCATGGCTTGCTTCGTTTAATGCTCCAACGCTCCATACGTAAGAGTTTTAAGAGAACACACGGGCTCAGAAAAGCCAAGGGTCATGCCCAAGTTCACACAGGGAATATATGAGAGAGCCAGGACCCAAACCCACACCCACTATCTCAAATACCCATTCTCTTTCCAAATTGCCACAAATCTGAAGGAAAATAATTTCTCTAGAATGGATATTCCCACACTGGGGGGTCAGAAACCCAATCATGGCAAAGAATATCAAGCTACGGCAAGAAACCTAATTCAGACGGGACATCAAGCATGGTCCAAAAACTTGGAAAGACAAAAGTTGACTGTCTTACAGAATCATCCATTCATTCATCAGTCCAACTGCCATCCCACTATTTCTCAAACACCTGTAGATGTTAAGATGATTAAGATACAATCCATTGGGGAAAAAAAAAAGATACAATCCATTGTATTGTTGCTTCCTACTGTTGCTTGGTTGCTGCGGTAACAAGCAACCCCCAAATTCCAGTGGCTTAACAACAAGCAACATGTATTTCTCACTCAGACTACACGTAGTCTGCAGGTTGGTTGAGGCTGAGTCCTGCTCTGTTCTGTGTGTCTCCTCATGCTGGGAGTCGGGCTGAAAGAGTAGCCCCCGACTATAACGAGCTGCAGGAGACCTAGCCAAGTTATGCAGTCACATCTGGCGCCGCTGTGGAGTGCAAACATCACAACACCTGCAGGAGGCCCAGGAAGGGCAGGAATCTATAAGCCTCTTATGAGAGGGAACAAATAATCATGAACATTAATGCTGCCTACCACTTTACAGACTTTCTCAATCAGCAAATATTAGAGGTAGAGCTACAATAAAGGAAGTTTTCAGAATCAAAATATTAGGGGACGCCTGGGTGGCTTAGTGGTTGAGCATCTGCCCCCGGCCCAGGGCGTGATCCCAGGGTCCCGTGATTGAGTCTGAATCAGGCTTCCCGGGGAGCCTGCTTCTCCCTCTGCGTATGTCTCTGCTTCTGTGTGTGTGTCTCTCTCATGAATAAATAAATAAAAACTTTAATTAAAAAAAAGAATCAAAATATTGAGAGGGTCCTGTCCTGCTGAAGGAAGAGCTTGAAGTCTACTCCTAAAATCCCGATTTCCCCCTGCCCAAGCCCCATCAGTAATCTGTTATGTGAACCAGCGGGGAGACCAGGGTCTCCAAGATGGAATTCAATATTTAACCAGTGGTTTTAAGGTTCTAAGGCCAAACAAGTTGACCCCGTTTGCATCTGCCCTGAGGAGCCTCTGAAGCAGCTTCAGATGATGTCGGTCCATGGGAAATGTCATTCACTGCCCACCCCAGCTGGATGGTGCCAAACGACGTCTGTTAGTCAACTCTGGGCAAGAGTCTTACAGGAAACAGGCAGAGTCTTGGGGATTCAAGGATTCAAGAAATAGTTAGATCGTGCTGACCAGGTGCAATGTGAGAGAAAAGAGTAACAGTGCTCATCCTCAATATTGCAGTTGAGTAGAATCAACCTCCCAGCCTCGTATAATGAGCAACATCAAGGCTCTGAGGTTCCCCAACTTGACCAAAGTTGTACACACCAAATCCATGGCTGTTAAGGGACTAGAAATCAGGGGTCCTGACTCCTCATCTCTTTTGTCTACCCATATGCTTCTTTGATTAATGTACCTTCCATTCAAAGTGCTCTGTTTTGTTTTGTGTTAACTTTTCCCTCCCTGCAAGGCAATGGGGGGCCCCACTCCTTGATAACAAAAGAGAAGTTGTAGGAAGAAACAGTGTGCACCCAGAAAGCAGGTGTCAGCTGTCCATAACCCAGAGGCATCAAACAAGGGACAAAAATCCAGGGTTTTTTTTTTTTAATTATGTAAATGATGAAAGCCACCTTTTGCTACATCCTTTCCATCAGAACTCTCGGAGCATTTGTGGCTTTGATTAATGAGGCTATATCCAAGAATGATATTTATGTTACCCGATAAAGACACCACGGGGTTGTTCCGGGCTCAATTTTGGCAACTTGCTCAATATTCAAGCTGGGCTTTTTTTTTTCTTTTTTTCCTTCTATCTTATCGACCAGGTACAAAGGGATGTTGTTTAAATGAGAAAATCTCTTCCTTCGTGTACTGTTCTAAACTCAGTGGGTTCTCTTTGCAGCCAGGTGAGAAAAAGTTGCAATTTCAATGCAGAGAGCCCTTCTGAATGCCTGCGGCCTGGGAGGTATAATGAACAAGCTTCAGTCTTGGATCCGTTCCCAGACCCACAACGCGAGAACGCTGTGGTGTCTAAACAGAAGTCCCTGGCTTTCTTTCAGTCCCTAGTCTTATTAGGTTTGACGCTTCTTTATTATGTTTTGTTCTGCATCTCTAAATCCCCCTTCTGAAGCATAATGCTGCAAACATGGGGTCTGCACGCCCAAGAGCATTGTCCCTCGGTCGCCATGGTAACCCAAGCGCATCCACCAAGCACTTTTCCTCCAAATGAAACAGCGAGCTCGGGCTCTGAGCTTGCACCTTACGTGCACCCACCTCAGTCGGTGAATATCCCCATGGGGGGTTCTGTTTATGAGCGAGGGTTGCCAGAGCCAAAGGGGCCAGCGCAACTGTGTTTTATCGACTTTATTAAAATACCTGGGATACACATTCAATTTCTATTTATTGTTGTTTCACCTGTGCGGAGACGGGAAGTGCCGGCGCTTGACAAATGGGCTGAAAGGCTGTCGGGTTTCACTCTGGTGTTGGTGGGTAACAGATGCCGAAGTGTGGTTTCCTAATAGTGTTAGAGGACTTTGTACTTTTACAGCGCCTTTCATCAGTGACTCTCAAAGGCCCCCTCATTAGCCCCCACGGCCCCCTGGGAAGGAGGCGGGTGCTGAGCGGGTCCCCCCAACACGGCAAGCCCGAGGCAAAGGGAGGCCTCCAGCTAGTTGCCTAGACATAAACAGGACACAGATCCACAAACAGACCATTGCAGCCCTTGTCTGACGGAGCTGCTCTAATCATGTAATTAGCCAGCAATCGTGCCCATCATTTGCATTTTTAATTCCACTCATTAAACTCACGGCTTCTGTTTAGGGAGACTTGTCTCCACACATCTCAACCGTCTGAATGCCTGTGGCTGGCCCTTTTATGCAGTAACCAGGCATCCCGATGGAAAGGTTGAGGAAAGCATTCGCTTGGTCCCACCATAAAATAGCACATGAGCTACCTACGCAGAATGGCATGGGAAGTGGTTGCTTCCATGGAAACACAGAATAGTAAGTTCTGACCGTCCCCATGTCCACAACTGAGAAGCCCTCAGTAGGCCCTAAGTCACCTAAAACCTTCCTCCCCACCCCAAACTACATCCCCACATTGTTCAAAGTAGGGGTGGGGAGGGCCTTGGGTAGCACCTAAATCCCAGATGGCCAGCTTCAGATGACAAAATTGAGACCCAGAGAGATTTGTCAGCTAATTTCAAGCCCTACAGTGAGGCAGCGGCCAAGGGGAGACCCAAATGGTCAGCCCAGTGGTTCATCCTCCCAGCCTACGTTAACTGAATGATCCCAAGACAAATTCACATGGAAAGCTTTGTCCCACATATGATTGCCCTTGATTATTAGCAATATGAGCTCCGTCCTAACAGGGATTTTGTTCATTTTGTCCTGCTATATCCCAGAAAAGAGAGCCTACTACACAAAGAACTCTCCATAAATGCTTGTTGATAGCTAAACATCTGCGCTGATCCTACCCAACATGGTTTGGTTTGAAGAACAAGGAGCAAGGATTCAGAAAATCCACTTGAGCCTCAGCCTTTTCTTGTGTACGTTGAGGCACCATCTATGTCCTGTCTGATTCATGGGACCCTTGACCTTGCCATGCCCTCGGCCTAGCCGTATTTCCCTCAAGTAGGGCTCAGCTCCAAGGTTGCCTCCTCAGGAAAGCCTTCCTTGATTTGCATGTTTACCATTCATCTCCTTCATCCCAGTCACTTCTTTCCTGTTTTATGCCCATTTTTGTTGTTGTTGTTATGGCCGTTGTGAATAGTTGAAACTCGTTTTACAACTCTCTCCCCTGCTCTGGTGTAATCTCCATGAGGTCAAGGATTTTTGTCTCTCTTGGTCACTACACTATTCCCAGGACCTGGACCAAGGCCTGACCCATGAAACATGCTCAGTAAATATTTGTTGAAGTAATAAATATATGATGAAAAAACAATGAAAGAGAAAGTGCTAAAGTAGTAAAATCCAAAGTATTTGTTTCAAAACTAGAAATGTTCAGTAGTCTTGTATTACTCATATTTATCAACATTAGCAGCAACTTGGAGCTTCATTAACTCTCTTAGGACTTGAGTAAATTTCCAAAGTTGATAGGTGTGTACAAAACACATCCATACAACATATCATTATCTTCCTGGTTCCAAGTGATCCCACAGTTGGTGTTCTCACTATTTGTCTCAGCCTCTGGGGCTTCATTACTGTAATTATAGACACAAGTCACCAGTTGGGTATATAATTGGGTGGAAGGGATTATCAGTATAGAACTAATCAGTCAAAGGCAAAACCAGAGACACCCAGTAAATCAACTTGTCCAACTGGTCCATTTTACAGATGTAGAAACTGAGGGCCCAGCAAGTGAAGGTACCTGCCCTAAGCCACCATGGGGAGATATCAGAGAACTTCAAAGGAACAAGCCCTCTTATATAAGTGGAAATTAAGTTCAAAGAATGTAAATTAAAATGACTTTCATTAAACACATTATTAAGGAGATTTCCTCCCCCTCCAAACTTCTAAGAGTCAGCCCGAAGGAAAACCATCTCCAAAGGGGACCAGTCACATAATATCATCCAAAAGGAACACAGGAACAGAGCAAACGTTGTACTGGACGTCCCACACACACTCTCAGAGCCCTTCCCACTCTTTCACACAGAAGAACTACCCTGCAATAAATAGTCCTTCACTAATATTCTCTCCTTACTGTGAACAAACAACAAAAGAATAGAAGCATCACTGGGCTGATCAAAAGGGCACCATCAGTATTTTGGGTTTGGGTACAAAAATCCAATACACTGCTCAGACAATTATGATGTATCTGTCTTCTGTTAAAGGCATCCTCTGTAATTTCCCAAATGTCCCCTGTCTCAGCCATCTCACCCCCAGGCAAGGTCCATTCCCCTCGGGGCCTTGATACGCATCGGGTTTTCTCTTCTTGGCTGGGTGTATGAACTCTCCGATAACCTGCTCCCATCACGCCCCACGCAGCCCCTCTGTGTTGGAGGACTCCAGACACCGGCCCACTGCAGCGCTTCCCGTTGCTATCTGCGTTGCTAAGAAGCAGAGTAATGCAGCTGGTGGATGAGAGCCCTTCCTTGGCCTCAAGCCAAGAGTCGGTGTGATTCCTTGACTGCTGTCCATACCCCATCTCTCTCAACCGAATGTCAATCTGACAATTTTCTCAAAATAGCTGCCCCTTTTCTAAATATTCCTGACAAGTGCAATTTGCCTGTGTCTCCCTGGGCAGTGTCCGATCACTTTGGGATGTGCTTTACTATCAAGTGGCTTTGCCACATGGGAACACACTTGGCTAGATCCTCAGTTTACCATTGAACTGATATCTTGGAAACCTGCCCTTATGAATGTTCCATCACATTTCCGTTACTTGGCATTTTGAAAAACACAAAGTTAGCCCTACAAGACTAATTAATTCCTCTCTGTATTCTGAGCGCTCATCGGGCCTCCAAATCCAATGGCTCTCACCAGTGACTTAGGTGATGTGGGCTGAACAGAGAGCTGTCTCCAGGCATAAGAACAACTCTTGATTGTCCCTATGGCTCATGTGACTCTCTCCTGCTGGTACACTTGTAAGTCCCTTGAAGATGGGGACCACGTCTTACTGTCTGGGTATTTCCCAAACCTAGAGCAGTGCCTTGTCCACAGTGAGTGTCTCATTGTGAAATGAAATGTGGAGTCTCATTTTTGTTTTATTTTATTATGGTAAAATACACATAACCCAAAACTGACCATTTTAAAGTGTGCAATTCAGTGGCATTAAGTACATGCACCATGTTGTTTCATCACACTTTTTAATTTTAAAAATCTCTTCTTAATAAAATAACTTTAAATAGGTTAACAGCTTTCCCTAAGAAATGAATAAACAAAAAATAAAATATGGAGCCAGATTTAAAGGAAATCTAGGCAACAAGGTATGAATATTGTTTCCTACTAAATACAACTGTTATCACTGCTTAGCTATTCTGTGACCATCTCCCAGCACTGAGAACACATTCAGGAAGCAGCTGAATTGAGTATTCTGCTAGACACTGGGGATAAATTGACGGAAAGACACGGCCATTGACTGAGAGAGGCTTAAAGGCCAGGAAAAGATGGGTGGTTCTTTCTAACTCCCCACACCATCACGCAAACCTCATAAGGGCAGGGATATTTGTCAGTTTTTTCCCTACTGTTTCGTCAGTACCAAACAGTGCCTGGCATCATTGTAGGCACTTAACGAATATTTGTTGAATGAATAAATAATGAAAGTCTTTCTGGAGAAGTCAGGGAAAGCTTCATAGAAGACATTAGATTGAACTTAGTCTTGAAGAAATTATTTCTTGAAGAAAATACAAGCATCCTAGTAGGACAAGAGGGTCTACTTGGAATGCTTGGGGACCAGGCAGGTGGTGTGACCAGATGCTTACAGGGGAGGACATGTAAGTAGAGATTGGGTCATGAAGGAAGGACCCTGTATGCCATGTTCAGAAAGCTGGAGTTTTAATTTTTATCTTGCAGGTGAAGAACTTTGAGCAAAATGTTTGCATTTTGGAAAAATTCCCTGAACAGTGTTCCACATTAGCAGCATTTACCAAAGCTCACCATTCGTATCCCTTCCTCATCAGGAGCCTTTAATTATGTGAGATGTACTTCATATTTTCACCCTGTCAGCACGATCCCTGATGAGACACTCCCCTGGCCTTTCCATCCCAGCCTTTCCACTGAAGACCCTGCTCCTTGAACCATATTCCTCTCCTGGAGAAGAGAACACAATGAAGAGGCCTGCGTGAATCCATCTAAGGGCCTCTTCCCCATAGGATTACACTTCCAATTGGCTTTTAAGTTGTTCTCATCTGTCCAGAGTTTGGGTTTTCCTGGAAGCAGATGCTGGGACAAGGACTTGAGAATGAAGGGGTGATGGAGAATAATGCCAGCATGAACAAGTGAGCCAGTGGAGAAAATGAAACATGCAATAAAGGGCAGGCTGGTGAGTGAGCTACCATGGGAGGACTCTGGAGCTTGGCCTCATCAGAGAACTGTATAGCGTACATCTTGCAATTGTCTCTGGGAAGACCAAGGAAGTTGAAGTATTTATCCACCAGTTCTTAACCTTTTGGCTAAGAATACCCTGGGGTCATTAAATTCCGGGTACCTGGGGCCCACCCTGTGCTGGGGCTGACTCCCTCAGACAGAGAAGCAGAGACAATGGCATCTGCAGTATGGAGCCATCGGCGTGCACCTGAAGGGGAACACAGAGGTGGGCCTAGGGGATAAGAGCAGAGCATCAGCGGCATACCACGTCCACGTCACCTGCCTTCCTGGAGGTTAGCTTCTCTTCTAAAAGACTGTGGCAGAGACAATGCTATGTGTTCATCACATCATTTCTCCTTAAGCACACAGGAAGACCACATGTCCCAAGCTCCCTTGTAATTAAGCCACCTCATTCACAACTAAGTTGGGGAAGGGATTGCCATCGGACTAAGTTCTGCCCAGGAGAATATGGAAAGAAGAGATAGAAGTCCCTTCCAGGCCTGACCCTTAAAAACCTCCGAGGTGATCTGCCTCTCAGTGACTAACTTGGAGGCCATATGTTTTAAATGACATGTTGTGACTTTGTTAACATGTGTTAAGTGGAGCACAGGGGGGGCGGATGGTGAGCTGCAGTTCAACAACAGATCATAAGAGAAACTGAAACAGAGAAGTTTATTATTCACGGTTCCTGAAGGAAGTACATAGCACCCCTGGAGGGGCCCCATGAGGAGGTCAAGGCAGAGTGCAGGCAGAAATAGAGCAACAGGACCTGGGACACATTCCTTCATTACGCAACATGGGTAGGACGCTTTGGGTTCCCTGGCCAGACCCAGATCGGTCAACTTAAATCAAAAGAGTGGGGTTTTAGTAAGCATAAGGCATGCAGATGCTGGGAGGTAGGGAGACCGCGGGTCACAAGGATTGTTGAGAAATCCATAACAGAAACTTACATGTGATTGGGACACTTCAGCTACTGTCTAGAGCATGTGCTTACAGGAGGGGTTAGTGGCAGGTCAATGCTCCTGCAGGCCCCTTGGCCAAATAAAATGAGTGACAAGGCAGCAATTCCATGGAGTAGCTCAGCTAAACTCTCAACATGGTGGGAACACAAGCTAGAAAGAGGAGCTTACTAAGGAAAGCCGCTTAGATCACACGAGACCGAGAAATAAACAGTTGAGCAAAGTCGCTTGGGTTGGGAGATGTATTTGTTACTGCGGTAGAGCCTAGCCTGGCCTGACTATGCAGGGTACATTTGGACTCTGCTGAGAATCTCTGCAGGCCTTAGCAATATGCTCCTTTCCACCTCCTTCCTTCGGAGCTTGAAAAGAATAGTTTAATGCAATTTTAGGACTTGAAACCGTACGCTCAAGTTTCAAAGAACAGATATGCTTAGCTGAGTGATACTCTCGCAGTTTGCAATGAACCTATGAACCCCAGCTGGTATAATGGATTTGATAGCATCTCTCAAGGCCCCCTGCCCACTTTAAGACATCAGTTTTAGCAGTGAGGTTCAGCCTCCCCCCACCTCCACTTAACAGATCCAGCGAAACTACCAATTACTACTCAACAGCCTTGCGTGGAGCAGCCCTCAGGGTCAGAGGATGACATCCTGGAGGGCCATTTGCAATGATTATGTAATTAATATTATTATGATGTATAACTGCATATAATGGTTTTCAAAGGTGGGGACCTTTTCTTCCTTGGCTATTCTTCAAAGCAAGGAGGCTGCTTGATCCACCTGCATGACATTCAGGAGTATCCTCTGACAACCTGGTTTATCAGTTTTACTGTACATCTTGAGGTCCTTTGTTGAAAACCCACAGGTCCTGGAAAGTTTTGAAATGAATCGTGTGGCTCTATGTCACCTTCATAGTCTTTAAAGGCATCAGTCTACACAAATGCTTGATGGTGAGCATTGACTCCTCCCAAAGTCAACACTTATTTATTGACTGAGAAAGACATAACTGACCGAAACTTCACCCAGCTCAATATTTGCCTTGAGACAATAAATCTCAACACTGGCCAGAACTGAAAGTCGATGGCTATGTATTGTTACATACTTTCCTTTGGCAAGAGCAATCAATTGGGTATGGATTTTGAAATAATTTCATTTTGATTGGAGTGTGGGACTAGCCTGACAGTGCTGGCAGAAAATGAAGGGTGGAGAGTATGGTAGGAACGGTTGCTCCTTGTAGTCTCACGGTTAAATGTAGTGCTGTGAGCAGCACTTAAAAAAGAAAAAAGACCCTGTCATCTATCAAGCATCCAGAAGGGCTGCTTTATGTGAGATGATGTCATCATAATGGCAGAGCGTGTTAAGCCCTCTGTGAATCCCCACCGGGCATTTGTCCTGCATGAGAATCAATTACAGAAAAGATAAATGGTACATTAGAAGTGTCTTTTGGCACATATTTCACTTCTGATATATGTTGTTCTGCTGAGCAACAAACGATTTAGATAAACCTCAAGGTCATGTTTGGACCAGAGAGATGTTTTTCATTAGCCAGAGAGTGACCATCCTGATAACAGAAAAAGCAGCTTGTGGATAACTGTAGAACACCCATCTCCTCGGGGGCAGCCCCAGCAGCCTCCCTGGGCCGCCTGGATCATGCCGCATGTCCTGGAAGCTCACGGAAAACCACCTTAGCATCCAGACTGAGTGTGCCGTCATCTCCCAAGTAGGGCCGCTGTGAGTCCAACGGGAGATTATTGCTGTGATTATTAGCCCCACGTGGAGGAGGGACCCTGGACAGTGCATCTCCCCAGCTCAACTGCTTGTCAATCACAAATCTAAAAGTCAGCTGAGTCGTGACTTTTTCCCTACGACAGCTTATGGCCTGCGTTATCACAGTTGATTTCTTATCTTGGCCAAGCCTCTTGTTTTTCCTGAGACTTCTTCACAATTCCACATGGGAGAAGGGAGAGTGGGTTCATGTCTCCTTTGGGTCACCTGGGTGTCCATTTCCTTGTCACTCGGTCTCAGATCCATTGCATTAGGACTTTTGTACTGCCTGTCTCACCCTGTGGGTGCCAGCCTGAGTGGGCTACAGCACTGTCACCCTATCTCATTCAGTCCAGTGCCCGCAGTGGGCTCTACCTGAGGGCCCCATCCTCCCAGGACTTCGCTGCAGCCTCAAAGGCCAATGAACTCCACCCTACATGTCTTTATTCTAAGCTCTTAAGTGTTTCTAGGGTAGTCAATCACTTTCCTTGTAAAAGATCACCCTCCATATTTTCATAAAGAAAAATTTAAGTATTTTCTCAGTCTTACACTAAAAAGCACCTTCCAACTCTTCAAATCTCAAGTGTCTTCTCCAGTCTTCCCCAGCCCACTCTAGATACAGAGAGCCCATGTCATAATTGCCTGGTTATTTTTTTGTCATCTCACTTAAACAGTAAGTGCAATGAGAGACCATTTCCATCTTCTTCACTACCTTACTGCCAAGTATAAGCCTGGATCTTGGCACATAATATCTGTTCAACAAAGACTTTTGAAATAAATGATAAAGTCTTAGGACATAAAATGTCTGTGCCCATATTTTTCTACCAGGGTCTGTTACAGTGGGACTAAGAACTTGACTCATTGGTTCTGGACCAACAAGCCCTGCTTTCCGTCTTGGGAAATTTTTCTCTTCTTTCCACGGAGAATGTAGACCTGACCAAAGAGAACAGTTAGCTCAGCAAGAAGGGGGAAGCGATCCTAAATCACAGGAACAATGGCGTGTTTGAGCTCGCCCTCCCACAAAGGAGGTCCCCTCTCTGCACACAGTGGCTCTGGCCCAGTGCTTCCCACACCACGTTATGACCACCTGGTTATTCCTCTGATCCTTACCTTCAGCCATGTGTAACCAGCTGGTATCCTAAACCTACTTGGGAATTTTTTTAATAGCTTGATTGACTTATAACTGACATAAAATATCGCACGTGTCTGAAGTGTACAATTTTGGTAAATAGAGACATTTTTATATACATGAAACCATCACCACAATCAAGACAGTGAACATAGTCATTGCCTCCCAAAGTCTCTCCACTTCCCTGTGTTACCCCACCCTTCTCCCAGCCAATTTCTCAGGCAACCACTGATCTTCTTTCTGTGACTATAGATTAGTTAGCATTTTCTAGAGTTTTATATAAATGAAATCATACAATATGGACTCTTGTTCACTGACTTCCTTCACCCAGCATAATTAGTTTGAGCTCCATCCATGTTATCACATGTAAGAATAGTTTATTTAAGGCTAAGGGTTTTTCGAATCTTATCTTGAAAGTTTGAGGACATCCTAAAATTGGGAAACATTGAGTTCTTACAATATATTCTAACACAGATTGTCTATATTTGTTCTAGAATTAGCAACCCTGATATCAACAGGAAACCCACCTTAAGGAAAGATTCAGAACTGGGAAGGAACAAATCACCAGTGGAGATATACAGCTAAGAGAACAAAAAGAAGAAGCTGGAAATATCTCCTGAATCTCCCACAGTCTCTAACTCTCTCCCCCACTGTGCTTCCCCAAGACCCACTGTCACCAATTCATCTTAATCTGTCACTGCAAGTACTTCACTTTGCTCTCCTTCCAAATATCTCACCTCCATCATAAATAAAGCCTTTTTTTTTTTTATCACCTACCTCTAGCTGAGCAAGAAAGAGTGAAATTACCTCCTACTCAAACATCTCACTGAAAACCCCACGGATTCTGTTTAGAGTTTTGAATCCACTGTGACTTGAGATAAATGTTTCCTTTTCACGTTTCCCACGTAAGGGTCCCAATGACTGCCTTCCCCATCACATCTCCGAGACCTCAACCCAACCAGGGGACATTCCCCATTGGTTATAAAGCAAGCTAATTTCAATATGTTATCCGGGTATCTCAGGACTGATGCGTTTTTAAGTGGAAGGCTCCTTCCGCGTCTCACTCTCTGTAACAAAGGGACTATACGGGTGTACTTCTCTTTGCTGTGACAACTGAGCTCCAGATGCAAGCACAGTGTCAACTCGTAGGCTGCTGCTTTTCCAGAGTCAATCCTTTCAGCCCAGAATAGCTGGCTCTCAGGCCCCAGTTGCCTCTTTGAAACCCTTAAATGTGTAATGTCTTCCCTCTTTGATTTCCGCATGTGCAAGCACCTAAATCCCAGAAGGTTGACTGCAGTGAGAAGTCCACCTTGCAGCAAGCCATGTGAGAGATACTGGGTTTGCTATTTGCTTTGTAAAAAGTCCATTTATCCTCTGTGCTTGTTCCAGAACTCCTAGCGTAAAACTTACCTATTTAATGGGCAGATGTTCATGCATTAGACAGGACAGATTCTGAAGCAATGGTTGAAGGCAGGGCGAAATGATTCCCTTGTAGATAAAGAAGGCGCCGCTCCAATTACTGTAAACCTGGCCACTAATTGCCAGGCCGAAAGCAATCCTTTCTCCAGACTGGTGAGGAATGTCTGGCCATTCTCTCGCCCAACACTTCACAAGTGGAAGACTCTTTTCCCCTGCTCCTCCACAAGCAACTTGTGCCAGGAATTTGCTCACATTTCCAGCAGGAATTAAATGCTCACATTTAATTACTTGTGGCTTCATTGGTCATGCCATAGTTGTGTGGAGCTGCAAATAGTCCAAGTCTGCAAGGACCCTTCTCTACCAGATCCTGACCTGTCTTACCTGCCTGACCTCCTCTGTCCCTGGAATCATCCTTCCAGACCACGAGGACACTTTTCTTCATTCGGCCTCCTTTTCCACAATGTCTCCTTTACCTAGATTGTCTCTGGGGGGGCCCCACCTCACCCATCTTTGCCTATTGAAAACCTGTCTTCCAAGTCTACAAATAAATACCCTCTTGTCCTTAATGTTTCCATTGATCACCCAAACAAAAGTGATTTCTTTCCCCTTTTTTCTGAACACACTTGGTTCATTCTATAAATATGGTGGATGTCCGATCTTGCCTTGGTTGTAGCTTGAACAACCTAGATAACCATCACTAGGTGTCTGACATTTGAGAGAACTTCCGGACAGACATTCTGCTTTCACATGGATTAGTGCACTTAATCCTTAAAGAACTGTCTAAGTCCCAAAGAAGTTATATAACTTTTCTAAGATCGAGCTCAGAAGTCATAGATTTGAGCCTAAATTAGCGTGACCCTTGCACTTAAGCAAGGTGCTAGACTGTAAGTTTCTAAGGAGAGCTCTGAAGCTCTATAAGCCTCACAGTGTGCCCTCCCACAGTGTGACACACACAATGCACAACACACACACAGTCTTTTGTAAATATTTATTTGTATTCATATTAATGTCTGTATTAATACTTATGTTCATCTTTGCACCCACATAGGTAGAGATACATCTCACATAAATGCAGTGAATTAATAGAAGACATATTGGTTTCCTGTGGCTGCAGTAAGTAGCAAATCACCACAAGGCTGGTGGCTCAAAACAACAAAAATTTCTTCTTTCACAGTGCTCGAGGTCAGAGGTCTCAAGTCATTATCGCTGGGCCAAAATTAAGCTGTTGGCAGCACCGTACTCCCTCAAGAGGCTCTAGGAGAGAATTCATTCTTTGCCTCTTCTAGCTGAAGAGCTGGTACTTTCTTTGGTTTAGGAGCACTTCACTCCAAACTCTGCATCCACCTTCACATGGCCTTCTCCATGTTTGTTGGCCTCTCTCATACAGGGCACTTGTGATTATTACATTTAGAGTCCACCCCGATAATCCATGAGAATCTCAGCAGGTCAAAATCCTTCACTTAATCACATCTGCAAAGACCCTTTTGCCAAATAAAGTGGCATATATGGGTTCCAGGGAATAGAACCTGCTCTTCCGGGGCCATCGTTCGGCCAACCCCAACAACCAACCTTGACTCTTATTCCTAAGACACAGGTGTCCACTAGCATTTGGTTAACAAATTAACATGTTCTAAACAGTAAGATTAGACTTTGTAGGAATCACTTCCTCAGTCCCTGATAAAGAAGCATTAAAAACAGCCAGAATTTCACAAAAGACTTCTTTTAGAAGCTGGGTTCAACCCTGAAGAGTATATTCTTCAATAGAGAAGAGAAACAGAGCTCATTCCCCTCAACAAACATATTGTAGGTCACCTTTTTATGGCTGAATCAACAAAAATACTCTCCATAAACTACAATTTTGTGCAACACAAACCGTTTCAGAAACACTCCTGCTGCCAAGATGAGAAGTAGATTGTGGCTCATTCCTTACCCTGGTGTCTCTGAAAATTCTTTCCCACGTATCTCGAGCTTGCCTGTGCTAACAGCAGGGATAGTATATCATCCTCCAGTGACCAGCCAGCTACCCCTCCATTAGGGGCCCAGGGAATCTCAGAGCACAGAGCATGAAACACTTCAAGGTTCTGCAGTAGAAACCCCAGACAGCTGTTGTCAGAGGAAGTTACATAAGCATATTAACAAGGGCCAATGTGAAATCACACGCTTACGTCGAGCCCACTGACTCTGACAGCTTCGATGCGTGAGTCTCTGCTAACAATCCTCCATTTGGGAAACAACCTCACTAGACGATGCTCAGATGTGGAGAATGCCCAGTAGGCCTTTGGTCAATATGATTTTATGGTTTGTTTAAAAATGGTTAAATAGCTATTAAGCTTCCCTCTCTCTGGCCTGCATCCCTGCCTGCGTAGAAGTCATGCGTGCATTTGCTCTCCCTCTAAATCTCTGAGACACATAAACACACACACTCTGTGTAGTTTGATTGCTCCATTATGGGGAGGAAACATCATGATTTTTCCACCGCTGTTGAAGGTTAAGAATGCAGTCACAACCATGAACGTGAGCTCACCAGCCTTCAGCAACAGGCTAGGTCGTTTACAAACCACAAGGGCTCTCTCTACCCTGAGACGTAGCCAAGGGTGGTGGTGGTGGTGGTGATGGTAGGCGAGTGCCTTTCTGATCCATTCTCTGTTTCAAACAGCTCAATAAAATTCATAGAATTAGACAGCTTTCTTTTCCTGGTGATAGTTCAACCTACTACCCTGTTTTATTTCTGCTGGGTTGGCACTAACTGGCCAGCCAGGTTGTTAACCACGTTTATTACTCACAGTCCAGGGAGTCTAAATAAATGCAGCCAGAGAGCCCACAGCGCATGCTCCCTCAGGACTCTCTGGGTCAGGCAGGAAGACCCCTCCAGAAGCAGATTTCAGCAGTTGCCAGTTGGATGGCCATTTTGATCAAGAGCCAGGCCCAGCTTCCCTTCCAATGTCACACTTGGGGGAGGCTCAGCAGCCGTGAAACCTCTCCTGGGATGCTGTCATCCAACTGTTACACAGAACATGGATTTGCCTGACAAGCCTCAAACGGCACAGGGTATTTTTCCCAAATCCTTTATCTATGCATCCCAAGAAGGTTTCGGTTAGGATAGAGCTATGTTTTCTACCATTCAGCATGTTGGCAGTTCTCTCCTTCCTTAACATGTGATTTAGAATAACAGTATGTAAGGACCTGGGGTTAATACAATAATGAAATCCAATCTTAGCACGAACAAGGAAGAACGGAGATTAACACGGTCTACGCTATGGAAACACAAATGCAGGGATGCCAGATGTTTACCTTTTGATTCACAGAACAAATCCTTATCAGCTCAAAAGATCATAAGAACAAAGGTGATCTTCTCTGCCGTTTAAAAATATGACCTGAAATTCAGAATTTTACTCATTAACATTAATTTCTTCACTGAAGGAAATAGAGGGTTTCATCCATCCCTTGGAGAACACGAAACAGTCCAGTCCCTCCTTGATCACATCTGTTCATCCTGGAAATAAAGGAGGCTCCCATTTCACCAAGATTGGAAGATGTCGGTGCTAACCCTGCCGCAATATTCCTTCAGGGACTGCTGGGGAAAGAAGAGAAGGGAGAGAGGGATGGAAAAGCAACAGAAGGAGCCGGAGGAAGAAAAGATGAGAAGTCTCCAGGAAGCTACTGACACAAATACATTGCCTTTGTTAGAGAATTATTCACAGCCCAAGTTTTTGCACATTTCTACAACCCTTTTAAGGTCAGGACACAGGCCTTGTCTTCTAGACACCATTTGGTAATACCAAGGGAATGCAGAAAATGAAGGGCTGCCCCTCCAACACACACACACACACACACACACACACACACAACAAAAAAAAACAAAAAAACCCACCTCCCTCATGATGCATCAAGTCACCTCTGTGTGTTGAGAATGGCTTTTTCCCACACACTCCTCCCAGGAGATGTCTTATCCCTTGCTCATTACCATGCATAATACTTGCAAATTCTTCAGCAAAGGAGAAATCATGAACATTTAAGGATGCAAAGTGAACTAAGGGCAAGAGAAATGGAGGTCAGAAGTGGGGAAGGTTCTACCCAAACTTGGACAGGTGCTCAGGGTACAGTCCAGTGAGCTACACCTGGAGGCTAGGGGGCACTTCTGTGGAATGGGGAGAGGTACGCCTTCCTCCTGACAAACAGCGCCACGGCAGGGCATGCAGCTTGGCCATCAGCTCCCACTCTTCTCCTCAGCCAGGCCCCCTTCTGGGGTACACGAGCTGCATAGCCACAGGCAGGGGATCTGACAAGAAGATGAAACCTCAAGTTCACAACTTCACATAGAGACTGACCCTGAAGAACTTTTACCAAGACACAAAAGGGAAAAAGACCTTTGGGCCCCATTTAAAAATTTTTTTTTAATTTTTATTTATTTATCATAGTCACACAGAGAGAGAGAGAGAGGCAGAGAGAGACACAGGCAGAGGGAGAAGCAGGCTCCATGCACCGGGAGCCCGACATGGGATTTGATCCCGGATCTCCAGGATCGCGCCCTGGGCCAAAGGCAGGCGCTAAACCGCTGCGCCACCCAGGGATCCCTGGGCCCCATTTAGTACTACTTGAATTCATGCTCTCTGATAGTACTCTAAGTACCCCCACGTGTCTGCTGTCCTCTAATGGCAGAGACACTGGCATGTGTACCCACTGTAACTATCTCAGAGTATTCTCTATGCCTTCTCTGTCTCTGCACCCAGAATCTACCATTTTCCCCATCACCATCTATCTCTCCCATTGTTTTCCTGTTCTCCTGACACAAATGAGAAACAAGATGATGGATGGGTTTGTGGCATTCGTGTTGCTGAATTACCATTCGAGAACTAATTCATGAGCCTAGACCATTCTAGACCTAGAGCGTACTCTCTGCCTACACCTTCAAAATCATGGCAATCCCATGAGGTCTAGCCTCATGTATAAATCTTTACACTTACTTCCATGGAAGGAAGGCACAATCAAATATGTGTACCTTTCTTACCCAGGGGTCTACAGGTGGAATATGGTGGGGGTAGGATTGGAACACAGTAGCCCCAGGGTTCATGACCACCATGCCTGCATAGGATCCCAGTAAGAGCCCAGTGAAGCTGGGGATGTCTAGGAAGGGTCCTCCAGATTTAGATTCTGTCTTTCAGATTTGGTATCTGATTTCTTGCTCTGCACTCTAATAACGTGTCTTCCAAATGGAGACCATGCCCATGAGCAACCAAGCAGGGTCAGGGTGATAAGCCCTTAGGTATGCTGCCATTCAGCCAGGACCAAATATTACTGAACAAATAGGCTTAACTGTAGGTTGGCCAGAGAATTCCTCAGACCTAGCTTCACATTTCATGGCCAAAAGGATAAGCCCTCAGGCCAAGATACTGGGTTGCCTTCCTATACGGGACATCTACAGACTGGGAGAAGGAACAAGAAGTAGCTTACTTCTTCCATTATCAGTAGGGGCTACATAATAAGTAGTTTCTGTTGATCAAAGTAATGGAATTTAGACTTCAAATAATTGTTGCTGTGCTTGGAAATGTTCATATATAAGAAATATTTGCAGGGTTTTTTAAAAAAAGATTTTATTCATTTACTCATGAGAGAAATAGAGAGAGAGAGAGAGAGAGAGAGGCAGAGACACAGGCAGAGGGAGAAGCCGGCTCCATGCAAGGAGCCCGACGTGGGACTTGATCCTGGGTCTCCAGGATCACGCCCTAGGCCAAAGGCAGGGGTCAAACCACTGAGCCACCTGGGGATCCCTATTTGCAGGTTTAAAGAAGTTTCTCACAACTCGTAGCTAAATTACTAAATGAAGAGGCAGATGATGGGGATAACTAATATAGTTCTCTCCTAAGTCATGGTCTATATTTGATTTTCCTCTTGCATGTCATTAAATTAATACCTCAAACTTTTATTATGTTATTTAAATAGTGGTAAAGGATATATCTTCCAGTATATTAGATGCATACTATAAATATATTTTTATCATAGTCTTGGAGCTAAGAATTTAAGTCCAATTTGTGGAAAATGTCTCCCACACAACCTGTTTAGAAAACCTAATCTTATTGTCAAACCAATTATCAAGTCAAATTCACTTTAAGCCAGAAGAAGTCTAATTTTACCTTGTTAACTCAAACAAATGTGTTTATACAGGCTCCCATGACTATATCCTTTGTTTTGGATTCTAATTCCAAAATGGATTCATGGGCAGGTGGATGAATAGATTAGAGCCTTACCATGAGTTTATCACCTGGATGAAAGAAGGTGTCCTCTCCTTCAATATTTTTTTAATTGTGGCAAACAGCATATACATAACATTTACCATCTTAACCATTTTTAAGTGTATAGTTGTATAGTGTTAACCACATATGCATTGTTATGGAACAGATTTCTAGATATTTTTCATCTTGAAAGACTGAAACTCTATCCAGTGAATAACAACTCCCTGTTTTCTCTCCCTTCAGCCTCTGGCAACCATAGTCCTACACTATTTCTAGAAGTCTGACTACTTTATGTACCTCATATAAGTGGAATCATACCGTGTTTATCTTTTTGTGGCTGGCTTATTACACTTAGTATAATGTCCTCAAGTTTCATCCGTGTTGTAGCATGTGATAGGATTTCCTCCTTTTTAAAGACTGAATACTGTTCCATTGTATGTACATTCTATACTTTCTTTATCCATGCATCCCGTGATGAACATTTGAGTTCCTTCCATCTCTCAGCAATTGTAAATAATGCTGCAATGAACATGGGTGTGCAAATATTCCTTCAAATTTCTTAAGAAAGCTCTTTCTGCATTGGTCTCGTGAGATCTTACACTCAACAGCGATGTTACTAAATTTTCCTGTTGAAGGGTTGTCCTGGGGGTATCCTATCCCCCGAGAATATACACCATCATAAAAGCCAAGATTGGTGAGAAAAAATTTTTTCTTTTGTAATGTGGGGAAAGATACTTAGAAAAAAGAAAGTCAAATGGATGGAACTAGAAGACATTACGCTAAGCAAACTAAGTCAATCAGAGAAAGACAATTATCGTATGATCTCACTCGTGTAGAATTTAAGAAACAAAACAGAGGAGCATAGAGGAAGGGAGGGAAAAATAAAACAAGATGAAATCAGAGAAAGAGACAAACAGTAAGAGACACACTGAGGGTCACTGGAGGGGCGTTGGGGGGATGGGGTAACTGGGTGATGAACATTAAGAAGGGCACGTGATGCAATGACGGATAAATCACTGACCTCTACCTCTGAAACTAATAATACACTATATGTTAACTAACTGAATTTAAATAAAAATAAATATTTTTTTTAAAAAAACGAAAAATAAAGTAAAAAATCTGGCAGAGCACAGACAGACATCATAGAGTTGGGTTAGCCCAGAGGATGTATGGAACTTGGGTTCCAGGAGATCTATGCCCTTTGAGCTATCCATGCCCCTATAGTTTCCACAGACTCCCAGAGGCATCCATAGCCCAGTTGAAAGACAGCTAATGACCTCACGCAGTCCCTGGCACCTAGGACAAACCCCACAAAAATCAGATTTCAGTATCGTCTGGCCCCAGAGAATGCATTGCCACATATATACCTAGACCCTCATTCTACTCATCCCCCAACAACAACAACAACAGCAACCAACCTAGGTAAAAAGACTAGAACATTATCAGGTTAACAGGTGCAATGAAAAATTAAAATATACTGAGCTGAAGGAAAGAAATGTATTTTAACCCCCCAGCAGGGAAGGTGCTCATTCCCTGCTCCTTTGCATGCCTTATTAATGATGATGACTGTTTAATCACATCCCCCGGTGGGGGGGGAAACATCTTGTTCCCATTCATTAGGTCACAATAACTTTTTTGTTCATCCAAAGTGCTTAGGATAAGGTTCAGTGCCTAATGTCACTGACAACACTTCTAATTGAAATCCCATCTGAAACATTGCACCTACATAATGGAGACCAGCCAAATAATTCCATGCCTTTCATAACGTCTTCTCCTTCTCCTGTCCTGCTCTAAGCTCTTGTACCTAATTCAACAGCAAGCCCATTTTCTGAAGTGTTTAGACTGCTCAGCAATTGGGTGTCACCGTGACCCAAGATTTGCTGTGCAAAAGTAAATGTTTGTTGAATGAATGCATGCAGGCATGCATGAATGAATGGGTGAGGAACAAATGAATCAAGAGTGTAAGGCCACAAAGGATTTGATTCCCCCGGCGCCAAAGAAAATCAGAATGAGAACACTCCTCAAGTGTTTTAATCCTTCTTGCTAAGCACAGCCTTGACTTGGTTGACACTAATTAAGTCCTCAGCAATAGCTAATGAACTGTTCAATAAAACTAACCAACCTTACATCGTGACCCCAGAAAAGGTCAAATGAGTCAATGACCCAGCTCCACGGCCAGGTAGCAAAGTCCTGAGAGCTGGCCCTCAGATGTCCCTCGACGGGATGGCTCTGCCACACAGCGTCAGGCTCAGCAATCATTTGGATTCATTGCTTTCCCGCCGTGTGGATGAATGCACACATCCATTTTCCAAACCACACGCTTCATCCCCCGTGAGTCTGATCTACTGAGCCTCCACTGAGGGTCCTTCTGCTCTTCCAGATCCTTCCCTTTGCTCAAAGGAACACCCCAGGCCCCCGCCCTTTGACCTCCTAGCAACACTGTGATTCCCTTGATTTTGACAATTAATCTCATCCTTAAAAATAAAAAGATAGTAAGCAGATGCCAACGAGAAATAAACAGCAAAACTTTCTGTGAATCGCAGAGAACCATAATTCTCTTAGGAAGGTTTTGTGTCTGCCCGCTCTGTCCCTCAGCGTGAAAGTGTATCACTTACTACCCTTATCTTAGGATACAACCCAGACGAGCAAGTCGTTCTCCAATCAACCAACTTTCAGCCAAGTCTGAAATGTTGACTGTCTGGAGATTGCACTAGTTTAGTTATTTTTTAGCACTTTGGCCTGTCATAAAAACATTCTCTCAAATCCCAGTGTTTTTCCTACCCTCGCATAATAACTTCGAAATGTATTATTGCTGAGAAACCGCATTCTCTCTGCCAACAAGTCCCCAGAGAGAAGCTCTAGCAGAAGAAAAGAAGTTTTTACAATCACTTCATGAGAGAAAGTCACTCATCCACTGGACCTAATCAAGTTTTCCAAGACATGGGCCACAGCTGACACCCAGAGCTACATTCTTTGTATTTGTGTTTTTTCGTTTTCTTTCCTTTAAAAAGAAATGGCAAAAACCTATGCTTTTTCTTCCACGGCAAAACATAATGGGCAAAGCGAGCACTGCCATTGTGGGAGTGCTAATGGAGATTCTAGCCTGTAAGTAAAAAGACTTACCAGGACCAGAGGACTAATTAACAGGTCAGCCAGTAATGCACTAACGCAGGAGGAAATGTGTATTTAAAAAACAGGGCTGAACATGTACTGCCGGCTGCTGCTGACTTTACAGCTGCTCTTATGGCCTCGTGCAAGAGCATTAACATGAGGCAGGGAAGAAGGGGACCTCAGTCTCAGCCCCAATTAATGTGTCCCTGTCTCCTCCATAAATCATGGGGTATGTACTAAAGTGAGGCCCTTTCAGAGGCCTCTATTTGGAAACAGGGATCTCCTTCTTGGTAGTCTGATGAACACTTTAACAAGCAATATCTGCCACTTGGTGGCTTCGTCTCAGAGACACAGGAGATGATGGGCTTCCCTTCTCAGAGCTTAGGTTCCAAGGAAGGGGACGCAGTGTCCACTTTCTCTGTGTGTTTATAACTCGTGTGTGGAAGGTTGGATTCGTGGCATGCACGTCGGTTCGTCTGGCATCCCTTCAAACAGAAACTTCTGTGAGCTGGCAGGCTTGCCCACTGGCTATCAGTGTTCCGAATGGGGATCCAGGGACATCTAGGATCTGCCAATGTCTTCAAATTAGCAAAGAAATATTACCAATGGGCTTGTTTTAGTGTTATGTATTTCATTAAAGCTTAAAACATCTGAGGACCCATCCCATTTTTCAATGAAAGTAATGAAGACTTCACAGTGAGCACGTACATAAGTTAACTGTAGTCAACAGTCTCGGTGATGGCCTCAAGCAAAATGGTGAGGCCACGAAAGCGCGTGTGTGGGTTTCCTTTCCCCACTGGAGCAAATCACCACAGAGGTAGTGCTACAAAACATGTGGATTTAGTATGTCACAGTTGTGGATGTCCAAGGACTAAGCTGGGGTCCCACTGGGCTATAAAGGAAGGCCCGAGTCAGCGGGGCTGCATGACTTTCTGGAGGCCCCACAGGACATCCACGTCCTTGCCTTCTAACTTCTAGAGGCCGCCCGCACTCCTTGGCTCACGGCCCCTTCCCCACCTTCAAAGCATCTTCCAAATCTCTCTCGTACACTGAACTTCAGCCTCCCTCCTCCACACTGAAAGGACCTTTGTGGTTAGCTTGGGCCACCCATTTGGATAACGGAGGATAATCTCCCTATCGTTAGGTCGGTCTATTAGCAGCCTGAGTTCCTCACTGCCGCGTAACATAGATTCCGGATTGGAACACGGACACCTTTGAGGGGCCATCATTCTGCCAACCACGAGGTGTCTGTAAAGGCCTCTTTCCTCACTCTGTTCCCTCCTTGGCACCTCCTGCCACCAAGAATCCTGCTTATTCCCATTTGGAGAACCCAACAGTTTGCCCTGCTTGACGGTAATATCGCAGTGCTCCTGGCCGCTCCTTCATTTCCACTTTTGCCTTTACTGGAAATTCAGCTTACCATATCTGCTCGCTTTTTACCCTACCATCCACTTCCATTCATTTGATCCGCTGAACTGTTTCTTCCTTCCTTCTCTACTCCTAATTCCGTGACTTTTTTTCATGGCACCCGTGGAATACTAAACTAAACTGTGTACGTAGAAAAGATCCTAAAAAAAGAAGTCCCCCAGCTGCCTGCAGGCCCGGGTGGCCGCAGGTGGGGCCCAAGTAGGCCTGGGCACAAGGCACCTGAACGTAGCCTTGGATATGACAGCCCAGAGCTGTGTTCCTCAGCCTGGTGGAGAAGGGCTCACCTGTCAGAAATGGTGGCCTGAGACCTGCCACTGAATTTCTCCATCTGCAGAGCAAATCTGTCTTCGATGGACTTTCTCCCAAAAGCCTGTCGTGGCTCCATGGAGTACCAGTACTTATTGTTGCCAGACATCTCCTTGAAGCTTTTATAATAAAATGCATTAGTGTCTCCAAGGCCAGTCTTTAGAACTACTGGTGTGATCTTAGGGTTGAGTTGGCTGAAATAATACTTCTTTCACTGGATAGTGTCTAAAATTCACTTCTAAGATTCTTATTAGAGAGACATTCCTGTAACTTGAGGTTTCCTTCGATATTAAAATGAAAGATCCTGCAGCGGGGTTTATGCATTAAATACCATGGATTGCTTGTATCTCTGGGTGAATGAGTGCTGGTCTGGCCTCAGCCAGGGTTTGAAAGGAAGTGAAGTACGAATAGAGACCAAGATTCTCTAACTGACTGCTACCCGAGTCCACTTCCTCAGAGAGTTAAGTCAAATGGCCCGTGTTTCAGCAGGACCCTGGGCTGCTATAGTTCACTTAGCCAAACACCTCCCACAGAAAAGGGGGGTACCTTCTAGAGCACCTTCTTAAGATCTTCATCCCCCACATGCCTTCAAACTGCTTAAAACTCTCCAGGCTCTTCTGCTAAAATCCACCGATTCAGGCACGTCAGGAGCATGATACGTAGTGCAGAGGTCCTGTGGGACATTATCACACAGAGGCCAGGGGTGCTTCCTCATCAGTAACCTGGAAACAGTGAGCATCTCCTGGGATGGTGGTGAGGACTGAGAATCACACAGAAGGCGGTGCTGCTACTAGGTCTCTATCTGCAGGAAAGAGGGGGAGTGAGTGGGGTTGAGAGAAGGAACAAGCAGTTAGCTTCACAGCTTTTCCTCAGTCTTTGCAACAGAGGCGCGCAAGTCCCAAGCACAGAGCCACCTGCTTCTCCAGACATCACCTCATGTCATCCTGGCAATGGCCATTTTTCTAGGTGAGGGCATGAGGCTGAGGGAGGTGATGTAACTTGTCAAGCTGGCAGGGAGGTAAGCGGCAGAGCTGGGACTCCTGATTCTTACTTCTGAGTCTCTCTCCCCTCAAATGACATCAGCCCGACTCCAGAGTGATAAGTAGACACTTCTTTGGGTCTGCCTATTAGGGCCATTTTGATATCAAGTGAATACTAAGGAGTATCCTTGCAACGTGCCAAGCTCCCCTAAGCACGTATCACATTGAATACTCACAACCACCCAGTGAAATAATATCAATCCCACACGGCACATAAAGAACTGGATTCGCAGGGAGGCTAAACAAGTATCTCAAGGTCACACAGCCTGTAAAAAGGGACAGTTCTTAGATTTCAACCCATGTCGGTCTAATTTCAAGTAGCCGTGCATGTGGATTGACTGGGGTAAAGATAAACGGGGGCAGCCCGGGTGGCTCAGCGGTTTAGCGCTGCTAAACATGGCCTGATCCTGGAGACCCGGGATCGAGTCCCATGTCGGGCTCCCTGCATGGAGCCTGCTTCTCCCTCTGCCTGTGTCTCTGCCTCTCTCTCTCGATTTCTCGAATAAATAAATAAAATCTTTTCCAATAAAAATAAATAAATAAATAAAGATAAACGAAATGAGCCCCATGGATTTGTTTTTGCTAAATTCACCACAATGCAGCATGTTAAAAAATTAAGGAAAGCACTTTTAGAAAGGGCCTTAAAATTATAGAAGATCCTCAGCTTAGAGGAAAATCCAGACACCAGATTTGAAAGCGCTATGATATTTAGGGATGATATTTAGGAATGAAGCAGCAGTTCTTAGGGCAATTCAATTTATTTAATTTTTAAAAAGAAAGGAAGGAATTAAAAGAGAGAGTAAAGGAGTTAAGGGGCCTTGTGTTGCGTTTGAAGAGCCGAGTGCCCAACCAGGGAATGCTCTCTGCCCCACACGGCATCCATCATGTAATGCTGCAGACTTTGTGAAACCAACTGCCTATGTGTGTGGAATTACTCCCTCAAGGAAAGTGGCCGAAACTCTGTTACACGAGACTCATATAACTGTGCTGGACAGAAATGAAGAAAGACACTCTGGAGAATACTCTGCCTGGCGGGAGGGGAGACCAGATGACCCACGAGTGCGGAGACCCGCAAGCCACATGTCCCACAGTCACAATTCAGCCCACGGCGTCGGCGTCATGCAGGGGCAAAGCATCTCACAGCCAGCAGGTGCACGCAGAAGCACCCGAGCTCCCGAGGGCCACAGGGACTGGCCTTCACACTCTGGCATCCTCGGCTTCTCACTAGCCTGGCGGGCCCTGCTGACTTGAACCTGGTGAGGCAACACAGGCGTCCTCCCGGCAAGGCCAAGCCCACCCATTCTGGCCACCATCGTGCTCAGAGCCCTTCCCTCGGCAGGCTGCCCGAGCTGATGGATTGCATCCTGTCAGGATATTGATCCTGGTGAACTAGGGGACCCTTGGCTGTGATTAAAAGAACCTGAGCATAAAGAAAAGTCTTGAACTATAGATGATACCATGCCGCATGGGAGACATTGCCAGAAAATCAACTCTGAATGGAATGTGATTGAGACCATAAGCATCTAGGGAGGGAGTGAGGGGAGGTCTACACAGCCAAAAGGTCCCAGTCACTTGTTCTCCAAACACTGTGGCCATGTGCCTCTGTGTGGCGACCAGACCACCCACCAACGCTTTGGCATGATGACCTTGCATCACATCCCTTTAGCAAGAACAGATCAGTCTCCACAGAGCCAAGAATCCAAGAGTGGAAGGGGCCTGTGGCCACCATGTATCTCCTCTCTTGCAGACTCCCCAGCACCGCTTCCCTCCTGAGTCTATGGCCGAACAGAAAGGGAATCTGCGGGGCTGAGTCTCTCCACATCTCCCACCTGTCTCCAGGTGCAAAGTCCCCAAGGCGTTTATGATCTTTCTTTCCATTTTTTGTGCTCTCTTCTGCTGAAGTCATCTGCTAACCTCGTTGGGTGTCCCCGAGCAAGGCAATCTGGCCACTTAAAGTAAATGAAGGCGCTCATGTCCTTTGAGAGCCGAGGCTGGTCCATGAGAAACAGAAGGGCCCCTCGGTGGCTTCCAGGCATGGACAGACCTGAGCAGAGGTAAACAGGGAAGTGGGTACCATGACGCAGTTCTTCACCAGGACCTGAAAAGCTGAGTAAGAGCCACGTCAACCATTCATTGCATTGTGTGTTGGTTTTCGAGATGTGTTTCCACGGAGGGCAGTTCTGAGTCTAATTCACCTTTCCGACCCTTGCAGCAGGTGCGCCACCTGACAACCACAGGCTTTCAGTTGTACTGGGTTTCACGGTTGGGGGGTCCTTCCTGTTCAGTCACCCTTTGCACCTTCAGCCAACGGCCTCTGAGCACCGAGTGTGTGCCTGGCACTGTCCTGGGCCAAGGAATGAAAGACGTCAGAGCCCCTGTGCTACCCATGGCGGGAGAAAGAAAAATTACCATGCAGTGTGACAGATACAATGACAGAAGAGCCCCTTCTCCACGCCCACATGGGGACAGAGGTCGGTTGAGGAGGCATCCTTGTGGTAGCGACCCCAAGCCCACTCCTGAGGGCTAGCTGTGACTGGCCTGCGAGGAGAGCTGGGCCCAGAGGAGTCAGGGTGCTGCTGGGCTGTGGGGCTGCAACATCATGGCACCCTTGACCATAGGGGTGTGCTGGGACAATGGGACAAGGCTAGCAGGGGTTTGAGTTCACAGGACTCATGCTCCAGTCAGGGAGCCCACCTTTTATCACAAAGATCCCAGCAGGATGGCATCCACATTTGAGAAAGGTCTTTCTGACTGCAGTTGGGAAGGGGCGAAAAGTGTGGCAGGGAGGAGGCTGGAGGCAGAGAAAGCAGGTGGGGGGGGGGGGAGCCACCCCCAGGGTGGCTGTAGGGAGCTGGTGAAGACATGCAGATGGAGAGCAGGGTAGGGAAAACAACCGACCTTGGTGACCCATGGGTGTTGGGAGGGAAGGAGAAAGAGTCGAGGATGACTCCCAGGGTCCAGCTTAAAAGCCTGGTAGAAATGATGTCATTTGTAAAGGTGGAAATTCGGAAGCAGAGGCAAGGAGTCAGAGAAGGAAGCGGCCATCAAGTCAGGCTGGGGCATGCGGATTGTGCTCTGGAGGTCTGTGTGGACATGGGCAGGGGTGCTGACCTCTGGCTCTGGAGCCGGACGCGCAGGGAACAAGAGCTGGGGATGCGGGAACTCCCAGGCCAAGCTAATCCTGGGGGGCATGTCACCCAGGGAAAGCACACAGGATTGCTGAAGACAGCCACAACAAAGGAAAAAAGACACGGGCGTGGCTGGAACCCAGGAGACTCCAGTATTTAAGAAACCACAGAAAGGGAGAAAATCCACATAGAAGACTTTAAAAGCTTGAGAAGGAGAAGAAAACTCAGGAGGGGTCCACGTTATGATAACTCTTTTTTTTTTTTTTTTTAATTTTTATTTATGATAGTCACAGAGAGAGAGAGAGAGGCAGAGACACAGGCGGAGGAAGAAGCAGGCTCCATGCACCGGGAGCCCGATGTGGGATTCGATCCCGGGTCTCCAGGATCGCGCCCTGGGCCAAAGGCAGGCGCCAAACCACTGCGCCACCCAGGGATCCCTCTTTTTTTTTTTTTAAGTAAGAAAATACAAGAAAAAAGAAAAATCAGGAGAAGGTGGTGTGGGGAAAACAGAGGAAGGAGAGGAGGCCCCGAGGCCACAGTCGGCCCTGTCCTTCACAGCCGCGGTGCCGTGCCCATTTCACAGAGAAGACAACTGAGGCTTGAGGTTCAGAGACTCGGAGAGATTAAGCAGCCTGTTGGAGGCTTTTAATTTGGAGAACAGACTCAAATCCATGTCTTCGGGGTCAGCGCGGTCCACACCCTACGCCCCCACGCCTGTTGCCCACAGAGCAGGCTCTTGGGGTCCTTCGTTCATTCATTCATTCATGCATGCATGCATTAATTCATTCATGCATTAATTAATTCATGCATGCATGCGTGCATGCATTAATTAATCCATTCATTCATAAAAACTGTAATCACTTCCTACTGTCAAACTAAGTCACTGGAGGCGGCCGGAGTGCTGCACCCCAGTTCGTTGCTCAAGGACCCGAAGAGGGGCTCCCCATGGGGCGGAGCCAGCCCAGCCTTTGCTACATGCTTCCTGCCAGCTGCAGCCCACTTGCTCCCTCGGCCCGCAGGGGTGCGGCAGGTCGGCGTGGGTGGGAGCCTGAGGACGCGGGGAGGGGAGGAGCTGGCCCAGGCACCTGCCCCGGGGGGCGGGGCCGCTGCCACCGCGGAGGAGTCGCGGTCGAGCCGGAGCCGGCGGCTCCCTCCGGTGCGCGGGCCTGGAGCGCCCCCTAGTGCGCGTCACGGGCACAAGCATCCCGGGGAGCGCGCTGGACCCCGGGCCGCGGCTGGGCGGGCGCCGTCCTGCGGGAGGGACCTCGGAACCTTCCCCAGCTCCGGGTCTCCCAAACCTGGGGTCCGGCATGGTCGGTTCGGAGGATCTGAAGAAGTTTTCCAGCGACGGCTTCGGTGGCCCGAGCACGTTCGCCGAGACTGCGGATGACAACGAGCAAAAAATGACCACTGTGACAGTGCTCGAAACCCTTAAAAGCCTGAAACAGTTGCACAGCCCCCCCCCCCCAGAGAAACCCGATGTTTCCGGAAGAGCCAGGCAAGGTGGATAGAGAGAGAGAAACGTAAGCCTCGGAGCCCAGCTACTCTGAGCACCCCATCAATACCAGCCGCACCAAAGGATACATCCAATGAACAAAATTATTTTCTCATGGAAAAGGAAAGAAAAAAAAAAGAAAAGAAAGGAAGGAGAGAAAGAGAAGAAAGGAAAGGAAAAGAAAAGAAAGAAGAAAAGAAGAAAGGAAGGAGAGAGAGAGAGAGAAAGAAAGAAGAAAGGGAAGAAAAAGAAAAGAAAAGAAAGAAAGAAGAAGAAAGGAAAGGAAAGGAAAGAAAAAGAAAAGGAAGGAAGAAAGGAAGGAAGGAAAGAGAGGAAGAAAGAGAAAGAAAGAAAAAGAAGAAAGGAAAGGAAAGGAAAAGAAAAGAAAAAAAGAAAAAAGAAAAGAAAAGAAATACATGTGTGCCCATGAGGAATTTTTTTAAAGGGCAAATAATATGTGAACGAGAAAAGTGCAGGCTCCTCCTCTGTAGAAGCAGGGAAGAGGCCGCTCGATTTGGGATTCACCTGATGTGGGAATGATGGAATTTCCCTCTGCACCCAGCTTAGGACTAAATCGGTCTTGAAATGCACCAGAGAAACCAGCAAACAAAAACATTCCGGTCTCCCCCATCTCTCATGCAAAGTGTCCCAAAGAGCCTCCATCGGCAGAATGGAATTGAGCCGAGGTCCGCAATGAGAAAGCATATACGCTATAAAGGAACATTCTACGTAGAAGCAATCAATCCAAGGTGATTCATGCAATCAGTCCGTCAGAGGTGTAAGTCCCTTGGGGCGCATGAGGTATGCCGCTGGCCTGGATGCCTATTTTCTGGGGGCAATGAATGAATGGATTTCTCCCTCCTTCCCCGGCTCCAATGCTTTTAGCAATTGGCACTGTGGCAGGATTTATACCACGGTTCTTGTAAATTGTACCTTCTCTCTCTCCTTTTCAAAGGTTTCTTTCAATAAAATGCAGATGGAATTGTTGGAGAGCTGCTTTTCATGTGTTTATAGGTTACTTCTGCTCGGCTGCTTATGCAGGTGCGTGTCTCTAGGCCTCTTTGTTTTTTATTTTCTCTGCCTATTAGGGAAATGGAAACATATGGATTCCTTGTTTGGGCCCAGCGGACCTTATAGAATGGTATCCCTGTTGCTTTCCTCACACATCTTCCTGTAATCACGGGCCTCTGAATTAGCCTCTTAATCCCCAGTGGAAAAGCCATAATACGGGGAAATTCAATAAAATGTATATGTGGTGTGAATGCCAAAGCATTTACAAAAATAGATGGGAACGTGGTCATTTCTACACCCGCGTTAGGAGAGCCCTAGCTGGCGTTGGTGATGAGGCACAGTGTGCGTAAAGAAGCAGACATTCAAGATGGCACATGTGAGCCTGGTGTTCAGGCAAGCTAAGATTTTAAAATCCAGTTGGAAAAAACAAATCGTACCCGAGTGCAAAGAAAGTGGAGGCTTGATTCTGGATCTGATCCTCCAACATAAATATTTCCAGGTTACATGAGCAGTTTAATGCAGAGATTCTTTACCTGGACAATGGAATCTAGAAACATATGCAGAGTGTTCCCAGAAATGAATGGCAAAGCCCTGCTATAGGTGATATTCCCCTGTTATAATTTTCATTGTAAATAAATAACTCATTTACTGAAGGCTGCATATGTTTTATTAAACGGTCCCACGATAGTCCTTTAGGAAGAGGAAATATGTAAACGTCCACCATCCCCAGCAGAGTGCTTATTAAGAGTAATGGGAATACAGAGTGTCTATCATGTGGAAAACAAAGGCAAAGGACAAATTAAATTTCCTTACTACTTACAGCCCATTGACAAGTTCTCGAAACAGGCACAGTGACATTTCCTCTAGGGACTCAACTGCCTCCATGCTGATACTTTGCTAAGGGAAAAAGGCCATCTTAGCCCGACCCACCAGGATCCTGTAAGTCTACTTTAACATATAAAAATTCCTTTGGGGGGATCCCTGGGTGGCGCAGCAGTTTAGCGCCTGCCTTTGGCCCAGGGCGCGATCCTGGAGACCCGGGATCGAATCCCATGTCGGGCTCCCTGTGCATGGAGCCTGCTTCTCCCTCTGCCTGTGTCTCTGCCTCTCTCTCTCTCTCTCTCCCTCTGTGACTATCATAAATAAATAAATTAAAAAAAAAAAAAAAAGAATTCTCAAAAAAAAAAAAATAAATAAATAAAAAATAAAAATTCCTTTGGAAACTTCCTTTACCATCCAAGATACATGCTGGCGATCATCCCCCAAGCATATGACCCACTGACATACATCTGAAGGGTCTCATGACTAAGGGTTTATTAGACAGTAATAAGTGACCTTTTCCCAACAATAGCTAGCCCCCTCAAGGTCCTGGAAACCTTGTTTCCAAAATTCCTTATAGGGACGCCTGGGTGGCTCAGCGGTTGAGCGCCTGCCTTTGGCTCAGGGCGTGATCCTGGAGTCCTGGGATCCAGGCCCCCATCGGGCTCCCTGCATGGAGCCTGCTTCTCCCTCTGCCTGTGTCTCTGCCTCTCTCTCTGTGTCTCTCGCAAATAAATAAATAAAATATTTAAAATTTAAAAAAAAACTCCTTAGAGACTTAGGCTCTCCCTAATGCCTCCCAACTTGAAAGTATATAATTGCCACTCCTCATGACCCTGCTGCAGCTCTTTCTGCCCACAGGTCCTGTCCCCAAGCATTAATAAAATCACCTTTTTGCACCAAAGACGTCTCAAGAATTCTTTATTGTCCATCAGCCCCGAACCCTAACGTCTTTCCTACATCATCTATGATGCTTAAAATTTCAGAAAAACATCCCTCAGGTGAGGATGATCATGGCAACATGATCCTTCCATGCCAGGAGAGGGTGAAACACACAGACATTGTCCCACCCACACCTGGACCGAAAGACAAATGCAGCCTCTGAGGTATCAAGTTTGCAACATTTTGCAGCCGGGGGCCCCAAAATGATTTACAGAGGTTCAGACCAAATGTGGCTTCCCTGAGCCTTTGGGAAGCACCGCCAAAGATGCTGTCCCGAAGAGTCATACTGGAGAGCCCTGACAACACGACCTCTGACCACCTTCCCGGCCACAATGGGTGGGAAACCTGCTCTTCTGGATGGATCGATTCCACCTGGGTGGGACAGAGACTCAAAAACCTTCACCCGCCCCTTCTCCAGACCCACTACAGAGTTTGGAGAGAAGGCTGCCTAAGGGAGGACATGGAGACATTCTCCCCCTGGTGGGGATCACTGTACGCAATGAATGGCATCACCGGTGGAGCCCTTTGCTCCACGAACAGAGGAAAGTGGAAAAAGGAGTCCCTGCGAAGGAACAGCTTGGAAAATTCCTACAGTGACCCTCTTGACTTGAATTTGATTTTTCTCCTTTCAAATTCCTGAGTCCAGTTCTACAGTAGCTTTTTATTTAAAGAAAATGAGACGAGGCCTAGCAGTGGGGGCCCTGACCTAGGCTTCACACACACACACACACACACACACACACACACACACACCCGTGTAGTCCCAGCTTCTCCTCAAATGTATAACCTCAGGCTCAGGCAGGGTATGCAGCATCCTGAGACTCGCTTTCTCAATCTGCAAAATGAGAAGTTTGGACAAGATTTCTGAAAGCATCTCCAACCTTAACATTCTAGGACTTTACATGTTACGTGTTAAGAATTAAATATTAAAACGTGCTACCCATACCACGCAAATACGGTGATGCGTATGACTCAGCAGAGCCCAGAAGGGATTCCTGAACACGGCCAAATCGGTCCCCCCACTCGTGTGTGGACGCCCCTTCCACCCATCAGCCCTCATGCAAGAGATGGCTGGTCAGAAAGAAAGGACAGCACGTGTTTTGTCACAGAAGCATTTGCTCCCTTGGTGTATTGCCAGGGGGGAGATGTAATAAATACTAATTAAAATATAACCTGATGCAGCACCTTTCATCCTGACAAACAACCTCATCCTCCATCTTTTCATAAACAAATCTTAAAAATCATCTATGGATCTAGAGAGAGGAAAAGAAGGGGAGTCAACACTGTGCACGCTGTACATGCCACAAGTTCTGTGAGCCGGTGATTGTAGCTATTTCAAATGTAATTACCTCAGTCACCCCCCACTGGGCAGGGACTCTTAAGGTCTGCTCAGCTTCTAGTGCATGGCTGGTGCTCAATAAATGACAAATGCAATTATAATAATTAATAATTCATATATTAATAATGCAATCCCTTTCCCATGCTCAGTAATTGCCTGCCAACATGCCATGCATACAAGCAAGAACAGGGGCTGCCAGGCATCCCAGATTCTCCACACTTCCATAAAGCCGTGTCCAAAGGTCACCTTGAGGAGGCCATCCCAGCCGCCGGTTAGTCTAACAACCATGGCTGGCTTCGGTGCTTCATTTTCCTTCTGTCTCCTTCCCATTTCAAATATTTGGGACTGTGTCCGAGGCCCAGCCCCCAGAAGTAAATGCCCTGTTGCCACATGCGGGAGAGCTGCGTGGGACCCTCACTGAGCCCCCCGGGGGCCCCTGCAGTCCTGATGCCCCCCTCCTCTCCAGCACCACCTTCCTTATCCAAAAACTGCACAGAGCTCAGGCCACAGGAGCGTCCATGCGGACCCCGCCCCGACAGGGCCTATCCTGGCAGCGGAGCCTTGAGGCGCACGGAGCCGCTTATCTGGGGTGAATTGGTGAACTCGGTTTGGCAAATCCTTATCCCACAGTGAACAGATTGTTCATTTCAGAGGCAGTCACAAAAATCAAAAGCTCCAGCAGGTTATTAATACCCTAGCAAGTCTTCCCAGAAGAGGGCTAATGTTGATCTCTTTATCTCATCTGTGTTTTCTTTTTTTCCTGGCATTCTTTGATTTTTCACAATGCAGGTAATTCTACTCTGTTTGATCAGAACTCACTCAAGTTGTCTAATGAATTTCAATTGGCCGTTTATTTAGTTTTCCAACTGGCCTCTCCTCCCCGGACATTCCAAGCGATTTCCAAACTAGGATTAAAAACCCAGTGTTTGTAACCTCCACCCCACCCTAAGCACCAACCCCCCACTCCAATCTCCCCCCACTGCTCCCTCCACCCGCCCCCACACCGGTCTGGGAGCTCTTACCCCCAGACCTGGCCGCTTTCTGCTTTCTGTAATATTTGAGGCCTTCATCAGCAGGAAGCAGAGAGGCTGACAGCTCTGCAATCCTTCTGCAGCCCAGAAATGACTGACCTTTTGTTTTGCATAAAATCCACTCCTACACCCTAACTCCAAGAGACCAGAAGGCAAAGGAGTCCTTTAAACTGATCATTTTGCTTCTTACAAATTGCTTTCTCACAATGCTTTTTTAGCTTTACTTTTTTCCAGGCTCCAAATAAAACCAACTAAAATACAGCTTCTGGTTTCACCTTCAGAGGATAAAGTATCTATGAAACGAACTTTCAGATTTAATGTTCTGGATGTTGATGAGATCCCATCCATCAAGATCATGTTGAAATGGAAAGCTCTCCCTTCTAACTGGCTCTGCTGCTAGGACAGACCATGCTCCCCGTTCCCACATCTGCACAACCAGGGCTCGCTTCTGTCTCCAGTCCTCCCGGAGAAAGTGCTCTGTGTATGTTTTTGGTACACTTTATGCCCCATAGGGGGCTGAGAAGGAAACCCTCTGATATCAAGTTTTCTCTCTCCCATGCTTCTAGTTCACAACCAGAGCCAAAAGTATCTGTCCGTGTTAACATTCTCCTTCCAGACCATTAAAAATATCTTTGCCTTCAGTTCAGTTCTTTGTTTTACCGAATTTGAGACTTCTCATTAAACAAATACATTGCTCACTCATCTGTAAACCCATCTACAAGACAAGCCCAACATAGCAAACCCATCACCTTTCCCTATAAATCTGTTCTTCCTCTCCTATCCTTTATGCTAATTCAAGGACAACACCGCTCCCTTAATCCAAGAGTTGGCAACCTTTCCCTGCAAAGATCCCGTAGGTCTTAGGAACCGTATGGTCTCTGCCACAACGACTTATTTCTGTTGTAGTGTGAGAGCAGCCGATGAGCCAGGTATGTAAAGGAATAGTGCGCCAGTGTTCCAAGGAAACTGTATTTGCAAAAACAGATGGTTCCCCATATTTGGCCCTTGGGTCGTAACTTGTCCACCTTTTTGACCAGAAACCTGGGAACCATCATGTTTCCTTCCCTCTTTAGCCCCATACATCCAATCTGCAGATGAGTGCCAATCTCGCCTCCTAAGTATTTCTGAATTCTGCTCTTCCTAACCAACTTTAAGTTCTCACTCCACTTTAAAGAAGCTGCAAATTATAGAAGATGCAAGAAAGACAATGCCTGGATGGATCAGTTGGTGGAGCATGCACCTCTTGATCTCGGGGTTACAGGTTCAAGCCCCATATTGGGTGTAGAGATTACTTTAAAAAAAATCTTGAAAGAAAATAAAAGAAGAAGAAGATGCAAAGAAGATACTAGGGCACACCAACGTCTGTTCAAAGGAAATTGCTCATGCAAAAGAAGATTGGAGAACAAATTTATACTCACTGTATTTCCTCAAATCTAAGATTTTGAGGAAATTGATTGTGAGATATGCATTATTTAATGCATACTACATTAGAAAGAAAAAATATAGCCAAAACTATAATCAAAGCTTTCCTATCACTTAGAATTCTTATTTCATACTTCTTGGAAAAATTATTTTAGACAGAGAAGACATTGATTGCTGTTGCTTATCAGTCTTGTACATATAAAATATACATATATATGAAAATAAATTGGTTAAACTTCTTAACATGCAGAACCTTATTCGTACATCATTTTCTTTCTAGAGTCTGTATCTTTCTACTCAGTACCTTCCCCTATGACATCATATTCACGCAATTTCAGCTAGTTTCAGTGCTGTCCCCTCTTTGATCTTACTGGAAGGTGTCAAAGGAATGTTTGCCAACCACAGCCAGGACTCATATTCCTCCCTCAAAGAGCCCTTAAATGGTCTGTGGCTCAAAACATAGAGGATCTGCAGTTGTCCAGTGGTGGCACCAGGAAGAGCAGACTAATACACTCAAGCTGCCAATGGCAAGCACACCCTGAACTTTACCTGGCAGACAGCAATTACAAAACAATCCTGATTTCAGAGACGTTAACGTAAAAAAAAAATGTGCATCTTAGCATCCATGAATTATGGTATATATTTTAAGTTATAACAAATGTTTTATGACATGCACATAACATTTTTTATGATGCCCCTCCCACTTCAACCAGTTTTTTAGATGAACTAACAATGAGTCATTGTTACCTATGAGATAATAAGAGCACTTCTGCGGTACATGCCAAACAGTAAATTGACAAGATCAGTCTCTATCAGAGTGGGGGTTTGGAACTTAAATAACTTTACTTGGATGAGTATGTCACTAGCAGCTAGACTGTCTCTCTGGCACTATCGTTAGCAATTAGGGAAAAAAAGAAATTAGTTTTTTCCCCAAAACTCCCAATGGGCTTGAACAATTCTTATTTCCCTACTGATTTGGTTTGAAAAAACTCAGCCACGGTGACAGAATGAGCAATAAGAGTCTGGGTCACAATCTTGCAGTACAAAGATTATATCCTGACCTCAAATTGGTGAAGTCTTGTGGGACCCACAGGATACAAAAGGAAAGAGCTAAGTTTCACAAGTAAAGCCCTCTGACCCCAAGAGTTTGGATCGTTCTTCCAGATTCACCCTTGGAAGGCACGTGCACCCATGAAGGAAAAGCATCTGGGGCATCCAGGCTTACGTAGGACAGCTCCCCATCAGGAACTTGGGTTGGCTCCAACTTCCCCACGGAATGAGCTGCTAGTTCAGCTATTGATTGCAGAAACAGTGCCCCTTATATAATTGTAGAGCTAGAAGGGACCTTGAAAAGCCAAACCCCTAAGTTTCCATCAGGGAGGACTGGAAAAAAAGTGGATTTGCCTGTGGGACCATCTGCGGTCAAGGGCAGAGTGTGCAGATCCTTCAGCCAGTGTTCTGTCCCTTGTTGGCAAATTCCTTAAGTTCTCCAGACAGAGGCTACTGGTAAGACAAATTTTTAATTATTAAAATAAAATGCCACCCACCCCAAACCCCACAATTAGAAATAATCTTCTTTTCCCTTTGAAATGTGAACGAGAGTGGTACGGCCAAAACTCCTGTAAGATCTCTCCTTTTCAGCTGGAAGTGGAATTAATTAAAACACTTGGGAAAAAGTACTACCGTTTGACTTTCTTGTGAGGCTTTCGAGAGAAAGGCAGCATAGTGAGGAGAACGAGCCCAGGCGATGGCTGGGTGAAGCAACAGAGCTTCCACTGCTGACACTCAGCATCTGAACTGCTCCTGATAAAACAAAGCAAACCACGTTAAGCAGGAGCCCTACCACCCTTCTTCCTACGCACCTGGATAATCCTGAGCAGAACCGGCGGGTATATGCCTCGGAGACCCGCCAATAGGTGTGAAGTGACAGGGGGAGCCAGAGGGAAAGAGGAAGGTGGGGTCACTTTTCTCTGTCTTATTTCAGCTGTAAATTTTCTGGGCAATACGACCGTGACAATTGATTTATTTTTCATTTAATACAGATTTATTCTGTGAAGCTTTGAACACTCACTGACTCAGAATGGAGAATTTGCAGTTTAGCAAAGCAAACGCTCAATAAATATTATTGGATATGAAATTTGTTAATCTGCACTTCTCCAGTTTGGAGATAACTGTATTTTCTGCTGCCCCATTTGACAGATCTCCAACCTCTAGCATCTCAATATTAATCTGAAATGATAAGCGATCAAGGCTCATAACCTATTTTCTTTTCAGACAAGACTGACATTTTTTTTAAAAATCACCTTCTTAAAATCACCCAAAGAACAAATCAGGAATCCCTAGGGAATCTAATCAGCTCTATTATGCTAACTATGAAGACAGTCCTGCCCCCCCACCCCCACCCAAGCCTTCAAAAAAGGATCTTAAGGAAGTAGGAATTAAATTGCCAAGTCTAATGGATTCCCTGTGTGACTAAATCACTGTATTATTTCTCATGTTTGAGGAGATACACAAATTTCACGGACAGGCCCACTCCCAGCTTAGATATTCCTGTTTCAACAGCTGTTGCCTTGCTCTGTGTCTAAGGTCAGGTTCATCGATGGCGGAGCCTAGCAGATCCTACTCAAGTGGGCTGAAAGCATGAAAGAGTTTTCTGTTGACTTTACGCCAATGCTCGCAGGGAGACCCCTCCCCACTCTGTCCCAAGGAAGATTCCAGGATTTCGCCTCTCCTCTTTTTGATGGGAGGTGACAGCGATTAAAGGAATGGGGGTAGCTGAAAGCACTTTCATCTGAGTCTGAATAGCACAGGATGGTTCAGGTCACCCAGCTGTCCCAAAGAGGCCCTGCCCCTCGTGGCCTCCAACCTTCATCTTTAGTTTCCACAATTTGCTGCTTCTTGGTCTGCATTTCTTATGCATACTCCAGAGAGAAAACCAAATCAGCCATCTTAAATCTTTTGGGGGAAAGGCTTGGTATAAATGCATTCGACAAAGAATAATAACAAACTTTTGACCTTCTCCTTTCAGTCAACCCCAGTAGCAAAATGTACAAGAGCCCTCAAGGCTCTGGGCATAGCAGACAGTTCTTTCCCGTCAATTCCATGTACTGCATTTACATTTTAAAATGGTTTAGATTTTATATATATTAGAAATCATCATTTAGGATATACTGACTAATGAAATGAGCATAATCATATATAGTTCCATAGTCGCACACGTGTTCATAATCTGAATAACACCACATAGAATATCATTATTTTTCAAATGGGTTACTAATAAGGTTGATACACTTTTTAGCCTCAATAGTGAACCTCTTTAGCCAGACCCAGACAGGAAGCACATCCTTTTTACAAATCCTAAGCTTAGCGAATACGAAAAATAACGCGATGCCTGAAGTCTAAAGTTAGTTCCTCAGGGAGTCCTTTGCTCTGATCATTGTCAGCAGGTTCTATCAAATTATTTCCATTCTCCAACGTCAATTTTTGTTCTGCTTAACTAGGACCTTCCTCCCAAATGGATATCTCCCTGTTGGAGAAAGAAATCAGAAAACATTATGACTACATCTCAAACTTCCTCTTTCTGTTGTCATTTGAAACAGGTGAAAGGAAGAAAGCAGACAGTTCTGAGTCCAAAACAGGTTGTGCAGCCGCTTCGGGGGTCCTTACGCCTCCTCTGAAGGTGGGAGGCCCGTGCTCGCAGGAGCAGGGAGCGCTGGCCCGCACACAATGGCAGCCTGGTGCCAACAAGCCCTGGCCTGGGCCCATGAACACGGAGAGGGCACCAAGTGAAGAAAACCCTTAAGGAGAAGAGAAGAAAGAACTTCCAAACTTTCGTGCGTACATTCACAAAAAGGGTGAGGGGATGTGCATAAAATAGAAAAGCGCTCTCCAGGCCAGGAAGTTGCCTAAGACCCAGTCAGGCTGCCCTTGCCCTCGCCCCGCAGGAGGCTCTCCTGCTGCCCTGCTGGGGGCTCAGACTTAGCTCTCACAGCTACGGGGCCTGGAAGCCCAGAATCAAGGCGCCAGCAGGTTGAGTTGCTGGTAAGCATTCTCTCCCTGGCTGGTAGACGGCTGCCTTCTGCCTGTGTCCTCAGGTGGCCTTTCCTCGGTGTGTGCAAGGGGAGGGAGGGAGGGAGAGACAGAGAGACAGACAGACAGGGGCTCTCTGGTGTCTCTTCTTATGTATGTATGTGTCTGTGTAGGTATGTATTTTATTGTTGTTAAGTAGGCTCCATGCCCAGAGAGGAGCCCACTGTTGGCCTTTAACTCACAACCCTGAGATCGAGACCCTGAGATAGAGTCCTGAGCTGAGATCAAGAGGCAAACACTTTACCGGCTGAGACACCCAGGCGCCCCTGGTGTCTCTTCTTATAAAGTTACCAATCCCATCAGACCACGGTCCACTCTAACGACCTCATCTAATCCTAACTGCATCCCAAATGTTCCCTCTCCAAATGCCATCACACTGGGGGGTAGGGCTTCAACACATTGTGGGGGGAGGCGGGGGCACACAATCCTTTAGTCCATTATATGACTACAGGCCCTAAAATAAGTAACCACAAAGCTCAGAGCCATTGCAACAACAAACTCACACACCTGTGAGGTTCCCTGATTTCATCTGGAGGGCCAATTTCTGTATCTGAGGTCCAACTGGGGGTTGGCTGATGTAGACTGGATCACCTAGGGCCCATGTCCCTGGAGGCCCATGTCTCCTTCCTCCAGCAGGCTGGCCTGGCCACATGCTCCTGTTGGTAGCAGAGGAGCAAGAGAGAAAGGGAGCCTTTTCCATCATCTGGGTGTGTCACATTTGTTACCAGTCCATTGGCTCACGCCAGTCCATTGACAGCATGGAGGACACTATAAAGTGACACTCGTCAGCAGGGTTCAGAGAGGGGTGGAGCACTGGGGCCATCCTTTCACCTTGCACAATCCTTCCATCGTTGCTCACATTACCTTACCTCTCTGCAAGGGTTTCTAATTCCTCTTCTGAGGGTCATCAGGATATGTATATAAGTCCCTTTTCAGCTTTATTAATCTGTGATGAGTTTCTTAATATAATATTTCATGAATAATTTCACCCTATTGATGAAATAGTTAAAGTGTTTTAACCCTAATTAAATAGTATTTTAAGCAATATTTTGACATATGGGAAGGAGTGGGGTTTAAGTCTATAATGTTCAATTAAACCAAGACTTTTTGATAGAGTTCACCAGAATGTAATACTGCTTGGGTTTTGTCTCTCTCCTCTCCCACCCCTTATAGAGTGTTTTTCCCTGAAGAGAACAGAGGATTGGCTTAGGCAAGTGAAGTATCCAGTGGGGCCTATTTGCAGTCAATTTGAGTTTGTGTGAGAAAGATAACACCACATCCTGAAAAGTTGCTAGGTGTGGGGAAAGAAAGAAAAAGACAAAAGAGCTATTGTACAGACATCCTGACGAACTTAAAAAAAAAAAAACTAGAAGGAGATTTAAAAAGAAAATCTAGGACTATGAGCTTATGAGTTGTCAGGATAATTGAGAACAGGTAATTTCCTAGGTGATAATGAGCTAATGGAGAAGAAATGTATATTTTCAGCACTGGAAACAGGTTGTACCAAAATATCAAATTTAGGGAGATTCCCCAAGAGACAGTTTGACGCATGTGTTCTGGTAGTGAGAGTGGCATCCCAACCCTGCAAAGCCAGGCACATTCAGGGTCATATTGCTGTTGGTCACCTCCCAAAGGAGGTAAAGGCGTGCAGCAGATTGCAGTTATTATAACCAGCCTGCCCTTTCTGCAGGGGGCCCTGGGAGTCAGCCCCAAAAGGGACCCAAGTGGCATAAAGCAGACCAGTCCTTTTCCAACAGCAGCCAAGTGTGTGGGGCCTTGTAGTTAGGGGAGACATAACTCATTGAGCCTTCCTGAGCCCCCTGAGGTGTGATTCCACTAAGGCAAGCCACCAGCAGACCCTCCGACTTCTAGGAAAAACCTGCCTCCGTTTCTCCATCTGTAGAAAAGAGCCATTCAAGCCAGGTCAGCCGACAGAAGGCCGTTAGGGCCAGAAATCACTGCCATGGGTCCCCCACCATGACAGGCGCCTTGGTAGCCCCTTCATGCCCATCAACTCACATTCTCTGAGAAGCATCAAACCCCCATTCTAGGAGAGCTGGCTCCCCAAAGGCAGACAAACTAGCCTGGGAGCACTCAGGATGGGGGGCAGAAACGCATCCAAAAAGAAAAGGAGGGGGGATCCCTGGGTGGCTCAGTGGTTTAGCACCTGCCTTTGGCCCAGGGTGCTATCCTGGAGTCCCAGGATCGAGTCCCACGTCGGGTTCCTGGCATGGAGCCTGCTTCTCTCTCCTCCTGTGTCTCTGCCTCTCTCTCTCTCTGTGACTATCATAAATACATAAAAATTAAAAAAAAAAAGAAAAGAAAAGAAAAAAAGAAAAGGAGGAAAAGAAGCTCGAATGTGATCAGTGGGCCCGGCCCAGCGGTGGTGGGGTGCTGTGAGGGGGGATCTGGTGTCCTGCTGGGCCTGGGCCACCACACACTCCCGCCCTCCTCTGGCAGGACGGTGCACAGGGCCCTGGGTTTGGCTTCCCAGGATGAGGAACCCTGCACTCAGCCTACGTAGTGACTTAGGGACGCCAGTGAGCGCAAGCTGTCACACTTGTCACCACCACCAAGTGACCTGGTGAAAACACCTCCTGGCACCTGTGGTACAGGCGTGGCTTTGCCAGCAGTGGATAAAGGGCTCAGAAAGAGGATAACGAGACTCAGAAAGCCAGGGAACGGCGGAGAAAGCAACCGCTATAGACTCTCTTCAAGGAGGACATGAAGTCAAACTTTAAGTAAGTCGTCCTCCGACCCGCATTCAGTTCGATTCCACACCCGGATTTCTGAGAAAACTGTAAGGAAATGAAGGTTTTAGCCAGAAGAAACCAAAGGTGCTTTGATGCTAAGTTTATTCTTGTGCCATTTTTTGTCACTTGTTTAATAAAATATTTTTTGAGAACCAAACAAACATGAAACTTAGACGACACCCTTCAGCCCTAATACTCGCCATAACCTCTAGAAAACCACAAACACACGAAGGGAACCGAACGGGAGCGGAGAGCGGCCGGAGCAGCCCCGGGGGGGGATCTGCGCCCCGGCCTGGCCCCCCCCGAATCCGCCCGCCTCGCAGCCCCCCTCGGCTTCTCTCCCGAGACCGACCCTGTGCCGAACGCCGCAGAACACGCTACTTCTACACTAAAGGAATCCAGTCAAGGGGAAATACAAAGGCCACGGCTTATAGATTTCTGTTACGATTCTTCTCAGCCGGGCTTCAGAGCAGCCTCTGATGCTGGGGGGCCCAGAACCCACGCGCCTTCGCGGGAGACCAGAGCTCAGGAAAGCCAGTGCGTCCGCCAAGGCGGTCCCAGCCCCAAACGCAAGCCCCGCCCCCTGCAGGGAGCCCCGCCCCCGGGGAGCCCCGCCCCCAGGGAGCCCCGACCCCAACGGGAACCCTGACGCCCAGGGAACCCCGACCCCAACGGGAACCCCGACCCCCAGGGAGCCCCGCCCCCAGGGAACCCCGCCCCCCGGGACCCCGCCCCCAGGGAGCCCCGCGGTCCACAGAACCACTTTGCAGCTTCCCCTCCTGGTCCCCAGGGGCGTGGGGACAACTGGCTCCTTTTGATGGTTTTAGGACCCCAGGCGGTGGGCCCCACAAACTGCCTCTTTTCATGAATCTTTCATGAAAGCACGTTTTCTCCGTAAGCGGCGGTAATCGGCGTCCGGAGAGATCAATGAGGGGCCTGCGAGACCGCAGACTCCGGGCAGTAGCGACAATAACGGACGGCAGCTCCTCAGGCGCCTCCCGGCCCCTCCCGGAGGCCGCCCCAACTCGGCGGGCAGGGGGCGGGGCCTTGGCGGGCAGGGGGCGGGGCCTTGGCGGGCAGGGGGCGGGGCCTTGGCCAGGGCCTGCGCTGCTGCGGGGACACGGGGCAGCCGGAGCCGCGGGACGTGCCCCCCCCCGGGCCTGCGCTGGGGGCGGCGGGGGGCGCCGAGGGCGGCGGGGGCGCCGAGGGCGGTGGAGGGCGGCGGGGGGCGCCGAGGGCCGGCGGGGGGCGGCGGGGGGCGCCGAGGGCGGCGGGGGGCGGCGAGGGCGGCGGGGGGCGCCGAGGGCCGCGGAGGCGACAACCCCGCGAGCTGCGGCGCCCGGGTGAGCCCGAGGGGCTGCGCGGCGGCTGGGCGGGGCGGGAGGCGCCGCCCGTAGGCCGCCCCGGCGAGACTCGGAGCAGGAGCGGCCGCGACACGAAGCCCCGCGACACGGGGGCCCGGGCCGCACTCCTGCCCCCGGGAGCCCGCGCCAGCGGCTGTGGCCCCGCCTTCCGCCCGCCGCCCCACGGCCCTCGGTGAAGCCCAGGGCAGTAGCCTTGACGCACGTGGTGCAGAGTCAGAGGCCCGCGGCGGCCGCATCCCGGGGCGGCACAGGGCGGAGGGGAAGGGAGGCGGGACAGGCAGTGCCTTCAGCCCTCCCACATCCGCACGCGCCAGGACCGCGGCCACGTGCACGAGGACCAGTTTGAGGCGAGGGTCTGGCGCCTTGGTTGCAAACATGCTGATCCGCAGTCTGTCCTCGTGTCACGAGGTCCCAGGCCCCTTTAGGACAGCGCCCTCCACGGGCCCCACAAGCCTAAGTGCTCCAGCCAAGCGGCTCAGGGCTGTCTGGTGCGGCTCCCTCCCGACCTCTACGCGTTATCGTGATCCTCCCTCTCCTTTGAAAAAGTTAATCTTGTCTTTGACTAGAAAAGTAGAAAGTATCCTGCGCCCATAAAAACCTATAACATCTTTGTTCTCGAGAGCCAAATAAAACAAGTGGAGGTGATTCTGTGTCCTTCCGGTCTTCTTTATAATATCCAAACTCTGAATGGGAGGAGTTTTAAAAGTTGACATTTCACGTTTTATTTTTTTTATTTATTTTTTTTTTTTTTTAAGATTTTATTTAATCATGAGAGAGAGGTAGAGACACAGGCAGAGGGAGAAGCAGGCCCCATGCCGGGAGCCTGACGTGGGACTGGATCCCGGGACTCCAGGATCACGCCCTGGGCCTAAGGCAGGCGCTAAACCGCTGAGCCACCCGGGCTTGCCCTCAGTTTACTTTTCCAATTAAAAAATTAAAAAAATAAAAATAAAAAAACGGGGGATCCATGGGTGGCTCAGCGGTTGAGCCTTTGGCCCAGGGTGTGATCCTGGAGACCCGGGATGGAGTCCCACGTCGGGCTCCTTGCAGGGAGCCTGCTTCTCCCTCTGCCTGTGTCTCTGCCTTTCTCTCCCTATCATGAATAAATAAATAAAATATTTAAAATAAAATAAAAAGTAGCTGTTGTGGCCTTCTGTTGTGGCCTTCTGTTGTGGCCTTCTGAAAACGGACCTTGAAGCAACAGATGCCCACAAGTAAATCTGGGAAGCTGACAAATCACCAAGAAAAAACAAAACACTTTTTATAAAACGTCCTGTTTGTGGCTCGATTACTCGGCCCAGGAATAGACTCAGGCATCATTAACACAAGCTGGAACCCCATGTCCAGAGTGTTCCAGAAGTACAGCTGTCCCGCAAAGGCGCACCCTGCACGCCTCTTCTCTTGGTGGGTGATGCTGATCGGTCACAGGGACAGTCCGAGCGTCATAGAGCGACAGCGCTCTGCCACCTGGTGGCCGGAAGTGAAATGACCCTGAACCTTCAGCCAAAAAGAACAGGTGAATCGCGCAACGACACCGCGAGCAGAGTGGTTTTCTCAAGTCCACTTCCAACGAGCTGTGGGAGCTGGGAGCCTGAAAAGACAAATTAGGTATGGGAGGATCTTCTTCCCTAACCTCCCGGTATAGTGACATGCCCTGAGGTCGCGGGCTTGGACAGCTACTGCGTCTGCAGACCCCACTGGCCACACTGACCCTCTGTCCGCGCCGTGCGCGCCTCTGGCGGTGGCCAAGCGGAGAAACAGGTAGCTCATCAGGGTGACACAAGTTCAGGATGGGAAAGGGAGCCGGGACCTTCGGAGAGACACCCGTGAATGTGTCTAAATAGTTGTGGCCGGGATCCCTGGGTGGCGCAGCGGTTTGGCGCCTGCCTTTGGCCCAGGGCGCGATCCTGGAGACCCGGGATCGAATCCCACGTCGGGCTCCCGGTGCATGGAGCCTGCTTCTCCCTCTGCCTGTGTCTCTGCCTCTCTCTCTCTCTCTCTCTCTCTCTCTCTCTCTGTGACTATCATAAATAAATAAAAATAAATAAAATAAAAATTTTTAAAAAAATAGTTGTGGCCTGCGGGAGCTGGTGTGTGAAGCACCACTTCCGGAGACGACTTCCAAAACTGGTCACAGAAATTTGGAAAATCGGCCCCCAGCCCCTTCTCTCCAGCACATCTATCATTTCTCTCTCCTTCGTTGTGTGTGTGTGTTTTAAGATTTTATTTCTTTATTCATGAGAGACACAGAGAAAGAGGCAGAGACACAGGCAGAGGGAGAAGCAGGCCTCATGCGGGGAGCCCGACGTGGGACTCGATCCCAGGACCCCGGGATGATGCCCTGAGCTGAAGGGAGACAACCACTGAGCCACCCAGGTGTCCCATTTCTTCCTCCTTCGTGATTCATAACGTGCAGTAGCACAGGAAAGCCTCAGAGAAGTCCCATGGAAAACTGGTTTAACTTAATTCAGAATAGCCTAAGTTTCTGCGACTTCTGAATACATTTTATTTGTTGTTGTTTATTTGGGTTTTTTAGTTAGGTTTCTGTTTGGGGAATCCTTTTTAAAAATTGAGAAACTCAACTCTAAATGCAGTCTCAGCTCTGCCACTAGCCGAGCAATATTTTGGAAAGTCGCCTAACCTCTGGATGCCTTTTTCTTCAGATAGAAACCCAGAGTGGAAAAGAAAGGAAAAAGAAAACATTTTACTTCCGCTGTCTCTAAGCTGTACCGTTGCTTCCCCATCAGCAACCAATTTTCAACAATCTACACTGAGGATTATCCGAAGCCGCTCGTCTGTGAAATAGCCAATGGACAACACGCATTTGTTCCCTTCCTCTCCCCACATCCAACAAGGACATGAAGGAATAAGGAAGAAATTATAAGGAAAAGAAGAATAGGAGAGGGAAGAGCCAAAGATACATAATTTCAAAAAATGCTAGGTCACTGGAGAAATAGCAACTAGCATAAATCAGAACATGCAGCAGATTGTATTTTCCCCAGACGGCCTAGCTCCCGTGATCTTCACAGTGTGACCTCAACAGACACCCTCCCATCAAGAGGGATAGTCTAATTTCCCTCCTTGAATCTGGGCTTGCCTTAATGACTTGCCTGGAACCAACAGAAGTCTTGCAGATCTGTCTTGGCCTTTTGAAAAGCTTTCTCCCAAAACATTCCCTCTTGGATGCCATTAGCCATGCTGCGAGGAAGCCCAAGCCACATGAAGTAACGCTTTGTAGGCACTCTGGTGCACAGGCCCAGCTGAGCCGGGCTTTGAGCCATCCCAGCCCAGGTGGCAGGAGTAAAGAGGCCCCACTCATAGAAGCTTTCCTAGGCTACTCTAAAACAACACCCTCCTCCTGCTTTATTTTTATTCATAGCCATAATGTAAGTCACGTGTTTATTTTTCTCCCTTGCTAGAATATAGTCTTTCATAAGGCCAGGGGACTTTATCTTATTAACCACTACATCCTCAACATGTAGAACAATACTTAGCACATAAAAGGCACTCAATAAATATTTGATGAATAACTAAATGAATAAGACAATCAGAAAAAAAAAACAGAGGAAAATGCAATCAATGCAAAGAACAGAATGAAGTTTCAACAGGTATTAATTAATATCCTCAGAGAGATATATAGCATCCACATAACAAGACTTGGAAGCTATTGGGGTAGCAGGCCACATAAGAATAAACAGAACAAGAGCTTGTACAAAATAAAAATGTAGTCTCTGAAATAAAAAATTCAATAGAAGGCTTATTAGATAAAGCTGGCTAAATCTTTCAGAAAGCTGAATCAGAAGAAAATGAGATGGAAAATGAGGGGAGGGGAGGAAGAGTCGGGGCTCAATCGAGGAGGGCTCAACATCTAATACAAGATCCAGACAATAAGAACAGAGAAAATGAAGCATAGCTCCATGGAGCAGCACAGGGAAATCACAGAAAGTCGTGTGTGCACCAGGCCAGAGAACACCGGACAAACTACGCAGAGGGCGGGCGGACCCCAGGGATACACAGGACTGATGCATTGCCTGCTTTGTTTGAGCACTTGGAAAAACCATTATCAAGTGTTTCTTCGGAAATTTCTGTTGAAGTATCTAGAAAAAAATTTTGTGTGTGTAGTGGTAGAGCCGTAGCAAACTACAACACTAAAAAATTAAGGTAATTATTAACCCCAGGAAAAGCAAAACATTATACAATGTAACCCAGCAGTAAAAAGACATGACTATTAATCTAGCTCCCAATTGTGTTGGAGGATGGGGAAAAGAAAGGCGGAGAAGGAGAAATGTAAGTGAGCTAAGTCCTCCACCACCAGGAAGCCAAGAGGAGATCATGTCCAAGATGGATAATTAACTTGTCACAAGATAAGCATATTATTTAGGTGTAGGGAGCAGACACAGAAGAACCATAGAGTCCTAAATGGGGACCTATGGAGACCAGAGAGAAATGAGCAGGAAGTTAATATTTTTCTTTATAAGCCCTTTGATACTCACTGGTTTTTCAACTATGTGCCTGTATGTCCTCGATATAAATACTTACAGACATACAGACATACAGACATACATATAAAAGACAAGGAAATTGATTAGAATATAAGAAAAATCTGAGGAGAGATTGTAGCAGTCCTGGATGGCAAGATCCTAGGCATTGTTTCTCCTTTTCCTTTTTCACATTTTCCAGATTTTCAATAATAAGAATGTAATAGGTTTGCAATGGAAAAGTTCCAATAAACACTTTAAAGAACATGTTGCGAATATTTATAACAAAGTGATAGTCCCAAAATGTGGCTATGCATTGAAATTACCCGGGGAGAGGCTTAAAATGTAGAAGCCTAGGCCTCTCCCCGGGGAGTCTAGACTTCTGTAGATGCCCTAAATAAACCAAAAGTGCCTCAGTACTTACTCCTCATATAATTCAAAATATATGAAACCCAAACCAGGAAATTTTGTTTTAATTTCCTAAGTTACAGAATACGTGATACATGTACAATGGCTAGGAAGCTTAGTGTCTGTCTAGGGTGAACCACTTTCTGATGGGAGCAGCACGTGTTTCCGCACATGCCTCTGTATTGCTAGTGCCCCAGCAGGTGCAGGTGGGGTGTGGAGACGTGCATTTGCAGCACACCCCTCAGGTGAGGGGGGGGGACCACTGCTCCAGGACCCTGCTCCACAGGAGGGGTGCTCTTCCCCATCTGGTCCCTGCACCTCTCAATCCAGGCTAGCAGTTCCTCCCTCCACAACATCTGGGGCCACTCTGGGACCACAGGGACAAGAAAGAAGCTTGGAATTTTCCTGGGATATACGATTTGGTTGAGAGCAGCAGCATCTAGGAAATTCAACCGAAGAAAAGTGACCGGAGTAAAGTAAATTCCCTCAGGCAGTGGGAGTTGGAGCATCAGTCACCCCCAGCCCCAGGGGATGGCACAGTGGGCTTCCCGCATACAGGAGGCTAGATTCCCAAGTCCCTAATAACCCTAGAGTGGTGGTGGCCTAAAGCAATTTTGCCCACCCACCTCCCTCCACGAGACATTAGCCATGTCTAGAGATATTTTTGTGGCCTACAACTGGGCACTGGTGGTGGGATGCCCCTGGCATCTAGTAGATAGAAGCCTGGAATGCTGCAAAATATCCTACAATACACAGGACAGCTCCCCACCCATTCCCACTCCAATGAAGTATTATCTGACCCAAAATGTTAATAGCGCCCAGACTGACAAGCCATGTGCTAGAAACTGTGATACAATTATTCAAATGAGCTACAAAGATTAGCTGTTTTCTTCTTTTACTTCTATTATCTATAAATACTCGGCTTGATAGAATGTGTTCCAGACCATGTGCTGAAATTGGGACCATTTATAGACAGGTGCGTTTGCAAGAACACCAGTCAATCCTTCCCAAATAAGATCAAAACTCACACTATTACCATCTCTCCTGAGCAGGCACAGACATCTCATAAAAGATGCTCTGCGTGACATGTTTTTTTTTTTTTTTTTGACATGCTTTTTTTTAAAGTCTTGTTTCCCAGGGGAAGCTGGAGATGGTAAAAAATAAAATCTGTATACAAAACTAGGGAGAAAAACAGTTTGACGAGAGATGTCCATGCTCAAAATAAAGTAAGAAGTGTTCGTTTCCTAGTAGTAAGGAGAACATTAGATGCCGTGAGGCAAGTTTGAGATATCGGCATGACGCTAGTTGGAATGAACAGATGTTATGTACGATTATGACATCACACCAGAAATGAAAGATCTGACAATAGGCTAGGGTAAGGTGTTTTGTGAGGTATAGGTATGATCAGGCCAACAGATCAGGAGATGACTGCCATTAAAAGATAGTTTGTTAGTCATAGCTCTCAAGAGGCATGGGCAAGAGTCTGTGGTAAAGAATGGGTAAGACAGAGTAGGCAGGCTGAGCTAAGCAGGTTTAGGATCGGCTAGTTTGGATCATTTCAGCAGGCTCTGGGCATGGCAACTGTTCCTTGATCCCTAGTGGGGTCCCTAGGATGACCAGGGTAGGTGGACAGGGGCCCAGAGCCTGAAGCCCAACAAAGGAAGTGGTTGTGGTTGCGGGCTCTGGATTGGTTGGTATGTGTTTGAAAAGCACACTAGAGGGCCAGCTGGCTATCATTTCTAGAAACTGGCTATCGCTGGGAGAGGCAGTCCCCCTGGGGTCTTGAAGCCCCAAAGAACAAAGCATCAGAATACAGAAAATAAAAGCCACAGTTGGTACACAAAGGGAATGTCAGAATGAAGAACGAACTATGGGAAAGAGTAAATTTATTCTTGCTGAGTGTGCATGGGTCTGTGAAAAGGAGATATTCAGCCAAGAGAGGTGAACGGAGCCTGACAGAGGTTTTCTCCTCTACAGATTGCGTCCAACTCAAATGGCTGGGTCATCTCATGAGCGGACAAAACCGAGCATATACCCAAATGCGCATCAGCGGACTGGGATGAGCAAAATGTGGTTTATCTATACGATGGAATATTATTCTTCAATAAAAAGGAATGAAGTACTGGAAGATGCTACACCCTGGATTAACCTTGAAAACGTACTACATGAAAGAAGCCAGGTACAAAGGAACACATATTGTATGATTCCATTTCTGTGAAACATCCGGAGTTGGTGAATCTAGAGAGACAGAAAATAAATTAGCGTTGTCAGGGGCTGAGGGGAAGGGGCAATGGGGCATGATTGCTGGTGGGTGTAAAGTTTTTTGGGAGGAGGTAATGAAAATGTTCTAAAATTAGATGGTAGTAGTGATGGTTGAACATATGAAAGAGAAAATCATATTGAATCATACACTTTAAAAGAGTAGACTTCAGGGGCACCTGGGGGGCTCAGTCTCGGGCGTCCCACTCTAGGTTTAGGTTCAGGTCATGATCTCAGGGTCCTGGGATTGAGCCCCCATATCAGGCTGCACACTTGGTGGGGAGTCTGCATGAGATTCTCTCTCTCCCTCTGCCTCTCCTCTTCCTTCCTCCCCCCTGCTTGTTGCTCTCTCTCTCAAATAAATAAATCTTTTTTTTTTTTAATTAAAAGAGTAGACTTTAGAGCACCTAGTGGACTCCATTGGAAGAGTGCATGACTCTTGATCTCAGGGTTGCAGGTTCAAGCCCCACACTGGGTGCAGAGATTACTAAAAATAAACTTTTTTTAAAAAAGGCATTTTAGGGTCTATGAATTACATCTCAATAAGACTGTTACAAAAATACTTTTAAAAATAAACTGGCTGTGCAGGGCTTCACCTAAGACACAGAGGGATGAATCCACAGAGTGAGTAGCGAGAGAGCTCGTGGTCAACTCTGCGGAAGGGCCTCTGGTGGGAAGTTTGGTGGGCCTGCCCCTGGGCTACTTTTCCCCATTGCCTGGCTTAGTGACTTGTATTCTATCCTTAAGTACTTATTACTTTGACACGTGAAGGCTTTTAATAATCAAGAGCCTCCTATTAACATGCAAATACTCCCTGGAGAGTTCTAGAATAGCAGTGTCTCCTGAAGGTGGAAGGCAGTCTTGGAGGAGAAGCTGCTGGCCCCCTGCCTCGCAATGCGTTAGCACGGGTATTGCAAAAATGCTGAAGCTCAGCTGAGCCTGCAGCCACGGGGCCCCACGGGGGCAGGAGGAGGGGGTTGAGGCAGGGGGCCCTTGCCTGACTCTGGAGACAGTGATGGCAGGTGAGAGCAGGTGTGGGATGGATATGGGACAGAGAAAGGAGGACATGAAGTCTGTGAATGGTGGAGCTTTTCAGTGCATCATGGGAGGTGAAGGTAGGGCGTGGCAGGGACAAGCCTCCACATCCCACACTGAGGTCCCTAACCTCCCTTCACCGCGCTGCACTCCCACATGTGACAGTGTGGGCACTTAGAGTACAGGCAGGAAAAGACCTCTAGGAGATTTACAACAGACCAGGAGATGACAACGTGAAGGAAATCGGGGGGCACAGTGTCACCAGCCACCATGGCATGGCAGGGCCGGAGGGCTCCACACCAGGACGAAGGGGTCACTAAAGATTAGGGACAGGCCATGAGCCACAGTGGCAGAGCCAGCACGGTAAGCCCAAGGCTCCCCTGCCTCAGGGAGCTGAGTGTGGGCTGGTTCTGCACAAACTGAACACAAGCGATGCTAAGGACGGCGGCCAGCCCTCACTCGCCTCCGTAGAAGGATCTGCACTAAGAAACCTGTCGGCAGTCGATGCACTGCCAGTCCTTCCTCCTGTCGGTAAACACTTACGGAAGGTCCATCTGACACGGGACCTATAGCAGGGCACTGAGCGCATGGAGAGATTGACTCTGGGTCCCCGAATGCAGTGGAGACGGAGTCACATCCAAAGTTAAAAATAAAGCAGAAGGTGTTCCTCCTGTGGTCCTTCCCAGAGAAAGCCATTCTCCTTTTAAATCCAGAGGGGCAGCGTGAATTCAGAGAAGCAGGTTGGGGGTGGGGGCATAGGCAGTGTCACCACCTCCTATTTTGTGAGCCAGTATTGCCCAACGGGCCTGGAGACAGGGCAGGCAGGAAGGAGAGAAGGAAGGCCCGTCTGAGAAGCCACGGCCACATGGCGAAGCTGCTGCTGTATAGAGGAGCAGGAAAGCCATCCTGCCTCAGTGGCTCTCAAGCTTAAACATATCAGAATCACCTGGCATAGATTCTGGGTCCCGCCCCAGCATTTCCCCTTTGGTAACTCTGGGTGGAATCTAGGAATCTGCATTTCCACTAGGTCCCCGGATCATAGGGATGCAGATACTGCCCAGAGCCACCTCCCTACATGAACTCTCACCTGTGTTCCCAGGTCACCTGAGCAGATGGGTCCTGTGAAGATACACGAGAGCTAGAAGGAAGGGCCCAGTGTCAAACAGGCTGGCTGGAGAGAAACAGGAAGAGGGGTTCCATAAACAGCACAAGTAGGGGCACCTAGGGGGCTCGGTCAGTTAAGCATCCAACTCTTGATCTCAGCTCAGATCTTTTGTTTTGTTTTGTTTTTAAGATGTATTGATTTATTTTAGAAAGAGAGAGAGCATGTGCACAGGGTTGGCGGAGGAGCTGAGGGAGAGAGAGAGTCTTAAGCAGACTCCGTGCTAAGCGTGGAGCCCTACACGGGGCTTGATCCCACGACCCTGAGATCATGACTTGAGCGGAAACCAAGAGTTGTGCACTCAACCAACTGCACCGCCCAGGTGCCCTTCAGCTCAGTCAGGTCTTGATCTCAAGGTCCTGAGTTCAAGCCTCACCTTGGGCTCCACACTGGGCATGGAGCCTACTTAAACAACAAAACTCCCTACAAGTAGTAGGATACTAAAAGGAGCTAACGTTTGATTCCTTGTGCAGTTACAATGTGCCGAGCACACTATGCGCTTTGTAATTTATCTCATTTACTCCACACAACAGCCCCATAGAGGTGGTGTCCTCGTAACCCCTATTTATACGTATCAAGCAATCAAGCAATCAAAACGTAAGCAAGGTAAGTACTCGGGGTGGGGGGGGGGGTCAAGATTCACGTCCAGCCCAAGTGCCCTCATCCTTAATGGCGGTACCCTGCTGCTGGCAAAGGATGCAGAACTGACACCAGGAACAGAGAAGCTAGAATTTTCTTTCCCTCATGAATCCTCCCACCAGGCCTTCAGGTAAGCACCTCAGCTTTGCAAGCCATTCATTTTGGAAGAGAAGCTAAAAGGTAAGTGTGAGCTTACTAGGGCTGCCAAAAGTACCACACACTGGGAGGCTTAAACAACAGAAACATTCGGTCTCACAGGTCTGGAGGCAGAGGTCCAAGGTCAGGGTGTGGCCAGGGTTGGTTCCTTCTGCTGGTTGGGAGGGAGAGTCTCTTCCATGTCTCTTGCCTAGCTTCAGGCAGTTTGCCTACTGTCTTTGGTGTTCTTTTGTGGATAGACACACCACACACCCGATCTCTGCCTTCATGTTCCCATGGTGTTCTTGCAGTGTGCATGTCTCCAGATTTTCCCTTTTCATAAGAACGCAATCATCCTGGAATGGAGGCCATACTCCAGTATGACTTCATCTTAAGTAATCACATCTGCAATGACCCTAATTCCAAATAAGGTCATGTTCTGAGGTAGAAGGGATTCACTACATGAACGGCTTGGAGGTGAGTGGGGAGACAAGGACGATTCAACCCGTAGCAGGAAGCAAACATCTTCCTGGAACTAACTCCAAATGCCTAGATCCTAAAGATGTCAAAAATACATCCCTGGGCAGGGCCAACCTGCCACACTAGACACACTAGGTAAGAAGGTCCACTTGTCTCCAGGACTTGAGAAACCATCACCTATGATGTAGAATCAACTAGGGAAAAGGAGGGGGAGGTTAAGGGAATTCTTATAAGGAGAGTTCTTTTTTTTCCCCTCACACTTGACTTCAACTTTAATCATACTATTCCAGATATCTGTGCCATCCAATTATAACATAGAAATGCAGCAAATCAGGGGAAATTGGGCTTTTGGTACCTCCCACTAACCAGCATGTGAAACTCTCCCCCTTGAATAGCATTTGAATAAAAGCTGAGCTCCTTTGGGGGTGGAGGCAAGGTTGAATTAGAGAAGATGTAAAGATTTCTCTGAACAAAGCTCTAAGAAGTTCTGTATCAAACTGCCTGGGAAAGACGTAGTAATCTATTGATTTCATTATTAGAGGTTTCCCACATCCTGCCACCACTCAGTGTGGGATGGCCCAAGTGTAGAAAACCACAAAATCTGTATCCTACCAGAACTGCCTCTGGTGAGGGCTGAGAAGAGCAACTTTTCTCTGGGTACTTTTTTTTTTAGGCAGCACCCTAATTAATTGGAGAGAGAACAGTGTGGACATTCTTGGAAGGCCAATTCCCAACCAATGCAGAATTCAGTTTGGTTGAATGTCTATCACACAGGGGAGGATACAGAGACTCGGGTTCCAGCCTTTGCTGTGAAGACCCCTTCTTTCCTTTACTTGCTGTGTATTGCACTCCTGGGCACGTCGGGCGTTGTGAAAACAGTGGGTGAGGAAGTCAGATTCACCAGCAGCTCCTCTCATGGAGCCCTGCAGCCTGGAACCAGTACCTTTCCTCACGTGTAAGTGTTGGTCAGTGATGGGAAAATAGACAATTGAATCTTCCCAAGGATTTCAGTTCACCGAACATCCATCTGGTCTGCAGCTTGGGTCCAGACAGTATGTTCAGGGCTAGAAGGCTATAGAGCAAGGGAGGGGGACGGGACATGGGGTGAGCTGGATGGGACCCCTGTGTTGGAGCCCCAGAAACAGGGAGGGGAAGGCAGACATGCCACTGACTGAGATGGGTGCTCAACAGGAACCAAGCAAAGGAGGGACCTATTCTTAGTGCTGAGGGAAAGTAGAAGGTTCAGAGTAGCCAGGGGCACCCCTTATGCTGGGCTCTGAAGGTAGAGATGCTTCCTTAGGTAAAAAACTGATCAAAGACAGGCCAGGGTCAAGGTGCAGTGTGAGCAAAGGTCCTGGACATGAACACACCGTCCTGGCAAGAAAGGCATGTAGCAAACGTAGCAGTCCTCAGACAGCTGGCTCCTGTCTCCCAGCCCCTTCATCCTGTCCTAGGGACCCAAACACACAGCTCAGAAGACGGTCAGGAGACAGCGGGCTCCAAGAGCCATCAGAGTAATTCAGGTGAGTCAATCATTTGAAATTAAAAAACTGACATGAGGCAGGCTTGGTGACAAAGAGCATGTCATCTAAAGGAGACAGCCACTGCTCAGCTTGGCATGCTGCAAAATTAGAGCAGCCCGATTCAGGAATTTTTCAGAGAAGCTAGAAAAACACAGAGTGCAGGTATATATACACATATACACATATATGCACTCATACATACCTTCTCTATATTTTAAAAAAAAATTTTCTTAATTTTAAATATCCTTAATACATTGTGCAGGACACATAAAATGCATCTGTGTCTGTGGGTCAAATCCAGACCCTGGCCACCCTGGTTCAAGTTGAAAGGACACAGAAGTTCCAAGGTGATGAGTGACTCGCACGAGGCCACCTGGTAGGTGCAGAGGCAGGGGCTGGGATCCCAGGGCCTGTTGGAGCAGCGACATTGAGCTTGTGGCAGGGCCGGGCTGGGAGGGCAATCACTCCCATGATGCAGCTGGAAGTGGTGGAGAGAAGTGGGACAGAGAGAAAGAGCTGGTAGTCTAGGGACAAGCCACCGCAGCAGAGGGGTACCTTCTAGATGATTAGGAAAGTCAACACACACGTGCACTCACAGGCAAGGAGTAGCAAGAATGAAACTACTAAAGCTTTGGGACAGAGAGACCAGAGGGCCAAAAAATAAATAAATAAACCTGGAGTCACCATAATTGCGGATATTAAATTCAAAGGTATTTGGGAGGGATCCCTGGGTGGCGCAGTGGTTTGGCGCTTGCCTTTGGCCCAGGGCACGATCCTGGAGACCCGGGATCGAATCCCACGTCGGGCTCCCGGTGCATGGAGCCTGCTTCTCCCTCTGCCTATGTCTCTGCCTCTCTCTCGGTCTCTCTGTGACTATCATAAATAAATAAAATAAATAAAATAAAAATAAAAATAAAAATAAAATAAAATTAAAAAAAAAAAAGGTATTTGGGAGCACTGGGTGGCAGGGTCGGTTGGGCAGTTGGGTGTCTGTCTGACTCTTGGTTTTGGCTCAAGTCGTGATCTCATAGGCTGTGGGTTCGAGCTTCGTGTCAGGTTCTGCACTCGGCACCGAGTCTGCTGATCCCTCTCCCTCTGCCCCTCCCCACCCATCCCACCCCACTCCACCCCATCCCACCCCCTCCATTCATGCTCACACTGTCTCTCTCTCTCAAATAAATAATCTTTTTAAAAAAATTCTAAGGGGGTTAGTACTCAATAGTGGTTTCAAAAACTTAAATGAAAATTTACCACCAATTTAAGAAAAACACCAACCTGCCCAAAGTAAACCTGAAAAGAGAAACCAAATCCTGGACTCTCCACCCCCTGGCCTTCCTTCTGGCCACAATTTCTTTCCATCAATAATCAAAACAGCATCCTCCAGGAGCAGGGTCTAAGGTGGGAACCGACTGGCCGTTTCTGTAGCTAGTGTCTCCCTGCAGGGGAGATAGATAGATAGATAGATAGATAGATAGATAGATAGATAGATAGAAGACAATGCCTGGAAGCTTCTATTTTGTAGTTGTTGTCCATCATGATAATCCAGTTTCTGAAAGGGAGTCTTTGAAAGCAGAGTCCGAAGATGGTCATCGTCGTCTGAACCAGTTCATAGCTCTTGACCTCGTAGATGAGAATCTGTGGCTTGTCTGATGACATGTACTTGAAAACCATGGACAAGGTCAATGAGTGGCTTGTTTCAGCCTTGGTTACTGCAGGTCATGTGGGATTTATTAGGCTCCATGACATAAGGGAAGACCTTCTTTACTGATACCTATGATTTATACATAAAGTTTGCAATGAATTGATTTTATGAACCCAACTCTCCTACGTGATCAAGTGCATTTAACAGAAAAGTTCAGTTTCTTGGGAAGAAATACCTTTTAGGTTGAATGCAGAAAAATCTGGAAATAAACAATGTCACTACCATGGGGTATTCTTAGGAATGAGTACATTGTAAGTAGCTTGATTAAATAGCCTGGAAAGGTGAAGGAAAGAGAGAAGGAAGGAAGGAAAGGAGGGAGGGAGGAAGGGAGGAAGGGAGGGAGGGAGAGAGGAAGGGGAAGGGAGGGAGAGAGGAAGGCGAAGGAAGGGAGGGAGGGAGGAAGGGGAAGGAAGGAAGGAAGGAAGGGAGGGAGGTAGGTAGGAAGGAAAGGAAAGGAAAGGAAGGACTATAAGGAAGGCAGGAAGGGAATGAGGGAGGGAGGGAGGAAGTAAGGGAGGGAGGGAGAAGGGAGGAAGGAAAGGACGGAGGGAGGGAGGACTATCAGGAAGGAAGGGAGGGAGGAGAAAGCAAAGAAGGGGGGGAGGAGAAGCGAGCGAGCGCGCCCAGCGCCCCGGGGAGCCCGGGCCTCGTCGGAGGCAGGAGCCTGTGGAGCAGCTTCCCGGCTCCCCGAGAGGCGCGGGGCCGGCGAGCGTGCTGGGGCTCGGGCCGCCGCCGAGGGACCCCCCGGGCCCGCCCCCGCCCCCGCCCCCGCCCCCGCCCGCCGAGTGCGCGCCGCCCGCGGGGAAGGCCCGGCGGGGGGTGGGGAGCGCACGAGGAGGAGCCCGCGCAGGGAGAGGCGCGCGGGGCGGGGGCGGGGGCAGCCCTGCCCCCTCCCCTCCCCCTCCCCTCCCCGTCCCCTGCCCCCTGCCCCCTCCCCCTTCCTCCCCCTCCCCTGCCCCCTGCCCCCTCCCCCTCCCCTGCCCCCTGCCCCCTCCCCCTTCCTCCCCCTCCCCTCCCCCTCCCTCCTCCTGCCCCTCCCCCTCCTCCCCTGCCCTCGGGCCAAGGCCGTGCCCCGCCGGGGTCCTCTCGGTCGGAACCCGCCCGGTTGTCACCGCGGGAGGGGGCACGAGCCCTGGGCGCGGGGCGGGGGGGGGGGGCGCAGGCCGAGGGCCCCGCGGGTGGAGCCGCCCGGGCAGCGCCGTCCCGTGCACCCCGGGGCGGCCGAGCTCTGAGCGCTTCCTGGGGAAGAGGGACTGGGCTGCCCCCATCGGGTAGTCAGGGGCTGGATTCGTGGGAAATTAAAGGGGAAACGAATGGCCGCGGCACCTGTGGGCCTAGCCACCTAGGACGTCCGCGCGGCAAGCCTGCCCCTCGACAGCCCATTTCCGATGACCCCCCCCCCCCCCCCGCCCCAGGGCTGAGCCCTGGCCGTGGCCGTGGCCGTGAAAGCGGCTCTCAGGGGGAAGCCGGCAGGTGGGTGGGAAGGAAGGAAGCCTGGGATCCAGATGGCAGAGCAGGGCCAGGTGGCAGCCTGGTGCTCCCGAGCTTCCCCACTGAGGCCACAGGGTCAAGCTGTCCCCCAAGAAAGACTTCAAGGGGGGGGTTCCTTCCTTTCATTTTTGTGAGGATTTTTTTCTACCAGACACCTATTTTTAAGGCTTTTTCCGCCCTATACACTCCATGCTCCAGCCAAAAAGTTCATCCAGGCCACCTTGAAGATACCTTCGTGGTGCACCTGTGTGAGCAGCTGCCGCAGGGACTGGGCGCGGGCTGCGACCCGCCCGAGCTTTGCAATACTACAGGGCAAGAAAGCAACGAGAACTACCTACCACCCAGCAATTGCACTGGGATTGACCCCAAAGACACAGATGCAGTGACACGGCAGGACACCTGCACCCCGATGTTTGTAGCAGCAATGTCCACAGCAGCCAAACTGTGGAAGGAGCCTCGGTGTCCATCGGAAGATGATGGATAAAGAAGCTGCGGTCTATGTATACAATGGAATATTCCTCAGCCATTAGAAACGACAAATACCCACCATTTGCTTCGAGGTGGATGGAACTGGAGGGTATGGTGCTCAGTGAAGTAAGTCAATCGGAGGAGGACAAACATTATATGGTCTCATTCATTTGGGGGAATATAAAAAGTAGTGAAAGGGAATAAAGGGGAAAGGAGAGAAAATGAATTGGAAATATCAGTGAGGGAGACAGAACATGAGAGACTCCTAGCTCTGGGAAATGAAACAAGGAGTTGTAGAAGGGGAGATGGGCAGGGGGATGGGGTAACTGGGTGATGGGCACTGAGGGGGGCACTTGATGGGATGAGCACTGGGTGTTAGGCTATATGTTGGCAAATCGAACTCCAATAAAAAAATATACAAAAATGTCAACATCATCATTGTATTAGATATAAAAAATATTTTGGACCCTTCTAAATCAAAATAACCAACTGAGACATTAAAACTGAGGAAAGAAGAAAGGAAGGAAGGAAAGAAAGAAAGAAAGAAAGAAAGAAAGAAAGAAAGAAAGAAAGAAAGAAAGAAGAAAGAAAGAAGAAGAAAGAAAAAAGAAAAGAAAGAAAAGAAAAGAAAGAAAAGAAAAGAAAAGAAAAGAAAAGAAAAGAAAAGAAAAGAAAAGAAGCATTGGATAGGGTGGAGGAAAGCAAAGCAGTGACTCCCCAACAGAGAAGGACGGGAACATCCACTGCCAGGGCCCTGGTTCCTCCCAGCACTTCTGGAATCAACAGCAGACTTCATCCACCTAGAGTCCTGGGAGGCTTGATTTTACTAACTTTGTATTTTTCCCTTTCCTTTCTGCCTGATGGGGTGTGTGTGTGTGTGTGTGTGTAAGATGCCTAAGGAAAAGTCCTATCAGAAACAGCAGAGTCCCAGACACTTTGTAACTGAGAAGCAATAAAGCTCAGAGGTCCAGCTCTGGAGTCAAAGAAATTTGAATTCCGACCCTAGTTTTGTCACTTCCTATCCACATGAAATTGGGTGTATCAATGGACCCCTCCAAGCCTCTTTTCTCACCTGTAAAATGGGATTACCTAATAAATAATAAAGTTTGAGTCTGGAAAGAGATAATGGGAAGGCAGTGAGGTCTGCTCTTTTTTCATAACAAGCCTTGAAATACCTGAAATTTTAAACCATGTCCATTTATAATTTTGGTTAAAAGGTAAAAATGATGATTTTAAAATATTAAAATATTTCAGGAAATGAAAAGAGAAAGAAAAAAAGAAACCCTGAAGGCTAGAATAAGACATTTCTTTCTAACCAAGAAAAGAATATACACAGATATATATAAATGAAATGGGTATTTCTATTCCTCAAATATGTATTTCTCAATTATGTTAAGAAGAAAGTGAGAGTAGGAGATAAAATAGAGTGTTAATATTCACATTTCATTTTCAGCCTGAGGAGCTAATTGGGCATGAGCCAGCCTGGGTCTGCTACTTACTGTGTGCTCGTTACTGATTTCTCTGTTACATCTCTGCTTTTTATTGCATGTATATTTATTTTCTTTATGAAAACCATAATTTCTACACACAGCGAAATATCCATTCTAGTTCTCCCTCAGGTCTCTTAATTCTTTTTTCGGAATATTAAAAAATATCTTTATCAGAAAAAGTTGATTAGATTTGTTTATTGGATAAAAAAATCCATTTTCCAAGTGTAGAATGAATTATAGTATGAAAAGAGTTATTTGTAAAAAATAGAAATATCAAATCGAGAGTTGTGTAAAATAGCTGCTACTGCAATTTACTGTGAAGAGAGATTTAAAATATGGAATAACATCACACTAACTGGAAATTTCTCTGGGAAAATATTCTTCCATTCTAAAAGAATTTTGACAAATAGCATTTCAGAGGTAAGTTTGAGTCACGTTGTAGGTCAAAAACAGTTAAACATCGACAATTTTGTCTGACTGAATCTAATGAAGGAAGACTCAGGAAAGTGTCATTGCTTTTCTTCTTAGTTATAATAAAAATTCTAGTGGTATCATACACTTAAAATGGGTAAATTTTATGGCATGCAAATTATGTCTCAATGTTATGGCCTGACTGTGTTTGCCCAAAAATCACATGTTGAACCCCTACCCTTCAATGTGGGCTTTGGGAGGTAAAAAGGGGTAGATGACACCATGGGGGCTGTGTATTCATGAATGGGATGAATGCCCAAAGGAGAGGGAAGAGAGACCTTGCTTCCCTCTGCTCTCTACCAGGGGAGGTTTCAAGGAGGTGGGTATCCACAAGAGAGCCTTCTCCAGAACTCTGACCATGCTGGCACCCTCATGTCAGGTTTCCAGCCTCCAGAACTGTGAGAAATAAATTCCTGGGGGTGCCTGGTGGCTCAGTGGTTGAGCGCCTGCCTTTGGCTCAGGTTGTGATCCTGGGGTCCTGGGATTGAGTCCTGCATCGGGCTCCCCACAGGGAGCCTGCTTCTCCCTCTGCCTATGTCTCTGCCTCTCTCTGTCTCTCATGAATAAATAAAATATTTCTAAAAAAATTCTGTTTTTTGTAAGCCACTCAGTCTATCGTACTATATGATAAAAGCCCAAACCAACTGAGATATTCAATAACTGTTAAAAAAAATCTACTTGAGTCATCCACTCATTACTATTTTCAAAACCCAAATCCACATCCACATTTTTTGTTTTTTGTTTTTTGTTTTTTGTTTTTTCCAAATCCACATTTTTTGGTGGGAGATCTCACAGAGGTTCCAAGAAGCTAAATGACTTGTCGGCTCATTTGGAGACTGGGAGGAAACCAGACCACGATGAAAAGCCCACACATTGCTCTCCTTGGCTCAGTGTCCTCATTCATGACACTTGGATATAAAAGGACCCCGCCTATCCTCAGTGTTTGCTCTACTCCAAGATGGGAGGATAATTAAACCAAGGCCACGGAAGTTTGTAGAAAAAGAACCAGAAACTAAAGTCCACGGTCTCAATTGCTTCTTTCTCCATGGTAAGTTAACCATTACCTTGAGGCCAAACAGGGATCTCTAATGCTTGGCCCCTCTCCCCGACACACCTGCCTTTGCCCAGCCCACCTCCCAGCCCACCGTGCTAGGTGTTATCAGAGGGCAGCCTCACTGTGGAAGTCCAACTCAGACTAAACAGTCCATGCTGAAGACCTAAAAAAAGGGAGAGAGAGAGAGAGAAAAAGGAAAGAAAAGAAGATCTGGGTAACACCTTTGGAAAGCCCAAGCCAAGGTGGTAGCATCGTGGGAGAGCCTTTTTGCGTGTTGTTTAGCAGCCACGTGGCAGGGCCATGCCCCAGTGCATTCCTGGTAGCTGAGAGGTCCGCTAAGCCTGCAGGAAGCCCTGGAAGAGGTGCTTCTCAGACTTGAATTTGTACCTGAATCACCTGTGGATCTGAATAAAATACAGAGCCTTACCCACTAGGTCTGGGGTGAGCTCTGAGAGGCTGCATCTCTAACAAGCTCAGGAAATGCTGCTGCTGCTGCTGCTAGTACAGCGACCACACTTCAGTTAGCAACGTTCTAGAGCAGCCCTGTTCAGGAGAAATGTAGGCTGCTGCAAGAATGCGAGCCACAGACACAACTTTAAATTTTCCAGTAGCTACATTAAAAAAGTAAAAAGAAATAGATAAAATTAATTTTAACAATACACTTTTACTTAACCCAGTAATTCAAAATACGATTTCAATATGTAACTGATATGAGAATTTATTTATGAGATGTTCTACATTCTTTTGTTCCCATTAAGCATTCAGAATTTGGTATGGGGATGCCTGCGTGGCTCAGTGGTTGGGCGTCTGCCTTCAGCCCAGGGCCTGATCCTGGAGTCCCTGGATCAGGTCCCACGTCAGGCTCCCTGCATGGAGCCTGCTTCTCCCTCTGCCTGTGTCTCTGCCTCTCTCTCTCTCTCTCTCTCTCTCTCTCTGTAATTTTTATTTATAAATAAATAAAACCTTTAAAAAAATTGGTATGTATTTTATACTCACAGCACATCTCAATTCAACTGGTCGTGTTTCAAGGGCCCGGAAGTCCTGTGTGACCAGTGGCTGCTGTGTAGGAGCTCTAGGGTCCTCCTCAAGTGGTCTGAAGTACCTAGACAGGCATAGCACAAGCAGCCCACACTGAGGGAAATGATTCTCAGTCTACTCTCCTTTTCTACTAGTGAGAGGTACACTAAAGGGCCTTACAGACTCAGAAATGGAGATAAGAAATGCCTAGTCTTTTGAGGTCTACTTATCAGAAACAGGAAGGGGCATGATTGTAAGAGAGGAAAGAGGGTATTTGCAATGAGAAGGTTTCCAACAGGGAATGTAGCCAGCACAATGGGAAGCTGGGAGAGGCTGAACCCAATGGATGAGAGGCAGGGCAGAGGCCCCAGGGCTCTTTTGCTACTTGCTCATCCCCTGACACTTTGCCATCCATCCTGGACCTGACCCTTTAACCACAGCCAAACTTATCAACCCTGTAGCTTGCATTTAGTATCAAAAATGAAGTTAAGGAGGAAAGGAAAAAAAAATGTTTAAAGGATAAAGAATTTTTAAGATACAAATGGAAGATGAGGTGGGGCATCTGGGTGGCTCAGTCGGTTGAGCAGCCAACTCTTGATTTTGGCTCAGATCATGAACCCAAGGTTGTGAGATGGATGGAGCCTCATGTCAGGCTCTGCACTCAGTGGGGAGTCTGCTTGAGATTGTATCTCCCTCCCCCTGTGCCCCTATCTACCCCTTGTCTCTAGAATAAATGAATAATTTTTTTAAAAAAAATGTAAAGAACGGTTAGCAGGACATAAAAGAATTGCAAGAAAAAGAAAAACACTTCTAAACACTTAACCCCTTTTGGCTTTCTCACTCTTAGTTCCCAGGCTATACACGGAAAGATAAATTTTGGAACTTGATTTTCCTGCCTTTGCCTAGAGACAGGAAGAGGCCTGAAGCCAAAGCATTTAGCCACATAAAGCCAGCATCTGCTTAGGGAAGTCACAGAACTGGACGACCGTTGACTTCAAACTCCCTGCAAGGCAGGAATTATTTCAGAAACAAGGACTGCCAGTGTTTCCTTGAAAACTTCCACAAAGGGTTTCCTACCTCAAGAAGACATCCTTTTCCATTTTTTAAGAAGTCTGACAAAGTCATTTCTATCAAGCTGAAATTTAGTTTCACTTAAAGTTCATCCACTAATCCAAGTCCTAGTTCCGGAACTACACAAACTACTTGTCATCCTTATTCTTAAATAATTGAAGACAGCTGTTCTGGCATGCTTGTCCTCCATCTCTTGCTGTTCAAGTCCGCCAACACCTTTACATCATTCAATACCAGTATGTATAGTATAAGTGCCCAGAAAGAGGATTAGTTAAATAAATTTCAGTACATTCACACAATGAATTATTATACAGCCATTTAAAAATGATAATGGGATGTAGATTTATTGACACTGGAAGACTTTCACCGTATGTTAAGTAATTAAAAGGCAGGCTAGCAAACCATATGGATAGTAGAATCTTATTTATTTTAATCTATAAGTATAGTTTTACAGAGAGAAAAGTCTAGAGGAATACACTCTAAAATGTCACCGTGGTTATTTATGAATGAAGGCATTACAGATGTTTTTGTCTTCTTGCTTAACCACGTTTTCTAATTCTTCTCTACGAGCATGTGGTACTTGTACAATAGCATTAAATAATGTTTAATATAAATAAATATAAATTATAGCCAGTCCTCACAGCAGATAAGGAGCAATGACAAATCATTCATTTGTTCGTTCAATGAATGAATACTTACTAGATGCCAGACACTCTTCTAGGTGCAGCTGTAAGTACAAGACAGACAATAATTCCTGCTCTGAAACTTACATTCCAATGAAGGAGACAGACATTAAAAAACAAATTAGTGGGATCCCTGGGTGGCGCAGCGGTTTGGCGCCTGCCTTTGGCCCAGGGAGCGATCCTGGAGACCCAGGATCGAATCCCACGTCGGGCTCCCAGTGCATGGAGCCTGCTTCTCCCTCTGCCTATGTCTTTGCCTCTCTCTCTCTCTGTGTGTGTGACTATCATAAATAAATAAAATTTAAAAAAATAAAAAAAACAAATTAGTAAAAATATAGTATATTAGTAGTGACAAATGGTAAGGAGAAAAAAAAAGCAGGGAAAGAGTAGCAAGTTTTGGGGGAGATTGAAATTTTAGGTAAGATTGTCAGGGAAAGCCTCATGAGAAGGTACCATTTGAGTACAGACCTGAGTAGGTACAGGGATGAGCTCTATCTAGGTATCTGCGGAAAAAGTGTCCCAAGTCAAAAGAGATTACAAAGACCCCAAGGCAGGAGCATGGCCCACATTCAAGAAATACCAGAGAACCCAGCATGGCTGGCATGGAGGGTGTAGGGAGAGGGTACAAGGTCAGAGTGTTGGCCAAACCAGTAGGGCATTGCATCAACTTAGGATGGGCAGCCACACAGGTGTCTGAGCAGAGGACTTATATGATCCCATGTAGGTCTTAATAGAACCACTCTGCTATGTTGAGAACAGACAAGTGGGACGAGGACAGAAGTAGGGTGACCAGGTGGCCACTGAAATAATCCAAGCAAGAGATGACAGTGGCTTGGAACAGCGCAGTAACCAGTGGAGGTGGCTAATCAGATGACCTACTGTTAGTGGCCCAAGAGTATATTGTGAGAGCACAGCCTTCAGGGTTTGCCCATGAACTAGACACAGGGGATAAGAAAAGAAGGGAATAAGGATTTCGAACACTGAATTTGAAAACCTTTTGGACAATCAAATAGAGATGTCAAAAACACAGGTATATGTGTCTAGAAATACAAAGAAAGGTACCAGATAGAGATGTTAAAAAACAAAATCCAACTGAGTAAACTTGAAGATCTTACTGGCTTTACTCAATGATTCATGAATTGGGCAGCATCCAATCAGCAGGTAGAAAGGAGCTCCAAGGAGCAGTACAAAATAAAAGACTTTTATAGGCAGAAGGGGGTAGGAACAAGTTATATTAGGCAAAACAGTGGATTGATTATTGGTTATTGGTTATAAGGTTACTTTCCTTACTGGGGAGAGGAGGGACCTAGCAGGCAGATGACCTAACTAGTGCTGATCAGACAACTCTGAATTGATCTAAGATCCCATTTCTGAGAGAGCCAAAACTGCGATTAAGCTAAAGCTCATTTTGGTGATATGGGCTTAGCATAAGTGACTCCATTCGGAGCCTGTTGTCTTCTTCTTCTTATTATTATTATTATTTTTTTTTACCAGATATAAATCATGAGCTATCAAATAGATGGAACTAAGAGCCAAGAGCTGGCGAAGTCACTAGATTGTGAGTGTGGAGAGAAGAATGTGGAGTACCTAGTGTTAAAGGGGCGGGGAGAAGAGGAGGATCCAGAGAGAGTGAAAAGCACCAGTGAAAAAAGCCCAAGAGAATCTAGGGTCCTAAATGTAAATAGAGATCACTGTAAAAAGAGTTTTAAGACGGAGGGCATGGTCAGCTGTGTCTAGTGCTACTGCTAGGCTAAGAAAAGTGAGGAGTGAGGGCTGATTTAGCAACATGGATGTGAAAATGACCTTGAAAAGACAGTTCTGTGGCCCAGAGGGCAGGAGGCAGTAGTGAGGGTCTCATAGGAGTAGGTTCCAGAGAGAATGGGAGAAGATAAAGGGCAGACATACCAGCAATTTATGACGAATAAATTGCTATTCCAACAAGATTCTTTCAAGATCGGCTCCAAGGGTTAGAAGAATAATGGAAAAAAGAGCTAGAGATGAGGAAGTTAGAGTGGCTCCTTTTTTTTTTTTTTCTTTTAAGATGTGAAACATCCAGCATTTTTTTTATGTAAATGAAAGTGGAAATGATCCTGTAGATAAGGAAACAATAGGAAAGAGGAGGGGAAGTTACTGGAGCAGTGGCTCTGGGTAAATGAAAGGGGCCCCAAGTCCAAGGGGAAGGGGAGGCCCTTGCTGGGGGCACAGACACATCTTCTCCAGTACCAAAGAAGAAGGTGGAGTTAAGGGGAACCGAGACACCTTCCAATGAAGTAGGAGTGTCAGAGGAACATGTAGGACTGGTCTTTGATTGCTTTGCTTTTCTTAGTGAAATAGGAAGCAAGGATATCCGCTCAAGGTAAGGCCGAGTATGAACTTATCCTCTTAGGAAAAGGAGAGAAGAGTAAAAGGAATATTTTTTTGCTAGGCAGCATTAAGGGTATGCTTGAATTTAGTGACCAGAAATCATGTTTGAGACCTACTATTTATAATTCTATTTTTAAGAATAACTAGGAATCAATTAATGGAAATACTGAGGTCACTACTAAAATCAGAATAGCCTAGACTTTCCGAATTGGAAGCCACTTTAAATATTATCATTCGACTTCTTTCTTTCATAGAGAAGGAAATAGAAGCTCAAGGAAATTAGGACATTTGCTAAACAAGGTCCCTAAATGGGGTATTGGTAGAACCCATACCTTTATTGTGGGGGGAGAGAATGAAAGCGTGACAGGCGTGTCCCCCAAGTACAGAAGACGCAGGGATGGCTGGAATGTATAGGGTTCCACTGCGTATGACATCATCTTATGAGAGATGTACAAGGATAGCCTGGGCTACCTGAGGGAGTGAAGGTGGAAGGCATCTTTTAAGAGCAGTGAAGGGTGGTTCCTACATTAAATCTAAATTATGCTTCCACTTCTGACGTTCTACACTTGGAATGGAAGTGTGCACAGGCTAGGAGAAAAGGAATGCAAGGGCAGCCAGGGCAGCGTTGGGATTACCAATAACCAAGGCCCACAGCCCTCTTATAAAACTCTTCCCTGGGCCCCTGGTGGCTCAGTCCGTTGAGTTCCCAACCCTTGGTTTCAGCTCAGGTGAGGATCTCAGGGTGATGAGATCAAGCACCGCCCCCCACGTCCAGCTCCTCGCTCAGTGTGGAGCCTGTTGGAGATTCTCTCCTCTGTCCGCCTCTCCCCCCACTCATGTGCTCTCTAAATGAATGAATGAATGAATGAAAGAATAAAATCAATCTTTAAAAAAAAAAAAAGCCTCCTCCCCTAAAATTCTTCACTTACAACTCTTGAAGTATCAGAACTAACTGAAGTTCCTTGCTTCCCCTACCCACACTGGGGCACATGGGTACAGCATGAAATGCTGGTAAAACAAGTAGCCAGAGGAAGAGGAGGGAGACCTCAGGAGCTTGGGTAATAAACAGAACAGATAATTAGCCCTTGAATAATTGATGAACTTAGGCTTTAAGGCTATTACTCGGACAAACATTATTAATGGCACTAAAACTAATCCAAACATTTTCCCAGTGCCAACCAGTGAAGGGATTATAAGGTTGCTCCAAAGGAAACACTGCTTAGAAATGACGAATAAATTGCTATTCCAACAAATAGGAATTGCTGCAGCAGAGGTGTCTTTAAAATACAATCAGAGGCAGCCCGAGTGGCTCAGTGGCTGAGCGTCTGCCTTCAGCTCACGGCCTGATCCTGGAGACCCAGGATCGAGTCCCACATCGGGCTCCCTGCGAGCAGCCTGCTTCTCCCTCTGCCTGTGTCTCTGCCTCTCTCTGTGTGTGTCTCTCATGAATAAATAAATAAAATCTTTAAAAATAAATAAATAAACCTTAAAAAAATTAAATAAATAAATAGTCTCTTGGGAAAGATCATGAAAGAGAGGGATGCAGAAGTCAGTAAAAGTAGCCAAAAGGGCTCTGATGAGGAAGGAGAGGCAGTGATTAGTCAGCAAGGGAAGGAGCTTGCAGCGGCCACATTGGTTCCCTGAGGTGGGATCTGTTAGGGGCGAGGAGCTAAGGAAAAACCCACTGGACACAACATAACAGGAGAGTCCAGAGCATCCCCAGCCTGTCAGGGACCTGGAAACATCACTTTAGATCAACAAATCTAAAAATAGAAGGCTTTAAGCTTTTCAGAACAAGGAATTTTTAAAGGCTAACAAACAAAATCACAAAATACTTCCAGGATACGGTAATGTTATGGTACATGAATATGCATTTGAAGAGTTTCTGTCACGGCATGATGATCCCTAATTACTGTACTCAACAGACTTTGTTAGAATTTGGATCTTCCTAATCTTCAAGACCCCCCAAAGCTAGAATCTGGTGGCATAAGGAGGGAAAAGTATGATTTTTTAAAAAAGAATCCAAAACAGTTAGCTTAGCATATCTGTACTTCAAAGGGAAGACATTATTTTCAAAACAAAAAAATAAGAGCTGTTAGAATTTCGGAGTTAGAAGGAATCTGGGAGATCGTATAATCAAAAGAGTTTCAAACATTTAAAATTTCTAGCTCCTGGGACGCCCGGGTGGCTCAATGGTTTGGCGCCTGCCTTTGGCCCAGGGTGTGATCCTGGAGTCTCGGGATTGAGTCCCACGTCGGGCTCCCTGCAAGGAGCCTGCTTCTCCCTCTGCCTGTGTCTCTGCCTCTCTCTCTCTCTCCCTGCCTCTCATGAATAAATAAAATCTTAAAAATAATAAAATAAAATGTCTAGCTCCAGAACTCACTGGCCACACAAAAGCCCATGAAAAAGGAGGGGAGCATGGAGCCTGAAGGGTCATCCCACTCCAGTTTGTGGTCCCACTCACCTCTCTGAGGACCCTCAAGGACCTCACAGAGCAAACTTTAGAAACCAGTCTTCTAGCCGAGTTCCCTGTTTATGGACAGGGAAATGAAGATGCCGGGGTTATTTTCCCAAGGTTAAACTTCTAGTTTTGGGTTGTTTTTTTTAAGATTTTATTTATTTATTCACAAGACACACACACACACACACACACAGAGAGAGAGAGAGAGAGAGAGAGGGACACAGGCAGAGAGAGAAGCAAGCTCCCCGCTCTATCCCAGGACCCTGGGGTCATGACCTGAGCCAAAGGCAGACGCTCAACCGCTGAGCCACCCAGATGTCCCATACTTCTACTGTAGAGACAGCTCGGACTCCTGAGCACTTCCTCACGTATAGTGGTATTTGTCTGATGAGCAAAGAATGGTTTCTACTCCTAGTGAAGAGGCTGTAAAGACTGTTGAAACGACAGCAAAGGATTTAGAATATTACAGAAACTTAGTTGATAAAGTAGCAGCAGGGTTTGAGAGGATCGACTCCAATTTTGAAAGAAGCTCTACTGTGAGTGACATGCTACGAAGCAGCATCACATGCTTACAGAGAAATCGTTGCGCAAGAAAGACTCAGTCAATGTGGCCAAATTCATTGTTGTCTTACTTTAACAAATTGTCACAGCCATCCCGACCTTCAGCAACCAGCACGCTGGTCAGTCAGCAGCCATCAACATCGAGGCAAGACCCTCCAGCAGCAAAATGATGTCGACTCACTGAAAGCTCAGAAGATGGTTGGCATTGTTTTTTTAGCAATAAAGTATAATTTAATTAATGTCTGTATGTGGGCATTTTTTAAACATCATGCTATTGCACACTTAGTAGATTTTACTATAGTTATAAATATAATTTTTATATGCACTGGGAAGCCAAAAAACACCGTTGACTTGTTTTATGGCAATATTCACTTTATTGCAGTGGTCTGGAACTGAACCAGCAGTATCTCCGAGGTATGCCTGTATGTGATTTTAATGTTTTGTTGCGTTTTCTAGAAAGGTTTTTATTTAATCTTAGACCCAAAACACTTCCCAAAGAAGAGCATCTCCAGTTTGGTAATTTATGTCAACAAGAAAATATGATTAATTAATATAGATCAGATTAACTGCCAACTTTTCAGGAATAAATTTATTTTGTCAAGTAGTCTATTAATTAAACAGAAATATGATAAGGGAAACAAATGATAATAAAACAAACAAATTACAGCCCCAAGTTTCTTATTATATTCAGAAAGAAATGTTGTAAGTAATAGCCATGAACACAAAAAGGTATGTTTTTCTTTTCTTTCTTTTCTTTTCTTTTTTTTCTTTTCTTTTCTTTTCTTTTCTTTTCTTTCTTTCTTTTCTTCTTTCTAGCAGGCTCTACGCCTAACTTGGGGCTTGAACTCATGATCCTGAGACCAAGAATTGCATACTCTGCTGACTGAGCCAGCCAGGCCCCCCAAAGATGTTATACTTTATTTCTTTAAGATTTTATTTATTTATTCATGAGAGACACACACACACAGAGAGACAGAGACATAGGCAGAGGAAGAAGCAGGCTCCATGCAGGAAGCCCAATGTGGGAATCGATCCCAGGACCCTGGGATCATGACCTGAGCCAAAGGGAGACGCTTAACTGTTGAGCCACCCAGGAATCCCAATGTTATACTTTAAATATCAAAATTCAAATTTTGGGATGCCTGGGTGGCTCAGTGGTTGAGTGTCTGCCTTGGGCTCAGGTTGTGATCCCAGGGTCCTGGGATCAAGTCCCGTATCAAGCTCCCTACATGGAGCCTGCTTCTCCCTCTGCCTGTGTCTCTGCCTCTCTGTCTGTGTCTCTCATGAATAAATAAATGAAATCTTAAAAAAAATCAAATACAGTTTTGGCATGCTAGTCCATCAGCATATAAAAATCAAAAGAAGATATGATATGCTTTTTAAATGATTATTACTTTGCATCTATATTTTTTTTTCTTTTTTTTTTTTTATTATTATTTATTTATGATAGTCATAGAGAGAGAGAGAGAGAGAGAGGCAGAGACACAGGCAGAGGGAGAAGCAGGCTCCATGCACCGGGAGCCTGATGTGGGATTCGATCCCGGGTCTCCAGGATCGCGCCCTGGGCCAAAGGCAGGCGCCAAACCGCTGCGCCACCCAGGGATCCCCTTTGCATCTATATTTTAAAAGAATTTATTCATTGGAGAGCGAGTGCATGAGAGAGAAACCACACAAGTGGGATGGGAGACAGGAGAGGGGCAAAGGAAGAGGTAAAAGCAGACTCCCTGCTGAGCCAGGAGCCAGACTTGGACTCGAGGCAGGGCTGGATCCTAGCACCCCGGGGATCATGACCTGAGCCAGAAGCAGCCCATTAACCAACTGAGCCACTCAGGCACCTCACTCTGCACATATTTTAAGGGAGATAGGACATGGATAAATTGAAATGCTGACAATCTAGCATATGCTGTGACAAATGATTGTTAGAGACGAGATCACCAATTTTTAAATATCAAGATATATTTGAAGGTTCCTCATCCTCCTCCTACCCAAAGAAATCAGATGTATTATTTAGCTTCTGCTGGCATCATAATAAGCAACAATTTATTAAGTTTCTTCTATGTGTGTGCTGTGCCACATTCCAAGCAATAAAGATTTTAAAAGGAGAGGTCTTTATCCTAATGTGGCTTGGTCTTCTTCTTGAGGAGGCAGTGGACGTACAAAGATAGATATAAGTCAAGGAAGCTTGTTCTGCAGCAAGTTAGTGTTCTAAGGCAATGAGTGGGGCCAAGGAACAGTGACTGAGGGTTTCTCTGGAAAGGGAAGTCTTCTCGAGGGCAGGATGGCTTGAAAGCAGGCTGGAAAGAAGGTAGTACTTAGGTAAGCAAAGGGATGGTCTACACAGGGTGGTGGGTGTGCACAGAAGTCTGGCTGGAAGAGGGTCTGTGAAGGGAAGCACATTTGCTGTTGATGATCACACAATGAAATGTGGCTCAAGCCGGTTATAAAAAACATTATGAGGAGCCTTGAGAATCAACCCATGTTGGGACTTTCCAATGGAGGATGGAAGGAGATTGAAGGAGGTTCAGATCTGAAATCACAAATTACTCTCAGCCAGTTTTGGAGTGTCCTGGGAAGATCAGTCTGGCAGGAATGTTTGTAAAGCGCTGATTGCAGGGAGGAGAGGTTGGAAGCAAGGTTACTAGCTAGGAAACTACTGTACTGGTTTAGCCACCAAGTGATAAAAAGCTGGAAGAAACTGGGAGAAATCAAGATAACGGGAAATTCTAGTGTGGGTAACTTGGAGTCTTTGTTTGCTGAATGAATAAGTGAACAAATGAACAAGGCCAAAAATTCAAGGTGAGAACTGGCTTAAAAGGGAAAAACGAGTGACTCTGGAAAATAGGATGGAGATTCCGGGGGATCCCTGGGTGGCGCAGTGGTTTAGCACCTGCCTTTGGCCCAGGGCGCGATCCTGGAGACCTGGGATCGAATCCCACGTCGGGCTCCCAGTGCGTGGAGCCTGCTCCTCCCTCTGCCTGTGTCTCTGCCTCTCTCTCTCTGTGACTATCATAAATAAATAAAAATTAAAAAAAAAATAGGATGGAGATTCCTCAAAAAGTCAAAAATAGGACTACCCTATGATCCAGTCAGTAATCTCACTATTAGGTATTTACCCAAAGAATATAAAAATACTAATTCAAAGAGTTATGTGCACCCAAAGTTTATAGCAGCTTTATCTACAGTAGCCAAATTTTGGAAAGAGCCCAAATGTCTATTGACTGACGAATGGATAAAGAAAATGTGGTGTATGTATGTAAACATTAGTCAGTCATAAAAAAGAACAAAATCTTGCCATTTGCAAGAATATAGATGAAGCTAGAGAGCTATTATGCTAAGTGAAATAAGTCAGAGAAAGACAAATGCCATATAATTTTACTCATATGTGTATTTAAGAAACCAAACAAGCAAGCAAAGGTAAAAAAAAAAAAAAAGAGAGAGAGAGAGAGAGAGAGAGAGAGAGAGAAGCAAACCAAGAAACATAATATTTAGTGAACAAACTGATGGTTACCAGGAGGGAGGCAGGTAGGAGAATGGATGAAATAAGTGATGGGGATTAAGATGAGCACTTATGAGCACCAGGTATTGTATGGGAAGTATTGAATCACTATGTTGTACCCCTGAAACTAATATTACACTGTATGTTAAAACTGGAATTTAAATAAAAACTTTTAAAAAGGGGAAAGTTAAGTTTGGATTTAGACGAATTAAACTCAGGAATGGTCAGACATGAAAGTGGAGGGCCTCAGGAAGCCGGAGGAGATGTAAGGCTGAAGTCTGAGAGGCATCAGAGCTACAGACGTAGGTTTGGAGTTAATCTCCAGGGAGGTCAGCGTTTAGGCCTCGGGAGTAGAAGGATCCTGCAGTGGGAGCTCGTGTGCAGAGGAAGAACGATGGGGAAGGTTGAAGAATGCATTTGAGACCTGTTCAGACTGAGGGAGAAGAGAGTTGGAACTAACAAAGAACCCAGAAAAGACACGTGAAAATTAAGTGGAGAGGGCAGCCCAGGTGGCTCAGCGGTTTAGCGCCGCCTTCGGCCCAGGGCCTGACCCTGGAGACCCAGGATTGAGTCCCACGTTGGGCTCCCTGCGTGGAGCCTGCTTCTCCCTCTGCCTGTGTCTCTGCCTCTCTCTGTGTGTCTTTAAAGAATAAATAAATAAAATCTTAAAAAAAGAAAGAAAGAAAGAAAGAAAGAAAGAAAGAAAGAAAGAAAGAAAGAAAGAAATAGAAAGAAAGAAAGAAAGAAAGAAAGAGAAAATTTAGTGGGGAAACAGGACAATGACTGGTCGTCAGTGCTGACTGGTTCAGAGAGGTTAGAGAGGAGGACAGCCAAGGTCACTGGTAAGACCTCAGCAAGAACAGCTTCAGGAAAATGACAAGGTGAAAGCTAAATTGCAATGGATCAAGGGATAATGGTGGGAAGAGCAAGTATAATGTCTAGCAGGAAAAAGAAACGACAGCATTTGAAGGGAAAAGAAAGTAAAGGGAACATTTCAGTCTTAAAGAAATTTCCACGGTTAAGAGGGTTAAGTGCCACGGGCACCATATTTGGCCTCTGCAGACCGTGAAGGTGATATCTGGTCTGGCTATTTATTTATTTATTGATTGATTGATTTTTGATTTTTGATTTTTAATTTCTTTTATTTTGAAAATTTTGTCTGGGTAAAACAAAAGAGGAAAATAAGCTTTATAATGTATATTCAAACTTGTACATCCCTCCCCTAGTCTGGCTCTTTAAATTTTATCTCAGTTTTTAAGGTTAACAGGTGACAGGCACAGATTTTAATAAAGGCCCTTCTACTAGTTCTTTATACTTTTATTTTCTTAGATACTTTTTAACCCAACACGTATTCTCCAAGTGAGGATACAATGATACATTTTGTCCCTTTGTCCCTCAAAACGCTTTGCTATGTAAGATGAAACGTGGGAGAATTTTTTAAAGTCACAAAGCAAAAGGCAAAGTTGTATTTCAGTTAACTGGATTTTAGTAACTGATTGCATCCTAGAGTATTTTGGAAGTGCCTGTCTGTTGGTTGCTTGTGTCCTCTCGGATTGCAAACTGTCAGCACTCCCTCATCAGAAGGTCTCGGCTGGGCTTCTTGTCTATCCCCGTGCTCCTCCTCCACACCTCCTCTTTGTTCATTTTCCCCCAGATGCTTATTTTAGGAAGGGGCCTATGTTGTGGGTATCTTCAGTCGTGTCCTCTGGTTATAAAATGAGCATAACTAAAATGTCCCAAGTGCTTAGTAGGTGCCAGGGACCCTTCTCAGGGTGCTCTCAGGCTGTGTCCTGTAATCCTCACAGTGCATTTTACGGATAAGGAAACTGAAGCAGGGAGAGGTTAGGGGACTTACCTGAGGTCACACAGTTCATAACGGAGTCAACGTTAGGACTAAGGAAGTCTTGTTCAAAGTCCACAGCCCTAACCAATCGCTGCACTGCCTCTTACCAGATGCTCTAAGTCTCCGGAGATCTGCCTTCCGTCTATTCACAAACGACTTGAGGTTACTGACCTCATTCAGTAATATGCACTGTGAGATCGTGGCCAAGCACGCTGTGCTTGGGGCCGGGGATCCGGAGCTAACGATGCAGACCCTGGAGCATACCGCCTGGCGGGGGAGGCAAACAAGGAGTGTGGGGGTGAGGGCTGCACACCCGCAGGCCCTTGCTGGGAGGGGATGGCGGGAGGGCACTGATGTTCCTCAATACCAGGCGAAGGATGCAGGTCAGCCTGCCAGCCTCTGCATACCAGCTCCGTGTTCCCTGGGTGGGAGACTGGGCAAGTGGAGCTCTTTCTGGGCTGTAAATAAAATACAGTAATGATTGTACAGCGCTGCTCCCCAAAATCTGCCCCTAGCTTTCTTCCTCCATCATTTACACCTGGCTTCCACAATGAACCCCACGCCCATTAATGTTTATACCTCTCTTTCTCCTGAGTCCTCACTGCCCTCCTGGTTGCCCATGCCCACCGGATGTCCCTGCTTCCAACTCCTAACTTCATAAATCTAAAACTCACTGGCTCAGGACACCTGGGTGGCTCAGTCGCTTAAGCGGCCAACCCTTTGATTTCAGCTCAGGACAGGGATCTCAGGGTTTTGAGATCAAGCCCTGCATCAGGCTCTGCACTGGTCGTGAGGCCTGTTGGAGATTCCCTCTCTCCATCTCCCTCTGCCCCTTCTCTGCTCTCTCTCTAAAATATATGTATATGCAAACTCACTGGCTCTCTCACAACCCTTGGCCTTGAGTGGTGCTGCCCACTTCTGCCCCTGGCAGCAGCGCTCTTCCAGAAGTCTGGGTGAAGCTCCTTTTGATTCCACCTCCTCTCTTGTCCCACCATCTCATCAGTCTGTTTCCCAGTCTTTGAATTTCTCCCTCCTTTGTATTTTTACTGCCATGACTAGTTTCTACTTCCTTAAGAATCCTAACCCTGCCTGTTCTGCCTTCCATGCTCCCTATGCAATTGCCATTGGCTTCTCCGCTCCATCCCTACCATTGGCCTCTCCACTCCATCCCTACCATTGGCTTCTCCACTCCATTCTTCACCTCTCTCCTACATGCATTTCACGCCTGTCTGAGTTCAGCTGCTCCCTGCTCTCGCACAAACTGCTTACTTACACTGCTCCTCCATCTGGAACACTCTCCATTTCTCAATGTCCCAGCACCGCCTGGCCTTGAATGCACACATGTACTGTCCTCTACAAAGTTTTCTCTCCTTTGATTGGAAATCATCTCTTTCCGACATGAACTTACAGAACACTCTTCGGAGCAACTCCTACCTTGTCTGTTTAGTTACCCATCTTCTCTCTTCCGCTACATGGCAAAGTCTTCGGCTGTAGAATCCAGGTGTGATTCATTTTTAGGTGTCCCACTGTCTCTACACAGGGTGCTCAAAAATATAACAAAGTGAATAAGAAAACGAATGGAAGACCTGAAAGACAAAAGATCGGAAAGATGGAAGAACAGAAATGGCAACCACACACCACAGTAGACATCTCTCCATCACAGGGATTTCAAGGAGGAAAAATAACTGACTACAGTCACAGCATGTCAGTTAAAGGATTTTCCAGGAAGCCAGTTATGTGAAAGGAACAAAATAATACCACCTTAACGTTCATATCCACACATAACAGAAAGGTACTATTAATGCAGATTAGCAGATTTTTAAATAATATAGGCTTTATTCCCCCAAGAATTTACTGTTAATGGGGTGCCCAGCTGGCTCAGTTGGTAGAACATGCAACTCTTGATCATGACTTCAAGTCTGGAAGTTAAAAAAAAAAAAACTTATTTTTTTTAAGTAAACTCCATACCAACGTTAGGTATGGAGCATACTTAAAAAATATACATTATTATTAACGAAACAGGAAAAGACCAAGGGGGTGAAGATATGTCAATGAAGAGTTAAGAAAATAGATTCTCTTATAAATCCTATTTTTTGCTTTTACTTGGTGACCACAGGCTCTCCAATACCACACTTTTAAACATGTAGCTTCAACCCAAACATTTCCCTCCAAAGCTTGTCTCCTTAAGGCTGCTATTAAAAAAAAATTAATCAAGTGGAGAGCCTGGGGGTCTCAGTTGTTAAGCAATTGACTCGACTTCGGCTCAGGTTATGTTCTCAGGGCAGGGAGATGGAGTCCTGTGTGGGGCTCCGTGCTGGGAGTGGAACCTGCTTGAGATTCTCGCTCTCTCCCTCATAAAATAAATAAGTAAGTAAGTAAGTAAATAAATAATCAATCCAGAACTGAGCCAGCACAATCTCAAGTTTGTCATTTGTGCAGATATTTAGAAAAGGAGCATCCTTAATAGAAGCAAACAAGAGTTTAAAATCAACTATCATATAGCCAAAGAGATGGACAGATCAATTTCGAGCATTATTCTTCATATATTGTCAATTTCAGAAGTGGAGCTGGGGACGCCAGCCATTTTACCAGTATTATGGGCATTTGCTGCTAGTCTCAAAATGTTAACTTTTTTTGGAGAAGCAAAACCAGCCTAAATGCCCCACAAGAACAAAGAATAGTAAATCTCTAGTAAAAGCAATGTGTAATTAGATTACTAATATTTCTTTATGAATTTTATCCTAGCCTCTATGTGTACCACAAAATCCTTCGGCAACAAGACAGCAGAGGAAATGTTCCAGTCTACATATTAAAAAATAAAGTAGGACAGCCCCGGTGGCTCAGCGGTTTGGCGCTGCCTTTAGTCCAGGGTGTGATCCTGGAGACCCGGGATCGAGCCCCGCGTTGGGCTCCCTGCATGGAGCCTGCTTCTCCCTCTGCCTGTCTCTGCCTCTCTATCTCTCATGAATAAATAAAATCTTAAAAAAAAAAAAAGTAACAATTAAGTTCCAAGGAGATACAAGGAAGACACTTGGCAATGCTTGAAAGGAATGTTTGAGGTTTTTTTCTTTTTCTTTTTTTTTTTAACTTTTGGTTATATAGCATAAAGTTCTTATACTTCTAAAGCTATAAAAAGAAAGGTCTTCTGATTAAATGACATAGAAATTGGCTTGGAAGACCTCCATCATGACATGTAACAATTTCTTTTTTTTTTTTTTTTTTAAGATTTTATTTATTTATTCATGAGAGATAGAGGCAGAGACACAGGCAGAGGGAGAAGCAGGCTCCATGCAGGGAGCCCGACGTGGGGCTCGATCCCGGGACTCCAGGACTCAACCACTGAGCCACCCAGGCGTCCCAACATGTAACAATTTCAAATGCAACTTCTGATTGGATTTCAAGGTTCTAGATAACCACACAAAGCTCACCTAGCATTTACTTGGTCCATAGCTATTGCAAATATTAATCGTTGTTGATCTAACCATAAAGAGCCATGAATTTATATCCCCAGAATTCTTGATAAAATAGATCTTGAAAAATCACTCTACTTAAATAACAAAAGGGGGAAAATGCCTACCCTGGATTTGCAGCTTTGATCTATATCCAGGCAAAGGAAATTATACCCGAAACAAAGCTACTTCACAGCAAGATTTATTAATACATCCAAAAGAAAGAAAGAAAAATCATTTTGTCACACTATATACAGATAATACATACAGTGTTTTATACACATATTACATCAGTTTTTACACAAGAAAAATATACATAAAAATGTAAACTTTTGTATACAAAAACCCTTAAACAAATTAAACAAGGACCAGATAACAAAAGGAGACCAATCCATTATTATTTCATCAAATTTTTAAAACAGTAATACAGTACATTCATTGAGATATATATGGAAAATGTGAGCCATCTCTTCATGTTTAAAGGGAAATTACAAACCAAAAGCCCATCACCTCCCAAAATGTGGTTCCCCGCCCCCACCCAGCAACACCACTCATAATCAGACACGCCTTTCCGCCACAACGGTGCGGGGTGGGGGGCTCTTACTAAACCTGCCAACCTCCTCATCTTGCTGCTACAGTCTGTGCAGAAACGAGTGGCCCCTTGGCTTTTGTGCATATAACTTAAGCTTCTAGCCACTATTCACGCAAATCCAGACAAGATCCTCAGTTTGTAAGTTCCCTTTAAGCAGCTTTTTTTTTTTTGTAAATATTTTTAATGTATGGCCTGTTAAACATACTTGTGTGCCAAGGTGAATGAGAACACTGAAAAAGAAGGGCTTTGAGAACTGCTAGTCCTTGCTACCGTGCAGTTACTTTGTAAGAAGAGATTTTAAAACTGTGCAACCTGTCTGTCACTTGCAGGATCCAAAGAAGAGACCACCTCACCTGTGATTTCCCACTGCAACTTGGTTTCAATTTATACCTCAGTTCTCCAGTTAGTACCTACCCTGATTGCCAAGAGGCTTTTTGTTAAAGGCTGCTTCTGATATCAAGTTCCAGCTAAACTACTCTGTAAAATCACTCAAACCCCAACCTCTCGGTTCTGGTCTTCAGGGGGGACTCTTACTCCACTGTTGGTTCTTGGTTCTCTTTTGCTTTTTGTTAACATCTTACAATTTAGGATTGTCCATCTATGTTCCTCTCTCTGGAAGGTCTTGAAATGTAATCTGTTGCCAACTCATCGCAAAATTAAAGATTTAATGTTTTTTTTTTTCTTCCTAGTCTGTCGTTCAGTGCGTCAAACTGATATATTAATGAAAACACCTGAAGCGGTGGGGAATAGGGATTGAATCTATGGCAGGTGCATGCAGACTCCGAGCTCTTTAACAAGAAAAAAGCGTCTGGGAAGACCTTTAACTAAATATATGCAAAACATGCTTAAGACAGCTTCATGAGAGCTGCCTCCCCTCAAAGTTGAATTTTGAACAAGGCAGCATAACAGTTAGGTGATAGATTTCCCTGCAGCTAGAGTAGTTAACTTCCCCCAGGCAAAATGATCTCAATGATCATTATTTATTAATGAAAGGAAGAGGCAGATTGGTGAATTAAGTTGATCTGGAAGATGGTGGAGGACGTACGCTAATGGAAATGTTAGGATTGCTTTATAACTGAAACAAACAGGCTGGTTTGTGGTACATCTCCATTTCAGAGAGAGGGAAAATGCACGAGGTTCTCAAGTGAATCCCCGGCTCTCTCTCTTTCTCCCATAGGACAGGTGGCATTTTAAAAAATGACAGTCTCCCTTTCAGTTAAAAAAAAAAAAAAAAGTAACAATAAAAAGGAAAAGATAAATAAATAATGTGTGGATGTCTTTAGATGAGACTTTTAAATGTTCTTTAAATAATTTTCGATAATGTATTTTAAATCATTACATACAACTGCCACTGCAGTGACAATATTCCAGTAGGGGCAGCATTTTGCTAAATGTAAAAGATTGCCATTTAAAACTCATACATATACATGTGTATATACAGTATATCAACACTATTTATATACATATATATCTAGAAAGCAACATTTCATTGCCTTTGAATATCTATATATTCACTCCCACAATATATGAGACATACTGTGTGAGTATATACGAAAGTATATGTACACATGCTCTGACATGTATATATACACTTTTGTCTGTGTGTGCATAAGAGCTTTAAAGGCACAATATATAGGGATGCAAGTTTTCTAGAGAGCTGCAGCAAAGTTAAAACAGAATGTCACAAATGTGGAAAAAGTCAAAAGGAAATACAGCAAAATTCATTACTTAAGAATTTGTTAAAGCAGTTTTATGAGCAAAATGAGTTAGTTGTAGAATTCAAGAGGTTTATGTGACTTTGTATGCTTTCCATTAAAATGAAAATGGTAAGTTTATGATTAAGACACAAAGTAAACCACATTTTTAAATGACAAATTGAAGACAGTAAATGGGGAAATAAACCTAACGCTGTTACCAATAAGATTATAATTATGCTGTTTTCCAACGTGAGTAAAAGGTCTCCAAATGATCTAGATAACTTTCAGATTAGCCTTGTTTGAATGTTGGTTTTCTGTTTATTTTTGAGATGAAGATGAATACCCAATCCTCAAAATTACTAGACAAACTATTACCAAAATCTACATCTTCAGGAAAATTTCAGAGATAAAGATCTTTAAAAGAAATGACTGAGAAGTTAATGAATTATGCTTAAGCCAAATGCTTTCGGCTAGGAAGGACATAATAAAAAGCGGAAAATACAATGAAGTGTGATGAGATTGATTTAGAAGGCAGTGAAGATGAAGAACAATGGAACTGGTAAGAGTTCTAGCAGGAATTCAATTATAATAACCATAAACAAGACTATAATCCAAAGGACTCCCATCTTCGTATGCACCGATGGTGTGCTCTAGGCTGTCACCTCCTCTTGCTTACAGAATCATCGAGTTTTCCATCGACGTATAATCTTGCTTTAACAAAGGCTGTTTATCTATTACACACACACATTTTTTAGGGAAATATATGTATATAGCTTTATCTATACACACACATATACATACGTGTATATATAGATTTATACAAATGTATAAATAAACATAATACTTTTCAATCTTTCCATTGACAAGGCAAGTTCACATTCAGCAAAGTGCCACCACATCCCATATACACATCTCTGTACAGATATACACAAAAGGGTCTATTTTCACCCTTCAATCAGGGGGAGTTTATTCTAGCAAATCCCATTAACCAGAGTAACTGAAGGGAGAAATGGCACCAATACAAACTCCCTTCTTTCATTTGCATGCATATGTACAAGAAATATGCAGATTTTTAAAAAATCCATAAAGCAAGAGTGAATGAAACTGGGAGATGCAGAAATACAACTATAAAAGGAACGACATGTAAAGCTTTCCTAGGTCTTGACTATACCTAAGATGAATGAGGCTTCAAAGAGAACTACAAATTCTGGTGTGTTATCAGAAGTTGTTTTGACATATATCAAAGCACATGATTTTTTTTAATAGTAAAAATAAATGTGATTGGAGCATTTAATAACAACTCTAGTTTTGGCTATGTTAGACCACATGATACTCCAGTACTGAATGTGTAGTATAGCAAAATGACAAAACTCAAAATATAGGAATGTATCTTTTTTTAATTCCATATGAATCAGGTAAAAGTCAAGGGTAGCATAATTTTTCCTATAAATAACCAAAATACGGGGGTCGGGGGCACGCTAACTTCATAAATAGCACAACGGAGTAATTTTTTTTTTTAATTTTTGGAAATAACTGAAATCATCCCAGCTTTGAAGTATACATGGTGAAATGATCCCACCAACTCTTTCAACAAGCAGTCCCTTCAAAAAATGGCATTCTTTATTGAAAGCCTATAATTTTCTTAACTTCACCAAGAAAAGATGATCAATAAGATTTTCTAACTCAGAATACAAAGAAATCTATTATTAACATAAAAAAAGTTGTTTCAACTGATCTGGTCCCATCACCCCAGCAGATAAACACAGCTCATGTCTGGTTTGTCTCTCTATGTCTGGTTTGTCTCTCTCTCTCTCTCTCATATTTTTATGCTCAAAAGTGAGAGGCTGGTCTTTGAACCTGTTTCTCAGGTCATTTTAAAAACATAGCATAAGTTAATCAAAAGGTTAAAATAAAATGCACATGATATCAGAGCTAGCCTTTTAACATAAAATAGCATAATGAAGAATTTGGTGTATTTATACTACAGACACGATGAGAAAATAACTCTTGATAGCCTCATCTAAATAAACCGTATTTCTACAATACATTGTTACCTTCTTCTATTTTTTACCTAAGCACACATTCATCTCTCTCACACACGTGCCCCCAATGTATATTTTTGCATGTGTGTAAAAACACAGACGGAGACAAGCACACAAGTAATTTAATTCTATTTTTAAGTCACAGTGGGAATTCCTTAGTGAGGAGGGGTAAAAAAGTTCCTGAATAAGACACTGAGAACATCTAAATTTATTATTTTTTCTATTTTACTTCCCAACTTACAGAAGGAACTGTAAATTAAAGAATAACTCCATAGCAAATAAAAGAGGTCTTAAAAACTTAGTTTACAAATTCCAGCTACAGTAGTTGGGAGTTTTGCTTGATCTATGTATTTCTATTTACCCTGTAACTAAGCTTCTAGCCGTCTTAAGTGTAAACCACAGATCATTTACTAGAGAAACACGATTCCCAACAGTTCTATGAGCAGTAATAAATGGTCTAAAGGTGTTCTACATTGAGGCCCCAGGATATCCTTTTATTTTATATATCTGCAAGGTAGCAAAGGATAGCTATACACCTTGACACGGCAGAGATCCAGTGTAAAAAGGTGCTTCACTAGTTTGTTTTGTTAAAAAAACAAAAAACAAAAACAAAAAAACCAAAACAAAAAAACCCAAAAAGCTCATATATAATTTCTTACGCTATTAAAACACATAGGCAACATAATTCATTACACTCAATACAGCTTTAGTATAAAACTTATAATTTATGAGGTGATGTTAATAGTATAAATTAATATACCTTTTCTCTTAAAATCTACAATAAGTATTCTGAAAGCTCATTGGGGAAGGAAACTTTTAAATAAAACTTTTAAAGCTGTGCGTGATGGGAAAGGATTCTGTTTGCTGAAGCGGAGAGCCTGAAGGAGAAAGGAAAGAGGTCCTATGCGAGACACGGTGGGCTACAAAACCGAACGCTTTCTCTTTCTTGCGCTCTCTTCAATGAGTCACCTTTAGTTTCTCTTAAAACTAGTTTCTTATTTTACAAACTGCCCTAATTTCCACAAGGAATCCCTGAGACATACTCAACACTATACAGTGAAAAGAAGAATCACTGCGAAGAGGGACTGATTGCAACCCTTCCGAGCAGATGAAGACAATGTCACCAGCATCCAGCTTCCCATCACTTGCACGCTTATCTGCTGGTGCCCACGGGGCCTTACCGACGCAGGGTGGAGTCAGTTCAGGGCAATCAGTCTATTCCCCAGGCAAAAGCACTGGTGTGGTTTCGCTGCACTGGAAGCTTCTACAGTGCATGGTGAACATTTTCCCAAGGGGAACTTTGGGTGCATATAGAGCTTACTTCAGTGGTCCCCAGCTCAAATGAAAACAAAAAACAAAACAAAACAAAAACAAGTGAAAGAAGTGGTGTCTATGACTCTTAGGCCAGGATCAGGGCAGATCAGGGATGTATGTGTGTAGGCTTGAGAAGGGGTGTAGGGGAGTACTGAGGCCAGCAGGCAGGAGGGCAAAGGGAAGGAGAGCTGGGCTGCCCGACAAGAGGCTTACTAAGAGTTAGACAACTTTTCTCTTACAACATTGTTTTTCAGACTCAACTTTAGATCCCCCAAAACTCCGCCACTCTAAGTAGTCAGACATCCCCAAGATTTGGGAACCTAGTTTCTGGTAAAGAAAGTCATACCAAATTTGCTCTCTCTCCCTGAAATACGACGTGTCCTTTATTGGCTCTGGATCACAGTGCAGAGAGAGGGAGGCTAAGAGAAGTTAGAGCTGAGGGCAAAGAGAATTTTTGCTATTTAGAAAAGAGGCTAAGTCGGCCCCACAATTTTTGCATTAATGACACTGGCTATTAGGAGACATAACTATTCACTTGCATTTTAGGTTTTCTTTCCTAACTCACTGGTCAGGGGGAAACGCTGAACAGATACCCCAAATATGTTCTTCACTGGTATCTTATTTCAAATCTTTTGAAAGGTAGCATTGAAAATGTCACTTTAATCTACTAAACATGAATTCTGGTTCCATGCGGAACAGGATACTGGGAAGCTCATAAGGCTGCAGATATTAAGAAGTCATTGTTTAACCTTTCTATAGAATGCCAGTAAAGATTCCGTATTTTCAATGTATTGTGAGAGGGGGGAAAATCTATGTTCTATCATATATATATTTCCACCTCCTACCTCACCCCCAAGAAATGTATTTCTCATCAGGAAAAAAATCCTTGGAACGATGTAGGTGTTGGTGATGAAAGAGATACAAATGAAGACTATTCAGTATGACATTTTCTTTTAAGGAATCCTTGAAATCGCCTCATTCGCCTGCAGAGTTCTGTTGACCATGTAGAAGACCACTGTATTAGACTAATCTATTATACCAGATTAAAAACAGAACTTAGTAGGATGTTAAAAGGCTAAAAAGAAGAGGTTGAAGAATGTGGAAACTAGATACCTAATTTTTAAAAATGAATTCCAAACCTATCAAAATAATTAGTTTAGTGTTATGAATATCCTCATCTTTTTACAATACCAATCCACAACAACCTACTGAACTTGGAGGGAAGGCGATTGCCTCACACAAACATTGCTGATGCAGCCCACGACCGCCGCCACCACCACCCCTGTGATGCAGGGGTGCAGGAGAGACTGCAGGCAAGTAACACGAACCAAGGGCATGGGAGTTACCTACATATGCTCAAATTCTAGGGCCAAGTGATAAAAACCGAATGGTACAGGGGTATGTGGCTGGCTCAGCTGGTAGCGCATGTGACTCTCGATCTCAGGGTTGTGAGTTCAAGCCCCACATTAGGTGTGGAACCTACTTAAACTAAAAAAAACTAAGCAAAACTGAATGGTACAGGTCAATAGAAATATAAATTCTTTTTCATAAGAAGAAAGCTTACAAATCGGGCATGTATCACAGACACCATTTCCTTCCAAATCAAAGCACTGTCTTTGCCTCTGGGTTGTGATCATGGACTGTGAGCGAGCTCTGATAAGGAAAAGCTTTAGTGTTAGTCACAGAAAGTGAGGACTCTTAGCTTGCAGTTGAGAGACTGGGCCTATTGAAGAAATAAATCTTATAAATAATTATTTGGCAAAGATAAAGTATTAGCTTTCCTTAAGCCTGATGCCACTCAAGACGGTAACTACAATTCTGAGAAAAACAAAACAAAAAACCAGACACATTTTCTAACTTTATGTCCATACCTACTATTTGCTTCTCATTAAATTATAATCTCTTCGTGGAGGGACACTAGACACACCACACTGCCTGCCAGCATGAAATTGCTCAGGAAGTCATTTATAAAGCAGTTCTATCTCACGTGGTAGGTTACTAGAGAGAGAGGGAAAAAAAAATCCTTCACCATATAAGCTATGTGACGATAATTACAAAATTTTCCATTGCATAGTCTGTCATTTGGTGGGTTAAGTGTAATTGCTATTTACTACTGTGAATTGTTTACTAGCTACATAACCTACGCAGATGTGCAAATTACTAAGCCATTTTTACAGAGGAGAAAACAATGTCTTAAGTACTTTAATTAAAATAATATTAACAATTATGTAGAGAGAGTAAAGGAGAGAAAACACATCTTTCCTTCGATGCTATAAGATCACAGCCAGTGAGTATCATTCCTTAGAATGGAATTCAGATTCTCCAAGCACAGAATGTATCCATGAACTGCAGCAACTTTGTAAGTAAATCACATTAACACAATCTAACTGGCCTTTATAAATGGTCCCAAAGAACTGCAGAGACAGAGTGAACTTCTCTGCCACTATTTCTCATTTCACACTAGAATAAAAGCTAGTTTCCACCTAATTAGGACCTTACGTAAAATTTGTTTTTGATTCCAGTATTGCCTTATGATAGCATAAGTGCTATTTAAAAGACACTAATTTTCCTATTTCTGGAGTAAAAGACACTTCATTTCTTTCTCTACACATTAACAGCACACCTACTACTAATAGACTAGAATTGTTCCGTGTCAGCTAAAAGAAAAACGGGACCGGTATCTCTGGGTTCACAGACGTTCTTCTCGCTTCCAAAAAGGGACTCACAAGAAACCGCAAGAGCAAAGCGAATCGCAAGCTTGGCTATTTGTTTTGACAGAGATGAAAGGAGAGGACAAATTTGTGTTTTTTTGCTAATTCCCCAGACCTATGCTGGTACTCTCTACGGGTGCCCCTGCTTCGGCTATCACTGGGGGCATCTAAACAAAAATGAATTTACTCAAAGTTTTTGGTGTGAAGCTGTTAACTGGCAACATTCCTGATCATTTCATGCCTCCTTACTAGAAAGCAGGAAAAGGGCTTTTCAATGCACATAGAACAGAAAATTGCAAACAAGAAAATGTGCAACTTACTGCAAACTCAGTTTTGATAACTGAAGAATTTTAAGCAGCTACCACGAGGGACAAATAGCCAGAAAAGTTCAAACCGACTACCCGTGACTTTCTCTTTGCTGTCAAAGAAGGGCTGATAGATAAGATAGTGTGCTGCTGCTCTGCTACAACCTTGAATTTGTACACAGTGGAGACTAGATCAAATTGCTGGGAATGGACAGTTTTCTAGTGATGATTGTAACGGGAAGTGAAAGAGTGGAGCAAACTAAGTGATACTTTTGAGCAGAGGTAACTACTCGTAATCATTTCATTACAGTACATTAAAATAAAAAAGCTTACTAACATAGGTTTCACAGGTGAGAAATACTTAAATGATCTGTTCTCACCACTCAGAATAGAAATTTATGGTGATACCAAATATAATTTTGCTTTGTGACATAATTTATAATTTAGAAATTTCTCAATCTGCAAAAAAGGCAAAGCTATTAAAAATAAATCTTCCAATCAATTATCATGATTAAAAAAAAACACAAACTAAATATATTACAAATGTATTTTTGGCCCACAAAAAGAAACTTCAATAAATACAAACTAGGGCATATAATGATTTCATACAGTCACGTGACATTTCCCCTCCATAATCTCAGGCACATGGTATCTGCATAATGCCTGCTGATCACCATCATTCCTTTAAAAAGCAGAGAAAGAAAAGCTTTCAAAAGAAGGGACTGGTTAGAATTAGCATGGCATAAAGAGAATACATATAGGAAGTAGGAAAATACATCCAAATCTTTACCTATTGAAAAGGAATTAAGATCAAATATTCCCTGACAAATGAATTATTATATCACATCATTAATAGATATGTTCTCTACTCATCTTTTAAAATATATATATGTAAATTAGACTCGACTCAGGTATAAATAGCCAATGGTATCTCAGGGGACAGTGAAACTTCTCAGCAAAAGCAGAGCACAGATGCCTTTAGAATCTAGTTCCACCCTTGGGGAGAGGGCAGGGGAGAAGGCAGGTAAAAAGAAACCTCACAGATTTATTTCATAGTCACCAACTTACTAAACTACCCAATATGATTTTTAACCCTAAAATCCTGGTACTTAAAAAAAAAAAAAAAGTCCCCGAACTTAAACCTAAGCACTTCAATTATTTTAAAAGTACCAAAGGGTAAAATTTATGTCTCGTTTCCATATTCCGCTTTGAAAGAAACTTTAAAATGTGTATCCTTCAGATATTACACATCACTTCACAACTGATACATTGATTCTACAAGTGTCTTCAACATTTTACAAATCTTACCGAAGAATCACTACTGTAAACATGAAAAAGTCAAAAGTAATAGACGGATCAAGGAGTTCAGTGATCCCATCTTTCCAAATCTATCTGACCTCTCCTGCTTTTTCACATCAAAATATGGTCTTTTTTTATAATTACATCTCATGAATGTATTCCGTGAGAGAGGGATGGAGAAACAAATGCTCGTCTAAAAAGGCAAAAATAACCACCAGACCTCAGAATCTCAGCAACCCTGCAGTCACACTGCACGAGCTGGGTAACTAGTGACATCCCCACAGCCCCGACGTGAATGCGGCCCGCTGCGCTCCTGGGTGACTTAGCAGAACAGGGTCGTGTAACTCGCCTGGTCGGACCACCACCCTCTCTACGCGGGAGACTGAGTTAATACAGTGGGGAGAAAATGGCCAACCTGATTGGGGTTGTGAGATGTGGGAAAGAAGAGCCTTAGACTCATTAGGAAAAAAAAGAAACGACGACGACGACGACGGGACAGGTGCTTCCTGCCCTGCACAAAAACACACACGTGGGTGCACATACACACAGGCGGTCAAAAGACTAAAATTTTTTTCTTTTTAAATCGAACATGATCACAATTAGGAATGGAATCCTGGCCTCGTGCAGTGTTTAGCAGTTGGTGTGAAGTCAGAGCCTTGATCTACTCCCCTACGCACCATCTGCTATCACGTAGACGGGAACTCAATGGATAGGACCATTCTATCTAGAACCACCTCTGTGAAGACCTGGTCATAGAATGGAAAGCATTGATCTGAATACTAGGAAATAGTAAAGGGCACTGGTAATCTGAGGTATCTTCCACTTCTAGGACTTGCTGCTAAAAATCAATTCTATCCAGTCACGGTGCTGAGCCACTGAGGAAACCACTGGGGTAGAGTGAACCTGCCAGGAGGGAATGAGCACCAGTGCAAAGGAGCACATGTGAACACTGAAGCAAGGTCCACCGCGGGGTTACTTGTTTAACTGGAAAAGGGAGCGTTCCCCCCTTTGTCCCCACCTGTGATTTTTAAAATCTTCTTTAGGAAAAGGGGGAAAGGGATGAGAAACAGGAAACAAAGATAGAAAACACCAGGTTCCCCACCTGCCTGCAAACCCACAGACACGCTCAGTTAGGGGAGGTAAAGGGAGAAGATGCATTATTGGTACTTGTAGCTGTGGCACCTGTTACTGTGAAGCCTGTAGGAGGGGCTATCGAGCTGTGGCTGGGCTGCAGGTCCTTAGGAATGCCACTGTGAGAACCCAGCTGGTGGCCGAAGGCTGCGCTGAACTGAGGGAGCTGCTGCTTGGGAGAGGTGGAGGCCATGAGTTCAGCAGAAGGCCCCATGCCACTGAAGCTGGTCTGCGGTAACCCCGGAAGCACGCTGGAGCTGCTGGGGGTCACGGTGGCGAAGGCAGGCTGTGTGGTCTCTGAGTTCGAAGTGGTGGGTGGCGTGGATAGGGAAGTGGAAAGAAGATGTCCATCTGCGCCGAGAAGGTTGCTAAATGGAGAGGGGTCTCCAAGGTTGACAGGGAGATTGCCCCAGTGAGTTCTGGGGTTTACGACTCCTCCAAGTGGCACCTCGAGTGGGGTTGGGAGCAAGTGCTGCGCCATGATGGGCATCTCTGCTGAAAAGGTAGCTGCCATATTATCACCAGAGTAAGATGTCGTGTGGGGAGAGGTGATATGGTCACTATAGGGAGACGGCACGTGCTCACTATCATAATGGCTTCCATGGGGCGAGGAGTGTGAATGATCACTGCTGTATTGCTGTCGTGAGGTGATTAGGTCATCTGCCTTGCTCAGCAGCTGGGCAGGATGTGGCCTCTGGGAGGCATGGCTGCCATCATGTAGTCCATGAAACTGTCCTGGGAAGGCTCTCTCCCCAAGTGCACTCTGGCTCATCAGAGTGGCAGAAGTAAGGCCGACGTTGGCTGGGGCAGAGAACTGCCCCTGAATCTGCCCTGCCAGGGGTGTAGGTGGGTTAGACAAGGTAGCAGAACGGAGCAGGTTCTCATCCAGCTCTAGACTAGAAAAATTATCATGTACTATGCGCCCATTCAGTAGCTCCCCTAGGTCCGTGTTTACTTCTCGGCTCAAGGACTGAATTCCTGAAGCTCCAGTACCTGCGGAGAACACCCCTATTCCTCTATCTGACAACTCCTGGACTGGCACACCATCTGACTGAGTAAGTACCCCAATGGTACTCAGGCACTCGAGAGAAGTTACAGCCTGTAAGGCCCGTTCAAGTTCCTCGGCCTCTTCGGTAGTTGGAAGGAGGTCTCCATTCTTTCCTGAGTAAAAGAAAAGCCGTCAAGAATCAGCAGAGTTTTTACTTGTCCCATACCACAGAAACCACACGACTGAATTATTTTTTAGCAATATTCTATTAACGGGGTGCCTGGGCGGCTCAGTCAGTTGAGTGTCTGACTCTCGGTTTTGGCTCAGGTCAAAATCTCAGCAAGTGGGATCGAGGCTTGCATCAAGCTCCATGCTCAGTGGCGAGTCTGCTTAAATTTCTCTCTCTCTCTCAAATAAGTAAATCTTTAAAAGAAATGGGGCATCTGGGTGGCTCAGTCAGTTAAGCATCTGCCTTCGGCTCAGGTCATGATCCCAGAGTCCTGGGATCAAGCCCCATTCAGGCTCTATGCTCATCCTCGCTCTCTCTCTCTCTCTCTTTTTTTTAATAAAGATTTTATTTATTTATTTGACAGAGAGAGTGAGCAAGCAAGCAGAGGCAGAGGAGGAGAAGCAGGCTCCCCCCAGAGCAGGGAGCCCATGTGGGGCTCGATCCCAGGACCCTGGGATCATGACCTGAGCCAAAGGCAGACGCTTAAGCAACTGAGCCACCCAGGTGCCCCTCTCTCTTTGATAAATAAATAAAACCTTTAAAAATCAAAACAAAATAAAACCAGGTGCCTGGGTGACTCAGTCAAATTAAGCATCTGACTCTTGATTTTGATCTCAGGCTTGTGGGATTGAGCCCCGCAGTGGGCTCTGCACTTAGCAGGGAGTCTGCTTGAGACTCTCCCTCCTCTCTCTCTACCCCTCTCCCCTATACATGCCCAAACTCTCTCCCCCAAATAAATAGATCTTTAAGAAAAAATTAAACAAAATGAAATATTGGAATAGAGGAGCTTCCCAGGACTGGACTGGAAGGAAAGAGTGAAATATTAATCTGTAGGACAGGCCTGAAAGGTTGAGCTATCCTGGAACCTGTATCCCATCTTCAATTATTCACAGCACTCCCTAAACTCATCTCACTGAGGCATTAAATTAAGGATTCTAAGCAATACTAACTTAAAATGCATGGTAACTGTCTGACCACACATGGGTTTTTATATAAACTTATGTCAAAATCATTAAAATAGAAGATGTGTCATATTGGTTCAGCCGGGAGACAAAAGGCTGTGTAGGAGTCCCCCTTGGTTCTTCTGCTCTTAAACTCCTTCCTCCAGCCGGAGGGGGGCTGTGGAAGACTGTAATACAGAGATTCATGCGTGCATGTGAGCACAACACTCTGCAATCCGCTCCACTCCCCCATTATCTTTTAAAATGCTTTTGTGTCACCCATTAATCCTGCTCCTCTCACTCTAGTTTTCATAAAACAGAAGCCCTTGGGCTGCTGTTAATTTCATTTCCTATATAAAAAATCTATATATTTGGGAACTTGACTAATCTCCACAAAAATACTGTTTTTAATGGTGAAAGGAACATTCTAAGAGTACAAAAATAGGTTTCCCCTGAAAGCACCAGAGAACTGGTGGGATTAAGCAAACTTTGTTTTGGGAAAATACACTTCAAATGAAGTATAGGGTGAGGTATTAAGATTAGGAGAAATCCTAAAAGGCTTCAATAAACTCAAATTTAAATGTTTTTGTTGAAAAAAATCAAGTAAAATGACTCATTTTAAAGCAACAACATTAAAACCTAACAATCGAATCATTATCTCCTAAGCCTATAGTAATGGTGAACACAAAGTGCACATCCCTGCCTTGTGAAATGGGTAAAATAGCTTTAGCAGCGCTGCATTTGCCATTGACAGTGAAAGACAGTATGTATGAGGAGCACTTCAAGCACATCTCAAAAACACGATTTCCTTTTTTAAAAAACTCATTTAAAAAAACACAAAAACTGGACTTGAATCAAAGTGTTGACCATACCTTCAAAAAAATCAAAATCTTGTAAGTCATCAGGTAGCCGTGGCAGGACGTCTGAAAAGTCCTCCTGGTTCAATTCCAAGTCATGTGGAATGTCAGTGATCTCATTGGCAATGTCATCCGGCAACTCATCAGCACTCAGCTCTGGCGTGGACGGGCTCCTGGGGAAGAGGACACGGTTGGCCTCACCACTCCCCTTTTACCTTCACACCAGTGTCCCAGAAACAAGTTCATCAAACATGAAGATGTGAAAGAAATCCTAACTCAAATGTCTCCTTTTCCTACTTTCAGAGAAGGAAATGTGATAGCAAAAGGAAGATCTCACCATACACAGTCATGTAGTTCTCTGGCTTGTACCCATGTATTAAGACAATCATTTTGAGATAATATGTTTACTTCATTAGTAGAATGAATTACCATTTTGTGTACTGTGTTTTAATACTTTTTAGTAAATTTCAAATCTAGTCAAAATAATAACTTAAAAAAACGAAATAAACAGAAAAAAGGGAAAATGCTTAGCTGAAACAGAAGCCTCATTCATTTGGCTAACCCCTGCCAAAACTGGTAATGCACCAGATTTCTGATGTAATATTTCTGTCAAAACATACATGGGATTTCTGTTAAAACAGAACAATCTGAGAGTAGACAATTAAATTCTTAATTTCAGCATCTGCTTTCTATGTTACAGCCAAAAGCTTTATTTCAGATCTCACTCAATCAAATATCTGGTAGAAATTAGAATGAAAACTACAAAGTCTAGGCTGATCTATCGAATAGCTTCTGTAGCCCAGCCACAAGGCTAGAGAAGAAAGTAAGGCTAAGTGCTCTGAGAGCTATCAGAACATAGAAAGGAAACATAAGCTTTGGTGCTGTCACTGACCGGATCTGGGCAGCCTCCACTGGCAGTGAGACGCTGGTGGGCATGCTGAGGTTTCCTTGGGGCACTGCAGGGGGAATGGGTTTTTGGGGTCGACGAGGTCCACGCCTTCTCTTTTTCTTATGTTTTTTGGTAAGTGCAGGAGGCTTGGTTTTTTTCCTGGGTTTCCTCTGCTGCTGGTGCTGAACTTTACGGGAGCTATCTCCTCTCAAGAAATTATCCTTTAGAATGAAGAAATAGGTATTTTTGAAACTGAGATTGTTTGTGAAAAACCCAACAGCTACCTGAAAAAAAATATATCTCTTAACATTCTATGGAACGCTTAAAACATGCCTACAACTATGCCTAACAATAAGTAAATGAGAAAAAAAGAATTCATTTTTAAATTTAAATCAAATCAATTCAATATATACATACAGTTCATCCCCCACTTAAAGACACCATGAAACTGTAATAGGCCAAGGGAGAGATGTGGGTGGGTAGAAAGGATGGGGAAAAAAAGACAGTGGGATAGGTGTGTAGGGTAAAAATACAATGAATGAAATTGCACTCTAAAAAAACTTACTCTTCCACAGGAAAAACATGAATACAAGTATACTTAAATATACAATGAAAATAGGTCAATAATGACATAAGTACCTTCTATGGGTATATAGAAGGAAAATTAATTATTTTTCGTTTTGTGTGATTAAAAGAAAAGTTGGATTTTAAGTCACAGGGGTGTTATTTCTGGAGAGTCACTTCAGCAGTCAACACAAGATAAACGGCTAAGGGCGATGTGAGCGGGGTATGGAAAAGCAATGCCCCGTAGGCACAGAATTGTCAAGATCTGAGAGCTCCTTGGATGTGGTGAGGATGAAAGGAAGAGAGCACCTGAAGAGGTCTCTGGGGTTTCTAGGTTGGGTGACTGTCAGATGATACCATTTGCTGGAACAGAGTGCAGAGTGGAATAAGGATTCAGAAGAAAAGGTAAGGAGTTCAGTTTGGCTCACAAACAATTTGGGGTATGAAGATTTTCTAGGAGATAGGAAAAAACAGCATGAGGGATAAAGAATGAGATGGACACGTAGCCTCAGAAATCATGACAAAGTAAAGTCCTTCAGATAATTTACACAGGCCAGGGAGATACGGTAGAGAGAGGAGAGAATACAACTGGACTGCAGTTTATAATACGGTTTCAATTAAGTAAGCAGACGTCTGAGAAAGAACCAGCAAGGAAGAACAAGAAATTAACAATATAACCAGTTTTCTTCAGCCACAACCCTTCAATCTGAATATTGCATTTCACTAATTCCAAGATACATATTTTAGTATCTCTGCAATTGAGGTGCCTTTTACAATTGCTGTTGGGCCCAGGGATGGTCACTGTAGCTGGCACTGCCTACATATGTGCAAGGGTGAGAAAAGTTCTTGGTACTATCACTGTTTGAGTCAAGATATGGACATGGTTGGTTTAACACGAAGAGGAAAGAAAAACTGTTGTGTGTGCAAAAAGTTGAGCAACAGGGTATAAAACTGCCATCAGTGAAGCAAATACTCATTATTGAAGACATGACCATGATTCCTTTGTGGGGTTTTTTTGTTTGTTTTTGAGAAAGGAACATAACCACAAAGTAGACAAAGCTGTGTTATAGTTGATGTACATAGACAATACTGCCTTTTCCATGTCAAGGAATTCAGCGGAAACGAAGGAAAGTAATTCAGCATTAGGGAAGATAAAATAATCTATGTCCAATTAAGTCTACAGAAGCGATTTTGATAAATATAAAACAAAAATTATAGGTGACAAGAAATGTACTCACTGTGCTGTGTTTTTCTTATTTCCTGGTGGTATGTAAAACAATTGTGGTTTTTACAATTGACATCACCTTTAATGAATTCAGTAGTAACCCAAAACTAAATACATAAAGAGTACAGACAACAGTATTTGAAAACTAATAATAATCACTAGCATTAAGTTATTAATGCTAGCAAACAAATTCAAGACAAGAAAGAATAAGATTAAAGTATCAATTCAAGAAATCGGAAAGAAGTTTAATATGAGCCAAATACTTGAAATCTAAACACAGACTCAAGTCATAAATGTACAAATTTGTAAAACAAACCAAAAAAAGAAAGGCTATTTCCCAGCCTCTGTAGTTCTCTGGCTCGATACTTGAGGTCTACTTTTATTATATCCACTATGTAATTCAACAAAGAGAGTCTGAGCAACCACCAGTACCATCCAGGCTCTCCCTCTAGGACCAGTACAGATGTTAGGTGAGGGACACTTTGGCCCAAGATACACGTGTCCTACTTTAAAGACACTCCCATATCACCTAATTCTAGTGCTAGGTGTCTGTCTTATTCTCCTAAACTTAAACCTCATAGGCCAACGTTTTTGGTAATGGGCCAGGTACTCCACACAGAACTACCCTCGACTGAGGTTCCACCATGCTCTTGGTAGTCCACCACAAAGCTCCTCTGGAAAACTGGAGCCCCTGCACCCTAGGGCCTTCCCTAATGCCAACTGTTCATTGCTTACGCTATTTGTAAACACGATTCCCTGCCAACTTGCTGTCTCATTCTACTTACATGCCAGGACACTGCCTTTACTAACTTACCATCCATTGTATGGGCTCATACTCATCAAATACCATGTTCTGTGTGCCAGCCTGGACTTCCTGAAGCTTGAGCTTCTTCTACCAATGGCTACTCTGTCCAGTGGAATCTAATTCCAAATTTCAACCTTTCCCAGCCATGTTTCTAACTGTTATTCAGCAATTACTTAATTGAGCATCTGTTTTAAGCACTGAGGATATAGCAATGAACAAAAAATGTTCCTGCTTTTGTAAAATTTACATTTTAGTAGAGGGATACTAGCAATAAACTATTAGTTAATAGTATGATATTAGGCTGATACCAATGTTAGGAAGAAAAGCAAGGTAGAGTATGAGGATAAAAAATGACAGGGTAGGGGCAGCCCAGGTGGCTCAGAAGTTTAGCACTGCCTTCAGCCCAGGGTATGATCCTGGAGTCCTGGGATCGAGTCCCACATAGGGATCCCTGCATGGAGCCTGCTTCTCCCTCTGCCTCTCTCTCTTTCTCTCTGTGTATCTCTCATGAATAAATAAAATCTTAAAAAAAAAAAAAATGACAGGGTAGAGGGGAGGTGGAAGACTTCTTTGATGAAGTGACAACTGATTGAAAACCTGAATGAGGGAGGGAAGGAGGTAGAAATGGAGGAAAAGAACATCCTAGGAAAAGAGAAAAACAAGTGGAAAGCCCATGAGTTGGGGGTGTTGAAGCAGAAGCAAGAAGGCTGATGCTGCTAGAACTCCAGAAATAAGGGGAAGGTACAAGGTGAAGCAGGAGAGATTGCAAAGACCAGATGGGGAATTCTCAAAGGCCATGGTTAAGAATCGTGGATTTGATTCTGGATCTGATGGAAAGCCACTGGAAGGCTCTGACCAGGAAACCAAAATGACCACATGAATATTATCAAAGGTTTGCTCTAATGGGCACATACTATAGATTCCAATTATAAGACATTCTAGAAAATGTAAAATCACAGGGACAGGAAGACAGTGGAGATGGAGGAAGAAGTAGACTGCAGAAGGGGAGCACAAGAGAATTTAGGGTGTTAGTGATATATCTCATTATGAAGTGGTTACAGGACTGTGTGCATTGTCAAACTCAGAACCGTAGACCAAAAACAGTGATTTTTACTGCATATAAACTCAAAGGAAGTGGAACACACACAGCCTACTCTGGCTGGTATGTGAATATGTCCAGGTGGGGTGCATGGCAAGAAGAAGGGAGACCAATTAGGAGACTATTATAGTAATCCAGGCAAAGTTGAACACCAAGGCTAGAATGTACCAGCCAAGCTGGCACAATGTGTTTGGATTCAAGACAGTTTGAAAGTAAAATCAAGAGATCTGTCCAGTTCTTTTCACCCAGTGTGAGTCTCTCACTGTGGGACTGATAGGCTACAGATGTTTGCTATACTCAGCTGTAATTTTTAACTTAAACAGTCCTTGTTATACATTTAGCTGGTTGCAACACCAGGATCACAGCTTATACTATTAAGTCCTGGTCCAATGGCCATTCAGTTACCCTGATGCACCCCTGAAACTGCAAAATGCTTACAGAGGGAAAAAATGGTCTTATTCAGCTTTTTAATACATATACCTTACATACTACCTTGCAAATAGCAGGACTCAGCAAGTATCGGGGTAAAAACAGTAAAAAAGCACTTCTTTTAAGTAATGATAGAATTCAGATAGTCTACTAGTTCAGACATACCTCTCCTTCAAATTCTTCTGAAGGGCTTATGATACATTAACAAAAGCAATAATTAAGTTCAATAGAATTATAGAAATGATTGGTTTTTGGCTGAAACTTCATCAAATATCTAAGACATTCACAGAATTGCATATAAAAAAAGCAAAAAAATCTAAAGAAATGGGGCAAAGAAAGCTTGAAAAACCCGTTAAGTAGTAAGAAAATGTACCTTAATGAGAAGGGAAGTAAAGAATAGGGATAGACAATAAAATAATGAGTAACTACTAAATACCTCCTAGAACATTTAAAAAAAAATGAGGCTATGAAATTAATCCAGTGGCTCATGATCAGCATATATAATATTTTATATACATATTTATATATTAATATATACATTTACACACAGTTTGTACGAAGTTAAGAAATATTTTCTACTGTGGATTGCTATCAGAAGTTTGAAAGCCTCAGCTGCAGAAAATAAAATCTGAACTCACCATTTTTTTGGCATGTTCTTCACACAGAGGGGTCTGGTGTGTAATGTCAAACACGGGCACAGAGCACTGCTGTCCGTCTGCAAACTTGGCCGTGCAACTTGAGAAAAGCTGCTGAGAGCGGTTCAAGAGGATATCTGTGGTTTTCAAAGTTAGGAATATAATGCACTGAAACTCAAATTATTTATTAAGTTTTAAATTTTTATATAAAATCTACTCCTGGAGTACCTGGGTGGCAGAGTCAGTTTAGCACTCGACTCTGGTTTTGACTCAGGTTGTGATTTCAGGGTCGTGGGTTTGAGCCCATCTGGGGCTCCATGCTCAGTGGGGAGTCTACTTGAGATTCTCTCACCTTCTCCCTCTCCCCTGCAGCATGCACAAGCACGCTCTCTCAAAATAAAGAAATTAACCTTTAAGAAAAAAAAAATCTGCTTTTTCCCTTACTTCTATTTGTAAGTAATAAATTTTCTTATCCTTTAAAGCTGAAGGACCAACCCCCACTACTGATATGGGAAATGATCATTGTTGAATTTATCAGAACATATTACTAAAGGAGACTATTTTGCTAAGGGCTCCGAATAGGAGTCTCCTTTATGGACATTCTGATTTTTGTTATTTGGAAAACAGAGGGTTGTTTCCTTCTTAAATACACTATCTCCTAAAAATTCCACTACAATGGTTAGAAAAAAATCACTCTCTTTTAAGGAAAACTTTCACATATAATTCTCATCAAGAATAAAAATTTTAAGATATAATTAAAAAAAGCTCATCTATCCAAATTTGATTTTCCATTTCCCATTTCTAACACAAAATTCAAATTTATAACTTATGAAAAATTACTTTTACATCAAAACTTTACCATTAAAACTGGAACATCACCTTTACTTTGTCAACATTTCTAAGCATCCAAACTTTTAGCTCCTAGCACATTTCCTCAAGACATACTTTACACCCTATCAAGAAGGTACCTTTCTGTTTTACCTTTATGCTTTTATAGTTAAGGCTATTTATAAAACCTTTGCTGTGCAGAAAGGGCTGCTAAAAAAGTTGTGAAAATTTAATGACAAAGAACAGAAAGGAGGGCAAAAAAGTCAAAGATAATAAAGAAGAGCAAGTAATTGCTACTGTATAAATTTTTTAAATGCTACTCAATTTTAAATGTTTAATAAAAGTGAGAGTAATAAGATTTCATAACCAGCCTGAAGCCCTTTACCACAAAGGTTTTCCTCAAGTATATTCTGTCTTAATGTATCTTCTTTCCTAGTCAGTGATGTTTATCTTTCTTTCATTTCAAATCAGCACTGTGCTCCATAAAAAGAAATTATTCCCAGACCAAAAGGCACATTGTGCGTAACTTTCTTGGAAGACTAAAATCAGTTTTTGAATAATAGGACATGATTTCTCCATCAATGAGTGTTATAGTTGCTTCTCACAAGAACCACTGCAAGAACCAGAATTCTTTTAATTTAAGTGATGGCCACGGAAGAAATCTGCTACTTGGTATCGGTTTCGCAGATTCTAATGTAATTCTTGAATAAAGAGTCACAATGACAGAAGCAGAGAAAAAATTATTAGGAAGACATCATGAAAAAGAGAAGTTGTATAAAAATTTTAAACATAAAATAGTTCTGATTATAGAAGTCATTTCCTTGGCTTAAGAATGAAATACTAGCGCCCAATGAGTGAATACTTTTCAATGCACATTCAATTCAGTTAAGAGGATACGCTGGAAACAATGTCTGGTGAATGGAAGGGCTCTGTTAGGGCACCGTTCACCCTTCATGGTTCCACTGCATGCTGCTGGCTCTACCTCCCTCGACTTGGTCCGGCTTATGCTAAGAAAGCAAAGAGAAAAATTAACTTTGAAAAATGCTTTAAGAATCCAGGGCAACTTTTCAGCACTATGTTAGCAGATCGTAACACCAACATTTTACCTATGTTCATCAACTAAAGGTAAATAGGAGTTATAACGACCAGTTCCAGTATTTCCCCAATCTACTGACAAAACAATTATTGTATTATTATCGATTTCAACTATCCCTGTTTTTTTCCTATTTTAAGTGTTATTTCTGGTTCCTTTTACTAAGAGGCAGTGAATAAACAAAAAAGTGATAAAGAACATGAGCCTAGATCAGTCAGGCCTAATTCTGAATCTCAGCTCTACCTCCTCCAGCTGCGTGATCTTGGGCAAGTTACTTAGCCTTGCTTAAGCATCAACTTTTTCACCTATCAAGTGAAGATAAGAGTACTTTTGACTGATAGGTAAGCACCAAAAGATACAACACATCTAAAATACTTATCACATATAGTAGGTAGTATAATACCTAGTAAATGGTCAATGGTTGTTAGTTGCTGGTATTATTATCCTCATTAGATTTTGGTCATGTCAAGCTGCAAAAAACTTGATCTAATATAGGAGGAAGGGGATAATGACCTGCAGAAGTAACTGATTTGCTCTCCAAAATGAACTCACTTTGGATATATTTTTACAACTTTTTATAATATGTGCAACTCCATCTTTCATTAAATGTTATCTCCACTCTGTATATTCAACATTTAAATATTTGATGCATTCACATGGTTCCAGAAACACCAAAGAATAAAAAGTTAGGCAGCCAAGAGTTTCTTTTCTACCCTTGTCCCAATTTGCCAGTTCCCAGTCCTTCTATATTAAGTATTCATTTCACTAGTTAATGGGATCTTTCCATAGTTTTATACAAACATTAAAAAATAAAAATAAACAATAATGAAGTTCTTAGAAGCATAAAACTGTCCTGTTTATTTGACTCTCTTATGCATCACAAACTGGTAGGACTTTACACATGTCTGAGGTAGAAAAAGCATCTACATAATATACTAAAATCGCACGTGGGGCATCAAAATTATCTTTTGAATTGTTTCTGTATCTAAGAATTTCAGTGGAATGATTTATACTGATTAGAAGGTCATATAGAACCCAAATTACATACGAATTTACAGAAAATCTAAACAAAATTTCACTATAACTTTTTTTCTTTTTTTTTTTTTTTTTTTAATTTATTTATGATAGGCACACAGTGTGAGAGAGAGAGAGGCAGAGACACAGGCAGAGGGAGAAGCAGGCTCCATGCACCGGGAGCCCGATGTGGGATTCGATCCCGGGTCTCCAGGATCGCGCCCTGGGCCAAAGGCAGGCGCCAAACCGCTGCGCCACCCAGGGATCCCTCACTATAACTTTCATATACATAGTAAATGCAAACAGAGAACCAGGAGCTGCCATCAAAGTTGCTTTAACTAAGAGTTCTGGGAAAAAAAAAAAAAAGTAAGTTCTGCAAGATACATCAGAATCACAAGAGCTGGGAAGTGAGCCATTAAGTTAGGTCTGTAAAAAGGATACACAATTTCAAATGAAGCTGTACTATTGCAGCAGTTTATCCCATTCTCTTGGTCTAGATTAAATAGAAGGCAGTTCTCTATATTGAATGGATTATTTTTGTGGGACACTTCAGTAATCTGTTCAGCCATCTATCAAGCCTAGCGTATAACACATTACCTCATTTTTATCTAACCTAGACTTCAGAGGGAACTACCGGTTTCATTTTGTAAAACTGATGATATGTTCCAACTCAACAATCTTTCTCTTAAACAGTAAAATAAACTCAGTCAGAATTTCAATACCCCCCCTGGATAATTGAGGTAAAAATGCCTGATGTTAGATTTTATTATCCAAATAATCCCAACAAAACAAAGGGAGAATTTACCAAAACATTTTGATGTTTTTTAATGTGAAAACATCTACTACAAGGTTCCCTTTTGTATGATTAGATCCTCTCCCTTCACAATAGTTTCTACACAAACAACACTAGCCTCTGCAGGATTGTTGGCTACAAGATACTCAGATTTGAGTTTATATACTTAACCTATTTCAGTGGCTTATTCCACATATTCACCAATATATATGACAAAGCTATTAGATGAGAAAGAAAAATGTTACTCAGTTTATATTCAAACTGTATGTTAAAGAATATCTATTAAAAAGCAGTCATTAAAGTTTTAACTTGTAAAACATTTAAAAGCAACTTTTTAAATGTCTTTTGAGGGGTGCCTGGGTGGCTCAGCGGTTGAGCATCTGACTTTGACTTGGCGTGATCCCGGGGTCCTGGGATCGAATCCCACATCGGGCTTCCTGCAGGGAGCCTGCTTCTGCCTATGTCTCTGCCTCTTTCTCTCATGAATAAAAGAAACCAAAATCTTAAAAAAAAAAAAAAAAAAAAAAAAAAGTCTTTTGTGAAATTAGTCTTTGAAAGCAAAAATATCAAATAGCTGACAGCTGATTTTTTGAGCCTAAAATATAAAGTACTACACTACCAATCACCAACAAATGATTTTGGTTCACTGTTAAACGATTATCAGGGAGGCACTGGGCAATAAACCTTTTATTAAACATGAGTGACATAACCAAATGACAACAAATAAATTTGAGAACTGAGTATTAGAGTTCACCTTGGTATCTGTTTAGTAATTTAGTTATCATGAAATTTTTTTTTCCCCCAAATCACTGATGATGGTTTGGGAAATGTTTTGAAAAAAAGCAGGAGTGTAAAAAAAAAAAAAAAGGGGGGGGGGAGGATCCCTGGGTGGCGCAGCAGTTTGGCGCCTGCCTTTGGCCCAGGGCGCGATCCTGGAGACCCGGGATCGAATCCCACATCGGGCTCCCAGTGCATGGAGCCTGCTTCTCCCTCTGCCTGTGTCTCTGCCTCTCTCTCTTTCTCTCACTGTGACTATCCTAAATAAATAAAAATTAAAAAAAAAATTAAAAAATTAAAAAAATTAAAAAAAAGAAAAAAGAAAAAAAGCAGGAGTGTGTGGTAGGGGATTGATTCTGCCGGTTAAAAATCATAGATAAATACAGTTTTCTACACAAATACCAAATTGTCTCAAACTCAAAAGAGTACAGTCCCTTACTTACACCTTTGACAAGGTCATAATAATATACTAGATTCAATGTACACAATCAATGCTCTACATACAGATTGCTTCAAGCTGGACAAAACGAAGTCTCTACTGAAATTGTACACTTGAAAGCCTTAACTAACATAAATGTTAGGTATCATTATTTTAAAACCTATGTCAAATCAGTGAATTCTTTCAAATAGAGAACAAGTGTCTCTTCACTTATTTAATTCTATCCATTTATTCATCAATGCTAGAGATTAAAAAAAAAGTACATTGCTCCTGCCCTCACAAAAATGACTGTCTAGCTTGGGGCGCCTGGGTGGCTCTGTTGGTTGAGCATCTGTCTTCAGCTCGGATCATGATCTCAGGATCCTGGGATCCAGCCTGGCGTGGGGCTCCCTGCTCAGCGGGGAGTCTTTCTCTCTCTGCTGGCCGCCCCCCATTCCCCGCTGCTTGTATTCTCTCTCTCAAATAAATAAAATCTTAAAAAAAAAAAAAAAAAAAGATGACTGTCTAGCCTGACAGAAATATTAATATACAATTCTACAATGAAGCAGAGTACAGAGCACAACAGGCACATATAAGAGGGTATCCTAACATAGGGGAACCTGGGAATGTTTCTCTGAGAAAATAAATCTCTCAGTAAATAAGCTAATACTTAAAAGATGTTCTAGAATAGACACTACCTTCTCCCCTACACAGGAGTGGGGGCTCCTAGAGTGAGGGAATATACTGCAGGCAGCAATCATTATGTAGGCATATTAGATCACATACAAAGTTTCAAACAACTCTGAATATGCCAAGCAACAGAAAATTCTTAAGGGCATAGTAGTTTTTAATATATGCATTTGAAAAACAGGTTATTCTTTTTATGACAAATATAATGAACACCGAAATACAGAAAAGCAAACTGAAATTTCAAAAATATCTGCTAAAAAATATGATCAGTAGCTATAAAACAAAGGTTATCTTTTTTTAGTTTTGTTTTAAACCCTCTCACTCTGATTCGTGATCACTATACAAAAATTAGAACAAACAGACTACTTATTTTTTTTTTTTACTTTATCAATAATACCACCCTTTAGAGATAGCCACTGCTAATATTTTGGTATATAAGCTCCTAAAAATGTGTGTGTGTATGTGTGTGTATACCTGAAGGCTGTTATGTGAAAAAAAAAAAAAAAAGTGTGAAACAATAAACTCCATAAAGAACTATGCCTTCTAAATTGTAAAATTATTTCTTTAATTAAATATGAATATATTTTGGAATATTTCAATCCAATTAAGCTAGTATTTTTAAAAGGTACATAACCTAAATAAGTAATTATTTAGTCTTCACCACCTAATTTCCAAAATGGTAATAACACCATAATTTCTTCACTGAAAAATCAAATAACTCTAAATACCCAATATATGGAATTTTAGTCAAGGAAATAGTACACACACATTAAAAATCATGTTTTCATAATAATTTCTAAGAACATAGGGGGATAGCTATAATATATTTTTAAGGGAAAAAAACTGGACACAGCTGTTAAAGTATACAGACCCAGTTTTACTTAAATACATACATAAAACAGAAACAGTCCAAGGACTGACGTCATATTATAAAGCCATTAAAAGCCATGTTTTAAAGAATTATTACAATGAGAAAAACGTCATATTCCAATATTAAATGGAAAAAAGGAGAAAATATATTATGCACATGGCTTGACCTCAATTTTGCGCTTTAATACATAAGCATGGCTCACTGGGGATTCCTTACACACGCATACATACACGAAGAAAAAAAGACTAGAAGGAAACAATCAAAATGCTCATAGTACTCATTCTCGGTTTTGTGCAGTGATATCGTGGAAATGTCTCCCTTCTTTATGTTCTATTTTTTCAAATTTATAACAAGCAAATACCTGGATTACAAACAGAAAAGATTCCCCCCCCCCCAAAAGAAATGCAATGTAGTATTCTGAAGACAGAAAATACACTAGAAAGAAAACTTTAAAATAATTTAAGAAATCTAAAATACTACTTCTGTAGTAAAACAAAACAAAAACCCCAACAACTATAAATATTACTTCTAATACATGAAATTTTTAAGCATTGTTATCTTTTTAAAGACAGGTAACATTCCCAAATACGTTACTGAATAAATTCTAGTCAAACTCTGGCAAAATAACAGCCAGGCTTTTACTGACAGCTTGTGGCGCTGTTCTTCTGCACATGTGTAGAACTTTATCTGAGCCACAAACCCAAAATGCCAACGCCTGATTATTTCAGGCTTAAACGCCCACTGCCCACTGTGTCTCAACGATGCCCTCGAAACACACAGAAAACGCAGGCGCCTGGGTGGCTCCGCGACTCACTGCTTGAGTGTCTGCCTCTGGCCCAGGGCTTGACCCCAGGGTCTTGGATCGAGTCCCGCGTCGGGCTCCCTGCGTGGAGCCTGCTTCTCCCACTATCTGTCTGTGCCTCTCTCTCTCTCTCTCATGAATAAATTTTTTTTAAAGATTTTATTTATTCATGAGAGACACACAGAGACGCACACAGAGAGAGGCAGAGACACAGGCAGAGGGAGAAGCAGGCTCCATGCAGGGAGCCCGACGCGAAACTCGATCCCAGGTCTCCAGGATCACGCCCTGGGCTGAAGGCGGCGCTAAACCGCGGAGCCACCTGGGCTGCCCAATAAATTTTTTAAAAATCTTAAACAAAACAAAACAAAACAAAACAACACAAACCCACAAATACAGAGAGCCGAGGCGAGGTGCCGAGAGGCGGCTGCGCTCACCTGGTGCGGCGGCACGCCGCTCTGCGCAGGTCCTGCATCAGCTGCCCAGTGCTCTCGGGCTCCCGGCTGGCCGCCTGCAGCAGGGCTTTCCTAAACGTGTGCCGGCATTTCTTTTGACGCGATTCTGCCCGTTCCAGGCGGCAGAGGTGCTTATATTTCTGCTGAAAGTAAGTGCAAAGTTGGGTCACCCTGGAGCTCCTACTCTCCGTATCATCGTCATCTGACCTGGAAAGCGCAGGGAGAGAAGTAAGAAACCGATTAAAAGTTAGGCTGAGTGGGGGGGGCGGGTGAGGAAGCTGGTCGGGTGCAAAGGGGTTAAAATCTGTGGCAGGTGACCACCAATGTCACCAAGGAGGGGCTTTCCAGAGCTGAAGGCAAGTACGGTATGTCAACAATAAATAAGGCAGCAGAGACCACCCAATGCCTTCAGATGCTTCCCTTGCTCCGCATGTCACAGTTAAAATACTTCATACATCAGGCTCTTCTGAATTTTAAGAGACTAGGGGGTTCTCAGGAAGAAAATCATTCCTTTACCTTTGCTGACTACAAAGTCTGAGTAAATGACAGGGCAGGGATGAGGAAACACTCAGCATCATTTCATTAAAGAGAGGTCGTACCAGAAATAGAGCACTGAATTCCACCAGTGTCTTATCAAAGAGCTGCCCTTTCAGATGTACTGGCTTTAACTACCCTTTTCTTGCCAGGCACTTACAGAATGTGGGTTGTAATCATTCTCGAGTATTTATTATTATTATTATTGTTTTTATTTTTAACACAGGAGATACCTTAAACAACACCGCATACTCCAGGGATTACACAGAGGTGGCTGTGCATCATGCTACTGTGACCAACTGGCGGACCGCACTAGAGTGCTACCTTGAAAAGATGCTGAGACCACGTCTAGACTCCACGAGAGAGTCAATGGTTAGTCACCATGTCTGCCCCCAGTGAGATTACAAAGGTCACTTTTTTATGGAATAAATGTAATCTCACTTTTTACTGTTAAGGATAATATACACTAGACTTGAAAACTGGTGTTATTTTACCTTCTTTAAATGGCACACACGTGATACTACCAACCATATACTACCAATCTTCTGTAAATCATTGCTTGGTTTCTCTCAACTTTGTTAAGTGGTTTCATTCTCTTTTCCTTCAGAATAGCCCATATAGGTTACTTCGCAAACTTCTGGTCTAAAAAATAAGTCCTAAGAAGTATTTCTCTTCAGTAGAGTGACTACTACAAATATACCAACTGAAGGCTCTTACTTCAATCTTTTCATTTATTTAGCATTCAACATTTGCTGTATGTCTACTATGTTGAGTACTATAAAGGAGAAAAAAATTTAAGCGGCTTACAATGCAGTTTAGACAAGATAAACACATTGCCAAAGTTAAACAATTCAAAAGATTGAATCAGTAACTAAAACCGTGGAGCAGGCTGCCTGAGGATTCAAGTATCTGACCTTCCATTAGAAAAATCTAGGAGCTTTTCACACTTTGAGATCTACTGAACCAGAATTTCCATGGAATGGGACCCAGGAATCTTTATTTTGAATTGTTCCCCGAAGTCCCATAGCAGGTTTTCATTTGGGAATTCTAGTCGAGCCAGGAGGTACTATAAATAACCTTTGATGTGAGGCAGAGAACAATAAGTGACAGAGAGAGGTACAGATATGGCTAAAGTGCTACTGAAGTTCACTAGCAAGACTGCAGGATGAGGGGCTTTGTAGAGGAGATGCCAACAGAACTGAACTGTCGGGACCCCTGGGTGGCTCAGTGGTTGAGCGTGTCTGCCTTTGGCCCAGGGCATGACCCCGGGGTCCTGGGATCGAGTCCTGTATCAGGCTCCCCAAAGGGAGCCTGCTTGCCTGCTTCTCCCTCTGCCTATGTCTCTGCCTCTCTCTCTTTGTGTCTCTCATGAATAAATAAAATCTTAAAAAAAAGAGAAAAGAACTGAATCATCAAGAGGGTGTAGAATTTGAAGAGAAGAAAAAGGATGTCTTACAAGGATAAAGGAATACAAGGCTGGCTTCAGAGACGGACAGGTAACACAAGTACTAAGTAGCTCGCTTTGGCTAAGATGTGGCTGGTGCACGTAAGTGAATGACGGCGGGTAAGGAGAACTTTCTAAACCTAAACACCAGATGAAAGAGTTTAATCTTTATTCTACTGGTGGTGGAGAACTTCAGTTTGAAAACAATAGATAACACTAATAGAGCCATGCGTGAGAAAGATTACGCCGTCATCAGGTAGAAATGAGGAAGAGGAAAAAAAAAAGAAATGAGGAAGAGACAGGGAAGAGGGCACGGAGGAAATCATAAAACTCCAGGTGACATGTAACAAGAACCCACACCAGTGTGGCAGCAGCAGGACTGCAGAAGACGGAAGGCATCCTGAATGTATAAAAGGCAAGTCTTGTCAACTGGGAGAGGAAGATGCAAGGGACACGACTCACATGGCCGTTTCCATGAGTGGAAGATCATGGAACAGGAGCAAGAGCAGATCTGGGGCAGGAAATAAATTCCATCTCAGACATAAAGGATTTAAAGTACAGCTGAGGCCTCGAAGGCAGAGTGGGAAAAACCGTTGGAAATGATAAACAGGAGCACAGTGCAGGAAGGACTACAGATTTCACCGCCAACACCGAGCAACTGAAGGGCAAGGGAGTGACTAAGGAAAAGGCCCCAGAGATAATAGAAAGAACAAAACCTATGAGGGCCATTATCATAAAAGAATGAACTCAATTTGGTGACTGCATATGAAGGATAAGAAAGTCAATAATGACTCAATGACTTTGAACTTGCATAACTAGGGGAATGGAAGGGTTATTAATAGAAAGAAAGAGAGGAGAAACAGCTAGTCTTAAAGGGAAAGTAAAGTTCAGGTAAGAGTCACTTGCCAAAGCAATTGTTTGAAAACACTCTGTAATGGTGGGGAGGACAGAACAGGTCAGCAGTTCTCAAGTTGACAATAAATGGACAGATGCACCTGGATGTTGCGGCATGTTCCGTCATTATCATACAAGTTTCCAAAGTGTATTCAGAAGTTCCGTGCTGATCTAGTTTGCAGACCTGCACAGGTCTATGGGACCTGTGGTCCCTAAACAGACAATCTCAACATGCCTCCCACTTCTAACATGCTGTAACATCTATATTTCACACCTGGTTGTGGAGGAAGAGTAGCAGACAGGGCAGAGAAAAGCCAGTGGCCATCATTTACCAGCAGTGACAGGCCTGCCACCTACTGCATTCTCACTATGCTGCTTTCCTCACCTGTGAAATCATGAGAGCTGGTTCGCCTATCTCCCAAGGTTGTGAAGAGAACAAAAAGAAATGACCTATCTATCTGAAATGACAATATAAGTACAGGTAGTATTATTAGATCCCAAAATCTATATCCATTAACTAAAATTAAATCAGTTATGAAATACACACACAAAACTCCTGGCCTAAACGGTTCTATCATGAGCTCTATTCAAGAATAGTCAAAGAAAAAATGATTCCAATCATACACAAAATATTCCGGATATCAGAAAAGAAAGGAAGATTCTTTTTTTTAAAAAAAGGATTGCGGGATCCCTGGGTGGCGCAGCGGTTTAGCGCCTGCCTTTGGCCCAGGGCGCGATCCTGGAGACCCAGGATCGAGTCCCACATCGGGCTCCCGGTGCATGGAGCCTGCTTCTCCCTCTGCCTGTGTCTCTGCCTCTCTCTCTCTCACTGTGTGACTATCATAAAAAAAATAAAAATAAAAAAAAAATAAAAAAGAAGGATTGCAAAAAAAAAAAAAAAAAAAACTTATTAATAAGGACAATATGACAAAAGGAAAATCTTTTTTAAGATTTTATTTATTGAGAGTACAATAATGGGGACGGTTAGGAGAGAGGGAGAAGCAGACCCCCCAATGAACTGGGAAGTCCGATGTGGGGCTCGATCCAGGATCATGACCTGAGCCAAAGACAGATGGCTGAGCCACCCAGCTGCCCTGTAGGAAAATCTTAATAATCTTAGAGTCAGGCAGCCCAGGTGGCTCAGCAGTTTAGCGCGGTCTTCAGCCCAGGGTGTGATCCTGGAGACCCGGGATCGAGTCCCGCGTTGGGCTCTCTGCATGGAACCTGCTTCTCCCTCTGCCTCTCTCTCTCATTCTCTCTGTGTGTGTCTCTCATGAATAAATAAATAAAATAAAAAAAAATTATGATCTTAGAGTCAAAAATCATTAGTAAGTTGAATCTAGCAGAATATATATATAAAAAAGAAATAGCCAATCTGGGTTAACTAATGTAGAACACAACTATTTTTCAATCCAATCTTACTAGACCTCTCTTCTGCAAAAAACCTATTCTTCTTTTCCTTTTATCTTCAGAACTTCAACATCACTGAAATACTGAAGACACAAGTTTGTTCTCTAGATGATACCTAACAATTATATTTCAGACACAAGATATTGATTTGGGGTGCTCGCCCACATCCAACTAACTCAGGAATGCTGGAATTAGGACAGAGTACTAGAAAGGAGAGAGGTGCACAGAGAAGTACTCTGAGGACAATGTACAGAATGTTCCTCTCTCAGTTCTTCACTTGAGTACTGATCAGTGCAAGAGTGTATATGAATATCTGAGGCCAGGAAAGAGCTATCTGAAAAGAGGAGGCTGCACCAGTCCCAGTGACTCACACAGGGCAGACTTAGTTTGAGATCCTACCATCTAGAGGGGGAAAACCCCACAAAAGTGCAGGGCACAGGGTAGACCACCCAGGAGGAGACTGCCTCAGTAGTGGGGGGTATAATCAGCCCTCAATTAAAGGCTGCTGTGGCCCCATATCACAAAATTTAAAAAGCAAGCCTTGAAAACTATTTCTAAGTAAGTTAACTATGTCCCTAAACAACGCTCTTAAAGGAAGACAAAAATACCAGAATCAAATAAGTAAAATTAACGATGCCTGGCATCTAGTTAGAAATTATCAGACATTCAAAGAAACAGGGAACTAGAACCCACAAGGAGAAAAATTAATCAACAGAAACAGATCCAGAAATGATATAGATGACAGAATTAGTAAGCCGAGAATCAAAGAACAGTTATTAGGGGCACCTGGGTGGCTCAGTGGTTGAGCATCTGCCTTTGGCTCAGGTTGGGATCCTGGTCTCGGGATTGAATGCTGCATCGGGCTCTCCGCAGAGTACCTGCTTCTCCCTCTGCCTATGTCTCTGCCTCTCTCTCTCTGTGTCTCTCATGGATGAATAAAATCTTTGAAAAAAACCCAAAAAACAGTTATTCTAACCATATCTCACACGTTTGAGAATGTAGAATCATCATGACCAGGTCAAGGAGAGACATGGACAATATTAAGAAGACCCAAAAGAGACTTCTAGGGATGAAAAATACAATGTCTAATATGAAAAATATATTGAATGGGATTGATGGCTGGTTAGGTGCCATAAAAGATCAAGGAGCCTGAAGACAGTAATAGAAATTTTCCAAAATGAAAAACAGAAAGGAAAAAACACACTGGGAAAAAAGTAATTATCAATAAGCTGTGTGATCATTTCAAGCAGCCTAAAATATGTATAACTCAGTCTCTCAAATTGAAAGGGGAAGAAAAATAATTGAAGACTAGGGCAAAATTTTTCTAAATTTCATGAAAATTATAAACCTAGAGATCCAAAAAAGTCAATGAATCACAAGGACAAGAAACATAAAGAAAATGAACTATACAAATGGTTTAAAACTATTAATATAAAGAGAAAAATCTTAAGAGAGAGAAAAAAAAGATACATAACATTCCTTGGACCAAAGATGTGAAGGATAGCTAACTTCTCATCGGAAATAATGCAGGACATGTAAGCAGCACCCTTAAATACTGAAAGAAAAACTGTCAACCTAGGATTTTATGCCAGCAAAAAATATCTTTCAAACATGGATGGACCTAGAGGGCATAAGGGAAATAAGTCAGAGAAGACAAATACCATATGATTTCACTAACATGTGGAATCTAAAAAAACAAATCAAAGCAGAAACATACCTATAAATATAGAGGACAAACTGGTGCTTGCCAGAGGGCAGGGGATAGGGACATAGGCAAAATGGGGTGAAGGGGAGAGGGAGGTGCAGACTCCCAGTTATGCAGTAAGTTATGGGAATAAAAAGTACAGCACAGGGGATACAGTCAATAGTATTAGGGTTGTATTCTGACAGATGGGAGCTACACTTGCGGTGAACAGAGCAAACGTACAGGCTTGTCAAATCACTCTGTTATATACCTGGAATTAATGTAACACTGTGTCAGTTGTACTTCAATTAAATAAAAAAGGCATAGGGATGCCTGGTGGCTCAGTCAGTTAAGTGTCCGACTCTTGATTTTGGCTCCGGTCATAAACAGGGTTGTGAGATCAAGTCCCACGTCAGGCTCCAAACTGGGCTCCCTCTCCCTCTGCCCTCCCATCCCCCACTAAAAAGGCATAGTCCATTATACCTCAGTGAAAATTTTAAAAATGAAGACAAAACCAAGTCTTCCAGACATAAAACTGAAAGAATTCATTACCAGAAGAACAGCACTACAAGACGTTCAAGTAAACCATTCACACAGAAAGAAAATGACATCAGATGGAAATAGGGAACTATTCAAAGAAAAAATCCCTAGAAATTGTAAATATTTCTCTTTTCAATCCCCTTAAAAGATAAGTAACTGCTTAAACACAACAGCATTATATTACGGGGGTTATAACAAATGTTGGGGGACATGTATAGCACCACGTGACAGAAAACAAGGAAGACCTCAGGTTTACCTAATTTAAGCTATCACCTACTTGAGAAAGAGAAACAAATTCAAACAAAGGAAAGAATAGAAGAACATAATAGAAAGAAATAACAAAGAACAGAAAGCAATGAAATGAAGCTAAAAGAAAAATCAATGAAACCAAAAGCTGGTTCTTTAAAAAGACCAATAAATATAGAAAATGCACAAATAAACATACATGTACATACCAAGGGTTACAATGCAAGATCAACAGGCTTTTCAATAGTGTTGGTTAAACAGAAGATCCACGCAGAAAAAAATGATCCTTAGCACTGCACCTCACATTATATACCAATTATACAAGAATAAATTCTGCGAAGATTATCAGTAAAACAAAGTTTCTAGAAGATAGTATTAGGGAAGAGCTTCATGACTGTGGGGTAAGCAATGATTTCTTAAAGGGCCACAAATACATTATCCATAAAGAAGACCAATAAATGGTACTCATTAAAGTTAAGAACTAGGGGCGCCTGGATGACTCAGCTGTTTAAGCATCCAACTCTGGGTCTCTCAGCTCAGGTCATGGATTTCATGGGTCATGGGACAGAGTCCTACATTGGACTCCACGCTCAGCATGCAGTCTTGAAGATTCTCTCCCTCTATCCCTGCTTCCACTCACGCTCTGCCTGTCTCTCTAAAAATAAATCTTTAAAAAAAAATTAAGAACCATTTTCTATCAAAGACACAATCAAGAATATGAAAAGGTAAGCAGTTACTAGGAATAATTACAGTTAATAATGAATTTAAGATACCAACTTTTTCCGTTATTGAGATATAAGAGCCTGAAAGATCTCCTTCAGCACATGCATCTACAGTTAAACTAACCAAAAATCTTTCCCAAAACAAGGCCAGGGGTGCCTGGTTGGCTCAGTCAGTAGAACATTTGGCTCCTGATCTCTGGATTGTGAATTTAAGCCCCTTGCTGGGCATAAAGCTTACTTTAAAAAAAAAAAAAAAAAAAAAAAAGCCGAACTTTCTCCCTAAGATTTCTTCAAGTATAATCCTGATTTAGCAAGAAAACTCACAAAAAGGAGGTTTGGGGGGTAAGCAGGTGGGTAGGTGGGTGGCAGAGAATGGTAATCAGACCACTACCAGTTTCTTCCAAAAATTCAATGAACTCAGAGGAATTTAAATGGTAAAACATTTTGAGAAATTTTAAATGCCAAAAACTTCTTGAAGATATTATGGACAGGCAAGGTAGGGCCAATTTTCTACAGCTTTCCATTTTCTACTGCACTAAGCACAAGGTAAAATAAATGACAAGTAGCTGCAACAAGAAACTGGAATAAGGTTATTCTATGGGTGGTTTCAATGCAGGACAAACATTCCCATGAGAGGGGCACAGTGGTAGACACAGACAAGAAAAGGATAGGGAACTATGTCAATCAAGTTTCACTCCAGGGAACCAATATGAAGCACCCCATGCCTCGCACAACACGAGTTCTATAGGAATATCCTGAATCTGGGAAGGAAGGAAGGAAGGAAGGAGACTAAAGTGACAGCTGGACAAGGATAGCTATGTGAAAAGAAGACAAATATGAAGGAAAAGAAGAACGAGGAAACGAGTATCATGGTAAGGCAAAGAGCAAGCCAGTTAGCAGAAGCAACCAAGGAAGTAAAATGCCGCAGGGATGAAGAAAAATATGATGGTCACAAGTCTAAAACAACAAAAGAAATATCCTGAAAAGTCTGCAAGAATAGAGGACAGAAACAGTAATAAGAGCAAATATATCCCATCCAGATGTTCGGGTCATCCTGAGAATTCCAACAGGAATCTGTACTACCATTTATCATTCATCTCCCGGGTACCAGCTATTGTGCTAAGCATTTACTCATGCTACCTCATTGACAGCAATTCGTAAAATTAACTCAAAATATCCCCTATCAAGTTAAGCTGGCATGAGCATTCCCCTGAGGAAGCATGACTAGTGGTATCTATAATGGTGAAAGTGCAACTGTACTTTATCTGAAAAAAATATGCTAATGGTAAGGAAGGAAGCAGTCTTGAATGATACATAAAATAGGGCAGATAGAGAACTGGTCTCCCCTCTATCTCGCCAAAGATCCATTCAAATGACAATACTTAAAAATAACAACAACAATATTAGTGGAGTCTGAAACTCATCTTTTGGCTCCACAGACAGGGATCTATCTTGGGATGGCCCCACTGAACTAAGTGGATCCCTAAGTCAGTGGCCTGAAACAGAAAGCTTTCTATCACGGAAGGGGCTGTGCATTCGTCACTCTACAGCCTTCTGATAAGGCAGATACCAAGAACCTCTAATGAAATTATCTCAAAAAAACATTTTAGCACATGTTAAATGCCTAAAAAGAACGGATCAATCTTGTAGAAGACAGTGGTGAAGTAAAATGTTCCCAGCTACTCTATATAGGGATAGGGCCTAAGAATATCCACAAGTCAGGCAGCGGGACTCCAAGTAGCCCTGGGACCACAGGCCAGTTCCTCCACTTGGCTGGGCCTTGGTGTCCTCTTCTGTAAAATGAGGAGATAGACTAAGTAATCTCTAAGGTCCCTTTTCAATTCTAAGTTCTATTATAGTTGGTTCCTTCAGTAATAAATGGGAAAGGTACAGAAGCAAATTTACCAAGAAAACTGAAGAGTAGCTTCCCTCAAACAATATAGTACGATTCTTCCCAAGAGGAATTTATCTTACCTCCATTACAATCAAATGAGATCCAATGCGATAAAAGAACATTAGCATATAGAGCGAAAAATCAGGCCACTGCAGGGGTAATTTAAGAATAAAAACAAAGAGGAAGACTTACGTGTGTCTTTCATATCTGAGGGTTTCTCGGATGGACCACGCCACCTGGTATGGCGAGGCCTGCTCTGAGTCCTCCAGTTCCTCTCCGCTCTCTTCCGACCAGTCCAACCCTGGGACATAGGAGAGGATATTGCAAGTTAGAAAATATATATTTTTTTTTTATTTAAAATTTAGGAAAAAAAGATATCCAAATCCATAGCACATACTATCACAGTGTGAATAAATGCCTCCTGAGTAGGTTCATCCCTATTATGACAAAAATATTAATAATGAGCCTCTGATATATACTCAGGTTTAAAATACTGGCATTAGAGCAAAAAAGCTATATTCCAAGGATGAACTCCTGTTAGATACTTCAGAGTAGAAACATAAGCAGAGTTCAAGTCCCTTCTCCCCGCAAAAAGGTAGAATTTCTTAAGTATCAAAATATCATACATTAAACCTGTCAGAAAAAAAATAAAACATATTCAAGATCGTGGGCAGAGGAGGCTAATGTATGTTTAGGTATAAAAGAAGACAAAAGCAGGATGCCTGGGTGACTCAGCGGTTGAGAGTTTGCCTTTGGCTCAGGGCTTGATCCCAGGGTCCTAGGATCGAGTCCTCCATCAGGCTCCCTATAGGGAGCCAGCTTCTCCCTCTGACTACCTCTCTCTCTCTCTCTCTCTCTCTCTCTCATTAATAAATAAATAAAATCTTTAAAAAAAAAAAAAAGGTCAAAAGGTACTTGTGGATTCACTCCATACTTCCACAAAGAAGGGCCCTAGAATAAGTTGTCAAAGGCTGACACTTCATGCCCTTTCTCAACACCTCCGGGGAAAAGGACTCCATCCATCAGGCAGGACCATGCCCTGGCTCTTGCCCTTTGCAGGAAGAGTGATGGTAAGACGACAATATTCTATTTCTAAGGTGGCTTGGTGTTTCTTTTAATTCGTTTCAACGAGAGCTGCCACATTTCCTGGCCTTTTGAAAAACAAGTTTAGAGGGAAAAATAGAAAACCAGAGTGTGAATAATGCTAACTTATTTTGTCAAATGCTACTATTTTTAATGACTGGATAATTACTAGCTACTAACATAAAGGTTTTGCCTTTTTAGAAGTTTTGTATCTTGAAAAATACTGATGTTACACAGTCTAACATACATAACTTTAATATACTCATACCACTAGGAGACTTGAATTGGATTCCTTGGTAGCTAGGATTCAGTCTTCCTTCTGGAGACCCTCAAAAATCAAAAGACCATCTTCACTAGGCAGTTATGTTAGAAAGAACCTCACAGGTTGCTTCTATAATTTAAATGAGTTTACATGTGCCAAACAGGGATATTAAGAAAAGGTTAATCGAAATGCAAATTATAAATGCTTAAAATCAAGTAATACATTGCCACTGGAATAAAGAAGCCTCAAATCTAGTTCCAAGGTGACTATCCGAATGTCACCTTAAAAAGTAACTTACTTAAAAAAAAAAAAAAAAAGGTACTTTTTCTCAACTAAAATAGTGATAAAAAAGCATAAAAAAAAAAAAAAACAAAAAAAAAACAGGGATCCCTGGGTGGCGCAGTGGTTTGGCGCCTGCCTTTGGCCCAGGGCGCGATCCTGGAGACCCGGGATCGAATCCCATGTCGGGCTCCCGGTGCATGGAGCCTGCTTCTCCCTCTGCCTGTGTCTCTGCCCCCCTCTCTCTCTCTGTGTGACTATCATAAAAAAAAAAAAAAAAAAAACAAGTAACCACAATAGCATTAGCTTCAGGATAGGATATTGAAAGGTGAGGTCTTTCAAACACAAAGTGACACCTAAAAGGACCTTTTAAAAATAGGATATGAGTTATCTTTTATTGTTTTTGTGTAATTAGTAATAATCAATGCTAAGTCATCTATTCCTTCTCTCAAAAAGTCAAAATCTAAGTCGTAAGAACTAAGTTGGAATTGTTTCTCTTGTGAAATTAACTGTCCAATAAAGCAAACCTTTGATCTTGGCTTCATTATCACTAGTTTTAATATAACTAACTGAGATAACCAGCCCAGACAAACCAGCCCAGACAAGACTGTACTTTAAAAGGCGATTACAAGACTGAATTTTTTTCTTTTTTCTTTTTAATTTAATTTATTTTTAAGACTGAATTTTTCTAAAAGTATTCTTTGCTGACATGAATGCAGACTATACTTGGTCCTAACGGTACATTACAATTTCTGGCTTTTCCAAAGTAACCTTTGTTTTGAAAACCTAGGCCCCCTAATATGCTGGAATTAAAAAAAAAAATAAAGGCAAGTTTTCATTTTGTTCAAAATGACAGAAAACCATCTCCCAACACAAACAACATACTGTTTGTTTCCATAGCTAAAAAAATTACCAACATCCATAAACACACAAAAGTATAAATCAGTATTTAGTAGATGATGTGGGTACATTGTGGAATGAGAGGCAAACATTTGGGAAGAAATAAAGTTAGATGTCTGTCTCAAAACTAAAACCTAATGAATTCCAAATAGAGGACTACAATGTAAATAACCATTTGATATAAATAAAAGGACTAAAAGAAAATATGGGTGAATATATTACATACTTTTGGAGCCCAAACAAGAAACAAAACAAAATAAAACAAAACACCTGATTCAAAAGGAAGAAATTCTAAAAAAGTAGAAAACATAAACAATTTTAACTCCTAAATTCCAAAATCATTATCATAGGTATTTCAAAGATAACAAATGGGAGGAGACTTTGCAAAAAAACATGAACTATGTATAAAAAGATCTCACCAAATCAATAAAGAAAAAAGAAGCCCTTCAATAAAAATGAGTGAAAAAACTCAAAACATAAAATAAACAAGAAATACAAATGTCCACAAAGCATTATAAACAAATATTCAAAGCTACATTACTAATTCAAAATAGCAGTTCTCACTTAAAGAATGGTCCAAAGATCTCAAGGGGTCCCTGAAATCCTCTAAGGGAGTTCCTTAGGTCAACACTATTAGATGCGTTTAGACGTCTTTAGCTTTTTTCACTATGTTGGTGTTGGCACTAATGGTAAAAAGGAAAGAAAGAAAGAAAACAACAAAAAACCCATGGTAGGTAAACCTGCTGGCACCTCGGCACGAATTGGCACCAGGTAGGTAAACCTGAGTGGCACTCAGCACAGTGGCACCAACCATACTAGCAGTCATTCTACGTTTCACACCATGACTTGTGGTTAAATTTTTTTTTAAATAAACAGTTTTAAGAATATCCTTGACAAAGCACTATATATCAAAGACTGTTTATTAAATCTTAGTTCTTGAGACGCCTGGGTGGCTCAACAGTTGAGCGTCTGCCTTTGGCCCAGGGCGTGATCCTGGAGTCCTAGGATGGAGTCCCATATCGGGCTCCCTGCATGGAGCCGCTTCGCTCTCTCATGAATAAATAAAATCTTAAAAAAAGAAATCTTAGTTCTTAACTACACATCTTTACAGCAGTCTTTGTGATCATATGAAGTCATAAAGCACCTCTGCTGCACAGCAAGTAAGTACAGTGGTTGTCTTGCACCACTGTTCTGTGACCTGAACTAGCGGCTTTCTTTTCATTCAACATCATTTTTATTTGAACCAATGACTGACAAACTATGGTTATTAAGACATAGATATCCGACAGTCATTTTTTCTAAAATGAACAGTGAAACTATAACTTCAAGGGAAACAATGTACAATATTTGTTGCCAACAATGAGATTCAAATTTTCACTTGAAAGTTTGATATTTTCTTTAAACTTGAAGTCATCAGTGAGTCTATGACAACTTTCTAATAGACTTTTCTAATGAGATTGGTGGTAATATTAATGAATGTAACTTTGTTTTGTTTTTAAGTAGGCTCCACAACTAGCATGGAGCCCAACACCTGGCTTGAAGCCATGACCCTGAGATCAAGACCTAAGCTGAGATTAAGAGTTGGATGTTTAAACAACTGAGCCACCCAGGCATCCCATGGATATGATTTTTTAAATTTTGCATAATGAAGTATGTCCACATTTGGAACATAGGTTTCACTAGGTAAACCAGTATTTTCCAAATGGACAATATATTATGTTACAAAACCATGCATGGGTTAAAAGATCCATTCAAAATGCAAAGCAGGTCGATGTAAAATCCATTGATGTAGTGTTTGCAAAATTCCTTGATATGGTTTCAGATTTCAAACTGCAAGTAATCTTTAAGAATCTCTCATTTGTCAAATTGTAGTGTAGAATCGAATAAGAATATCCACAATTATTTTTTACAAGCTAGTATTCTTCCCTTTTCCAACTTCCAACAAACTTGTAAGGCCATATTTTCACATACTAATCAAAACCACATACCACGACAGATTGAATACAGAAGCAGATAGGACAAGCTAGCTGTCTTCCAGCAAACCACACATTAAGATTTACAAACAATGTAAAATAATGCTGCTATTCATTTTATTTCCTTTTTTCTTTTGGGAAATCCTACTTCATAAAAAGAATATGTTACTATGTGGGAACTTTATTTTTTTAAAAAGACTTTATTTATTTATTCATTAGAAACAGAGAGAGAGGGGCAACACAGGCAGAGGGAGAAGCAGGATCCATGCAGGGAGCCTGACATGGGACTTGATCCCAGGTCTCCAGGATCACGCCCTGGGCTGAAGGCGGTGCTAAATCGCTGAGCCACCCGGGCTGCCCCCTTTATCTTTGAATGCATTAATATTTTAAAATTTCTCAGTCTTATCTTCAATTCAGTAAATATCAAGAAATGTAACTCACATACAAAGGCTCTATGGTGTCCTCAATAATTTTTTTTATTTATTATTTATTCATTCATGAGAGAACAGAGAGAAAGACAGAGAGAGAGAGAGAGAGAGAGACAGAGACACAGGCAGAGGGAGAAGCAGGCTCTATGTAGGGAGCCTGATGTGGGACTCGATCCCGGGTCTTCAAGATCATGCCCTGGGCTGAAGGTGGCACTAAACTGCTGGGCCACTGGGGCTGCTCTGTCCTCAATAATTTTAAAGTGTAAAGGGATTCTAAAGTCAAAGAATTTGAGAAACACTAATCTAAGGTATGCAAATTAAAGCAAATTTTCTATCAAATTTGCAAAGACACAATAACAACCAATATCCAATACAGTAAAGATGTAGAGAAACTGTAATTCTCATACCCCGCTGGAAGAAGGGTAATGTGACAAAATAGTTCTGAAGGAAAATTTGACAACGTATCAAAAAGCTTTTTAAAAAATGTAAATGCTTGGAATCAACAATTCTGCTTCTAGGAATCTATTTGAAGGAAAAATTAAAGATGTGACAGTAATTATTTTACTATGAGGCTATACGGCTATAATACTTTATAATGACATAAACTGGAAACAACCTAAATTAGAGAATGAATTCAGCTGTGACAAATTATGTTGTGTATGGAAAATTACTACCTTCATAGTATACTACAAAAAATTTTTAAAACAGGTTATAAAACTGTTATGTATAGCAGGAACCTAATTTTATAGATCTGATATATACCAAGGCATTAACAAATGGGTATCAATTAGGTTTGGGTGCTTTAACTTATTATTTTTATCTATACCTTTTAAGTTTTATTAGTTGTTTTAATTATCAGAAGTCACACATGGTTTAATAACAGGTGAAACAATATAAAACTCTTAACATAAGAAGAGTTACCATTCCCATCTCCGTAAAAACACATCCTGTCCGGTTCTGCCCTCCTCTTGATAGCCAGTGTTAACAGCCGGGTAGTGTATAACCATTCACACCCAATAGGCAAAAATCTATCTGTCCATAGACTTGATCAACAGATACATTGATGCCCCTTGTTTATTTACTTTCTTTTTAACAAAAATGGGGTAATACGATACCTCTTGATTTTTTTCTACTTGCTAATATAACATAAATACATCTAGTTAAAAGATACAGATTAAAAAAAAAAGATACAGATTTCATTCTTTTTAGTAGTTACATAATACTTTATAAGACATGTATCTACCATAATCTACTCAAGGTCTCCTATTGGTTATAAAGGTTATTTGTGGATTTTTAATACTGCAAGCAATGTTGCAATAAACATCCTTGAACATGCATCTTTATATTGATTTTTTTCACTCATAGGAATAGAGTCCCAAAAGTGAGTTTGCTGGCAATGTGTGTGTGTGTGTGTGTGTGTGTGTGTGTGTATACACACACACACACACACACACACACACATATTCTTAATTGGTAAATATTGTCACATTACTCACCAGCAATGTATAAGCCTCATTAACACTGGATATAATTTTTGCAAATCTGACAGTAATTCATTGTTATTTTAACTTGCATTTTCTCACCTGCTAAGGGGATTGAGGTTTTCATTGGTCTGCCGACCATTTATATTTCTTCTTCCTCTATTCCCATCCTTTTCCTATTTTTCTACTGCTATCATGTCATGCAAATGATTTTTTCTAAAATTAGAATCACAGCTCACGCCATATTCACGAATACATTCCAAATGAACTAAAGGTTTAAATAACACAAAATAAAACTATCAATAAGAAAGCAACATACCTATAAAAACTTGGGATCAGAAAGATTTTCTTGAGCAAAAAAATTCAGAAGCAATAAAGAAAAGACAGATATTTTACTACATTAAAGTTTTGCCTGTATTTTTTCACTTTTAAATCATGAACAGGTATTGCTTTGGGAACTTTTTTTTACAAGCTTTGTTTTTTTTTTTTAAACTGTCAGCTCGGTATCAACAATACTATCATTATTCCAAAGTCCTATGATAAGACGTGTTGAAAACTTCATAGACCCAGGTGCTGAGCTCAGGGGCTGCTGCTACCACCACTAACTAGAAGCTGAGACTGGGATCCCAAATTTCCCAACTCCAACTTCTGTATCCCATCCACCAAGGATGATCCTCTCCACTGGCATATCTCCTTCACGATGGCCTACCTAAATGCAGACTCCTTCGCTGGACCACTCGGTCCCAGTTTCTTCCACTGCTGTCACAGACACGGCAGCTCTGAACACAAAGCCTCCCGTGAGAGGGCACGTGTTGTTACGTGCATGTGACCTGGTTAAAGGAGGTAACTCACCTAAATGGGGAAAGAGATCAGTGTCCAACTGATGTTTCTGGGTGCACAGTTTCACCAGTCTCTGCAGGCGACTTATACAGGAGAAGTGTGGAGAGAAGGCTGTGGCTTTCATGAGGACCCGGTCAGTCCTGGGCGGGTCCGCGGCGGGAGCCCTACTGGATGGCAGGAGGGGCAGCGGCCTCTTGTGGGACAACTGCCTTGCTTGTGCTATAGTGTGTGTGGTGGGGGCCACTCCCTGCATTGGTAGGCTGGTGTTCGGAGGTGGAGGTGACTTGCAGACTAACCCCTGTGGTGGCGGTGGCGCTGGAGGTTTTAGAGAAGTGGATAACGGTGACAGGTGGGAGTGCTGCTGCGGGGGCTGCTGCTGTGAAGGCGCAGGAGGGGGACTAAAGTGCTCTTGTCGAACTTTTAAAATCTCGGTCTCTCTCTGGCGCTGCCGATTCTGGGCCAACTTGCTCTGCAACTTCTTTCTCACAGTTGCCCCTTTCTTTAGGTCATCATCTTCCTCGTTGAAAGCAAATGGGTCTTCCAACTCGGTTTCCAGGTAGTGGAGAGGGACCCTAGCCCCAGGTGGAGAGAGGGACATTCCATCCAGTCCATTGGGCATCTTCAAGGCCAGCGGGGGCACCGCAAGGCTAAAGGCCATGGTATCCATCTGGTGCCTGACCTTCACCTCATCTATAGGATCATTCTTTTTCTTCCTCTCTTTTTTCGGGATAAAGCCAAGTACCTGCAAGTGGCTGTTGCAGTACCTTTGAAAAACACACATACACAGGAAAATGTTTATGATGTATAGTAAGAAAAGCAGAATATAAAACTACATACCATAAAATGTGAATCCTACCAAGTATATAAAAATAGCATGACCACGGGAACTCATGGCATGCACAGATTTAATATAAACACTTCCACTACTCTCAAGCCATCTTCAAAGCCTGCAACTTTCCTGAGGCCAATATGTGAGTTGTGTCTGCGCAGAGGTTGCCAGATAGAAGCAAGTCACTCAAATACTGAGTGGCCCTAGATAACCATCAAGCTATTGCTTCTCATTGTGTTCTGCTCTGTCATTTTGTATTCAGAGCATACAAAGTAACTTCAGCAAGTCTAAAGGATCACTTAAAACTCTTATGAAGGGGATATATACATATATACATGTACATATATATATATACATATATGCATTCCAATGTCACTCAAGTATTTGTAGATTCACAAAGATCTTATGACATAATCCCTAAGAACGTCAAGTGTCTACAGTATATCTACACACACAGAGAGATTGAGAGAGATAAAGAGAACATGGAAGGAGAAGGTAAAATAATAAAACTAGTTAGTGGGATTATAGATGAAATGAGTTCCACAACTCCCTGGAGAAGTACATGTTTCTACCTGCAGTAGGTACTAAAATAATTCCCTTTATACAGATGAGGAAGCTGGAACTTGATAAAAATGTAACTTGCCCCAAATCCCCCATCTGGAAACTGACAGCTGAGACTCTAAGAAGAATCCTCATGCTGAAGTAGTCTTCAGCAGGCAGGTTACTTTTGTAATGTAAATGGTATTCTAAAAATACTAAAAAGGACAGACTCTACTACTTAATAAGAAAGTAGAATGCGTGTTGTTCCCATAAACCACACTGAAAACCTATGGAGGCTTTCAACCAGTAGAAAAGTTGTGTTTTCCAGACCGGTATTCCTCATGCAGTTCAGAAGATTAACAAGTGTGCCAATAAAGAGTATTCCATGCTTAAATAAATTTGGAAAATGCTGGCTTCAACAGAATTAGACAATGATTTTGTTGTTTGTTTCTGCTGAACAGCTTCTCAAAGCATTTTGTAAGATAATGTACATTATGCTTCAAGGTGGCAGTGTTTCCCAAACTTATTTGGAAATGGTATCTATTTTTATTGTAGTGCACCTGTGATATCTCCACAGTACAGTTTGGGGAAAAAGGCAATAAGGTAAATAATTAATGTCAATCCTCAAACTCATTGGACTGCATCAAACAAATTTTTAAATCACTGTGAATATGGACTCACAAAAATAAATAAATAAAAAATTAAAAAAAAAAAAGGAATATGGACTCACCAAACAATCAGGAGACATGGTTTTGTTGGTTTGTCTTAGAAATACATCTATCAGAGGCACGCCTCAATTTTAACAAGACTATTAAGGAAAAACTTTCTGGACTGTAAAGAGAATCTACACTGTGTGTGCGCGCATGGTTTGGGCTAGGTCACACATATACCTTAAACCGAATAGATTTATAAAGCTGTGGCCAAGAAGGAAAAAAAGTTTCAGGGATAACTGCGTGATTTTTGTTGTTTTTAAGTCATTTTTAAATTTATTTATTCATGAGAGACAGAGAGAGAGAGAGAGTCAGAGACACAGGCAGAGGGAGAAGCAGGCTCCATGCAGGGAGCCCGACATGGGACTTGATCTCGGGTCTCCAGGATCAGGCCCTGGGCTGAAGGCGGCGCTAAACCGCTGGGTCACCAGGGCTGCCCTGCCCAGTCATTTTTAAATTAACAAAAAGATTAGTGGAGAGAAATGAGGTGGGATAGTTTTTAAATTTAGGAATGCAATTCTTCTGCTCAGTACAAATGGGCAGCCTGAGCAGGTCACGAACTGAGCCCGCTTGGTGCCACCTCATGTAACAGGGCAGAGGCTGTGGGCATGACAGCCCTCCTTCAGCCTCACCACCAACTCCTGCTCCAGCCACCTGCCCTGCCAGCGCTACCACCACACAGAGTCTGAACTTGTAAAAACACTTCCCTCTTTTAAGAGGGAAAATTTTTTTCATAGCTAGAATTAACAATAGCTTACTCAGTTACGATCAGTGTTTAAAAGAAGTATGCAAATATGAACTGAATGAATGACAATTCAAGGGAGTGACTGCTCACAGGTTCTTTGGAGGGGATGAAAAATGTTGTAAATTAGACCGTAATGATTGTTGTGCAAGCCTGTGAATATACTAAAAAGTACTGAAGTGTACTTCAAATGAGCAGATTGTATCAGATGTGAATTATATCTTAAGCTGTTTCAGAAAAGCATAAAGCATACAGAAAACTTCCTGGCAAATAGGAAAACACTAAAAATATATAAAATATTATATAAAATAACCAACCTAATATACACTTATCTCTGAGAAACCAAAGCTACAGAATAAGCCATAGTTCCCACTGTACAAGTATATTAGAAAATGAAATTTACTTTTTATTTTCAAAAGAATATCAATCTTTTCGACATCATGTCATATAGTGTAGTTGTAACTATCAATACTTATTTACATGTTTAGGGCTTATATGAATTCAACCTGGATTTCTTGAGGTAACATCAGAATATTACCTCTTACTGAAGTCTACTTTAATCTATTTCCAAACAATCTTACAAATAATGAAAATAGTAATATCATTTGCATTGGGTTTGAACCAATTTTGAAAAAATATGCAACTTAGTACTTAAAGTATAGTTTCTCTTGACAAAGCCACACAAAAGTCCTTCCCCTTTTTATCTTGTTCTAAAAAGAGGAAATTACTTTGAATATCAAGGTGAAGACCTATGATTCAGAGAATTAATATTCTGGAGAAATTCAGAGCAACTCTGTTTTACTTCTTGCTCCAGCTATTAAGATAGAACTTGTTTCCGCTAAAATGAAAAAAAAAAAATCCAGGGTGCAATGTGGTAAACTGAATTTAATACATACTTATGGGTGTGCCTGGCTAGCACAGTTGGAGGAGCCTGTGACCACTGATCTTGGGGTCATGAGTTTGAGCCCTACAATGGGTGGAGATTACTTAAATAAATAAATAAACTTAAAAAGGGGGAGGGGCAAAATTATAGATGCATTTACAATGGACTTTGAAGTAAAAAAAAATGAATCCAAGTTCATGAATTCTTCAAATTAAAAAAGGCCAGGGGTAAGAAATGGTCATGTTAAGACAGCTAGAACCAGCTGGACAGATATGTTTAGTTTGTCAGGTCCAGTGGTCCCTTTCTCACCTCAGATTAAAATTTTATTCCTTACCTCACTGAACAGCTGCTTCTAACTTTCAGGTATTGTAATGTGAAACTTTAAGTGCTCATTAGAAATTCTAAGAGAGTATTCCCAAATCACCACATGATGCTACACTCATTTAGGTAGGAGCTCTATCAACACAAATTATTTATTTTACCCTAAAAGTGTAAAAGTTGCTCAAAACATGACTTCTTTTCAACCAATTTATGCAGGTGACATCTGCTTACACATAGGAACAAGGATGAAGGTTATGTGTATACATATTTTAAAGATAAAAGTAAAAAGTTCACATTTTCTACCTGAAGGTAACAAGTATTTAAGTTTTGGGAAAATAATTGTGCATCTCTCTCTAATACTCTACAATGATCCACATGGTTTCTGGAGAATTGAAAAAGAAATGAAAAAGAGATTATATATGAAATAGTGTGAATTTTTCTGAGAATATAAAAGATAAATATCATAACATTTTTCTCTAAAAACACCTCTATGTTTCTTAATTCAGCCAAGTAAAAATTCACTATCCTAGTGATAAAGGCTACTCTTACTATGCACGTCCCATTTCTTAATTATGGTAAACATACTCTACATGGAACTCTTTTAACCAAAAGAAGCAAGATTATAGAACAATGCCAAACACCGCTTAAGTCTGATAGAAAGTAAATCTTCTCAATAATTCAAGTAATCATTCTTATGAATAATTCTTTTTCAATAAGTACATACCCCTTGCTACCTTTCAAGCACAGATTAAAAAATTCCAAAATTATTACCATTAATTACAACACCTAAGTAATTCCTATAATACCTGTTGTTTAAGCAGATTTCTATCATAATCAGGAACTACTTTATAAGACTGCAAACCAAACACAAACAATGATTGATGAAAAAAAATCTCTTAAAGTCTATTAAATAAAATAAAATAAGTCAAACATACTTTTCAAATAATTCCAAGTTTACTATTCCATTTTTTTCAAACTGCCATCTATTGTCTTTAGAAACCTTTCAAGGTTTACTTAGATTACCCCAGAACTCAATGTTTAAATTCACATTAAAAAAAAAAAAAAAAAAAAAAGACAAGAAAACTTCCAAGCCTACAAATGAAATCAAAGATGGATTCCCATGATTAGCTCTTACCTACGATCCTCTGATTTGGGGATGGGGTTGGTGCAGCGTTGGCTGTTATACTTGGCCACATATTCACATTGCTTGAAGGGGGCAGTCTTGTCCTCCAGAACGTGTCTGATACAGAAAGCGTACCCGTTGAGTCGCCGCTGCTTGCACAGTTTGGGGCTATATGAGCACAAGGGCTTATTGTCAACCTCAGAGAAGTGTATATGTTTCCCTTCATACATCACGTGACTCTATTCCTTGTGAACATCAGCTAAAAGACCACCACAAAAAAAGAAACCCAAATGATAAATCAGAGAGTATAAGGCAGAGGTAAGTTGACAATTTCACTGAGGGACTTCTGGCCCCACAGCCATACCTGATTTTAAATCTTCTGCACCATAGCAATGTTAAGAGAACCCCAAGGATACCACAGTTTGGAATGCTGCAGAATCAAGATGAAGCAGATTGTCTACAAAAATATCAAAAGGCCTAGTTAACAAAAAGAAACAAGAAAGGCTTGCTCACCTGGGACATGAAATACTAGGGTATCACCCTTCCTAATGGGATGGATTCTTCCTTGTAATCCATCATCCCAACATTAAATTCAAATAACAAGAGACATTATGAAATACCACGTTAAATACCAGGTATCTTACCCCTCCAAATTGTACTAAGTAACTTTTATTCTGGTTAAGTCTTTTAAGTACCTCAAAGCAGCAGGGCTCTTCCACCAAACAAATGTCATAAGGTGGCAGGTCTTTTTATATCATTACTGGCGATCGAATGTTGTATCTATTTTCAGAACACAAATCTCTTCACAATACCATTGGAATGAACCTACAGACCTAAAATGTCCCTCAGAAGTTCCACATTTTTTTATGTATTGGCAAAATATTTGGCAATTTGCAACAAACGTTTCTATGAAATACCAAAAGGGAAGGGGCAAATTCCTCTTTTAAAAGACCTTTTTTCCCTGTAATATTTCCCCACATTTATTCCATCCAAACTATAAACTTCTTGAGCCTAAAGACTATACCGCCACCTTTTAGTGCACTGCTATCCACATGCTGCACCCAATTACACTAAACAGGATAACAATCATGACTTAGGGAATGTTTGGAGTTTTAGTAACAAAATGGAAGAAAGAAATCACGTAATACCCACTACTTCTCTGCACACACAATGTCCAGCAGAAACTTTTACATATTTTAACACCAGTCTACAATGAAACTGGACCAACTGCGGTATCAAGTCAGAACTGTAGTGGGCTGATGTGGTCTACCCACTTTCTCCAGAATCTACACATCACCCAGATGGCTTGGCAGAGTAGCCTGGATATCAGCCACAGAAAAACTCAATACTCTCTTCTTTACAAAACTATTAAATATGAAATTCCTCACACCCATGAATGTCAAGACACATATACACTTAAAGGTCAGAAGACATGTTTCCCAAAATCTGCTTCTTAGTGTTACCTTAAATAAATAATGCAACCTCAGTTTTCTTGTCTGTAAAATTGGGATAATAGCAGCTGTGTTATCATCAGGTTGCTCTAAGGATCAAGTGATACAAAGCATGCAACACCCCAACTACCTTGCCTAGTGCGCGTTCAGCACTGAACAAATGAAGTTATTAGAAAATGTCAAAAAATGCAAAAAAAAAAAAAAAAGTCAATGTTTATTATTTACATTCTACCTAATATAGGTAGAGAATCTGTATTGCCCCTGAGTATTTCACTTACTATAGCAGAAAGACACCTGAAATATTAAAATATTAGTTTAGTTAATAAGAATCACCTTCATTACCAAGTAAACCTAATGAGATATCAATGTAATTCAAAAGTAAGAGCTTTCCCTTTTTACTTTATTAGGATACAAGGGGAAAAAGTTGTATTAAAATTTTTAATTTAACTGCCCTAAAGGTCGAGTTGTTCAAGGACAGGAAATACTTTGAAGCAAACCCATGCTGTTTCTTTTGGATATTTCAGGGCGTGATCCCAGGGTCCTGGGATCGAGTCCCACATCAAGTTTCCCTCGGGGAACGTGCTTCTCTCTGCCTATATCTCTGCCTCTCTGTGTGTCTCTCACAGATAAATAAATGAAATCTTAAAAAAAATACACTGGATATAAATGAAAATATATCTATCTGTATGAGAATATTTTATAAGCCACAGAAAGAAGAATGGGGCAGGGTAGAGAGATAGAGAAGGACAACCTTCACTTTTAAGACATATTCTAGGTCTACAATCAGATGTGATATATCTAGACTGAGGATTTCCTCTTTCTTTCCAATTTTTATACATCTTTTATTTCCCCCTTTTGAATTTGCCAGAACTGCTGGAATAATGTTAGTAATAAGGCGACCACTGAGGGATCCCTGGGTGGCTCAGTGGTTTAGCGCCTGCCTTTGGCCCAAAGCATGATCCTGGAGTCCCAGGATCGAGTCAGTCCCAAGTCAGTCCCGCGTCGGGCTCCCGGCATGGAGCCTGCTTCTCCCTCTGCCTGTGTCTCTGCCTCTCTCTCCTTCTATGTCTATCATGAATAAATAAATAAAATCTTTAAAAAAAATTTAAAAAGGCACCCACTGTTATGCCTGTTAAATAAGAACTGCTTATTGTCAATGGGTGGAATAATGCAGACTTTCATCATAAGACATATTTCCTGTTATGTTAAGGAAATATCAAGTAATTCCTGTTTTACTAAGAGTTGTTGCTTTAAAAAAAAAAAAAACAACCCTCAGAATTGATGGTTAAATTTTACCAAATTCTTTTTCAGCTTCTTGAGAGAAAATCATTTTTTTCCTTTGTACTGTTAAAAATGTGGCTTTTAGTTTTTTCTAATACCGATGTATTTCGTATTTCCTGATCTCCTGATACTTTATCCTGAGAACTTGGTCACTGTGTATTTTTTTTTAATGTGTTGCTAAGTTATACTTGCTAATTTTTAGGATTTTTTAATTTGAGAATGGTCTAGAAGCTTAGTTTTTCTGTTTTTCAGAACTTGGTATCAAAATAGTATTTCAAAAAATTATTTGGAAATCTTTCCCGGGGTCACTTGGGTGGCTCAGTCAGTTAAGCATCTGCCTTTGGCTCAGGTCATGATCTCAGAGTGCTGGGATCACTGGCATGGGGCTCCGCGCTTAGCAGAACGCCTGCTTCTCTCTCTCCCTCTGTTGCTCCCCCTGCCTATGCTCTTTCACTCTCAAATAAAATCTTAAAAAACAAACAACAACAACAAACAACAACAACAACAAAACATTTCTGGAACAACTTAAATATCACTGCAGCTAATGTTCCTCAGAAGGTTGCCTGGGCCTCATACTGCCTTTCAACGCACATCAGGCCTTAAAATTTACCTGAACACAATTTAGCAACATGACCACTCACGCTCAATTTCCTAAATATCTGTGATTCACTCTTATATTCTGTGTATTCATACACAGGTGACATTTGTGCACTCTCCCTTTTGTTCATGATTAGCCTCAATAGTTTATCTGTTTAAAACTGTTACTAGCATTTTCAAATAAATAGGTAAGTCCAAATCTCTTGGCTTTATTAGTACCCCCGTGTTTGTTTGTTTTTTCTAAATTCATTAATTTCCGCTTTTATGTTTGCCAATATCTTCTTTCTGCTTCCTTTCCATTTATTTCTTTACTTATTTATTTTTTGGTAACTTCCTGAGCTGAATTATTTTACTATATCATGCTTTCTTGCTTAGTTATTTATATTTATTTTCCTGAGTACTGCTTTAGTCATATCCCATAGGCACTAACACAGAATTTTAATTATTAGTACTTTCTAGTTGATTTGGAGTCGATTTCTCAATTTTTCCTTTGGCCCAAGAGCTTTTTAATTTTCTCAGATGGCAAAGTTTTATAGTTTCTTTTGCTTTAGTTTTAGTTAAGAATAAAGAGCATAGGGACGCCTGGGTGGCTCAATGGTTGAGCGCCTGTCTTTGGCCCAGGGCATGATCCCGGAGACCTGGGATCAAGTCCCACATCAGGCTCCCTGCATGGAGCCTGCTTCTCTCTCTGCCTGTGTCTCTGCCTCTCTCTGTGTGTCTCTCATGAATAAATAAATAAAATCTTAGAAAAAAAAAAAAAGAATAAAGAGCATATTCTGCATTTATCTCTGCTTTTTGGATCTGACTGATATTTTCTTTGGGGTCTAATAAGTATGCTTGAAAAAGAGTATTCATTGTTTCCAGGGTATGTTGTTTGTTATTCTATGCATCATGTTATTAACCTTTTTATTTAAAGTCTTCTGAAGCACTGTTTTAGATCATGGGTCAGCAAACTGGTTTTAAAGGGCAAATTTGGCCCATTACCTGTTTTTGTAAATAGTTTTACTGGAACGCTGTCCTATTCATTGATTTACATGTTGTCTATGGCTGCTTTCACACTGTTAACAGTAGAGCTGAGTAGTTGCAAAAGAGATTGTATGGTCAGGATACATAAAAAATTTCACTAAAATAAATAAATAAATAATAAGTTCACTAAAATATTACTTGCTGATCCCTTTTCAGATGCAGCTCTTAGTAGATTTAACTTTTTTGCTCCAATCTATCCTTCTCTACTAATAAATGAGTATAGACAATTTACAATTTTCTATTTGTTTATGATAGTTTGTCATAATTTCATCTGATTTTTTTGGTAACCCTTTTAGCTTTTAATTTTTTATTACATATTTCACTATACAGTCTGTTTTCTTGGAAGATTTATAGTCTATGGGGCACCTGGGTGGCTCAGTGGTTGAGCGTCTGCCTTTGGCTCAGGTCATGATCCTAGGATCCTGGAATCAAGTCCCACATGAGGCTTCTCACAGGGAGCCTGCTTCTCCCTCTGCCTGTGTCTCAGCCTCTAGGCTCTCATGAATAAATAAATGAAATCTTAAAAAAAAAAAAAAGATTTACAGTCTATATCCTTGAGATAACATCTCTTTACTCCACACTAAGAAAATTAGTATACAGTTGACCCCTGAACAATGCAGGAATTAGGTGCAGCAATATCCTACATAGTCAAAAATCCAAATACAACTTTTGCCTACTGCTGACCAGAAGCCTGACTGATAATGTAAACAGTTAACACATATTTCGCATGTTATACATATTATATACTATATTTTTACAATAAAGCCAAAGAAAATATTAATGAAGTCATAAAGAAAATACATTTACAATACTGTATTTATACAAAAAAAAAATCCCAGTTTGGACCTGCACAGTTCAAACCATGTTGTTCAAGGGTCAGCTGGACTTAGTATTATTGTGATTGATCTCATGCTATGAACGAGAAAAATTTTCATTTTTGTAACCATCTACCCAATCCCCAACTCTGAATTTTTCCCTTATATTTCTACATTGCCACAGTATTAATATTAGTTCTACACTTAAATTCATTTAATATTAATCACTAATCCTTTTAACGTAGTTTTCAATTCATGTCTTGATTCAAGAGTCGCCTCCCTTCACCAGTCCTGCCCCCTCAACCCCCACATCCCACCTGCCTGACTGACTTATAAGAACTAAGCCGTGGTTTTTCTTTTTGGAAATATATGTCAACTGATATTAAACTATAGCTTGCCTGGACATAAAATTCTTGGGTCATATTTTTCTTGACTAGTGACTTTGCATCTTTTTTCCCACATCTTACAGAATGGAAAAGCCTGTAAGGCCGGCCTCTTTATTTCATATGAGACTTGATTTTTTTTTTCCCCCATTTTGACCTAACAATATTCTTTACATTTAAAGACTAGAAACCATCCTAATTTCAAGTCTTTAATTGTGGGGAACTCTTATTAATGACTTGACAAATTCTTTCTACTTCAATGATTCTGTATGTCAGGGGTGTCAATTATTGGTATGCTAAATTCACTGTGTTTCAGGGGTACCTCAGTGGCCCAGTCGGTCAAGCATCTGCCTTCAGCTCAAGTCATGGTCTTGGGGTCCTGGGATCTAGCCCCATATGGGGCTCCCTGCTAAGTGGAGAGTCTGCTTCTCCCTCTCCCTCTGTTCTCTCCCACTGTCTCTCTCAAAAAAAGAAAAAAAGAATTCACTGTGTTTCAAATCTATTACCCTCTAGTCTTTCCAATTTTTTTTTTTTTTTTTTTTTAAGATTTTACTTATTTATTCGTGAGAGACACAGGCAGAGAGAGAAGCAGGCTCCATGCAGGGAGCCTGACGTGGGACTTGATCCCGGGTTTCTAGGATCACACCCTGGGCTGAAGGCGGCACTAAACCGCTGAGCCACGTAGGCTGCCCTCTTTCTTAATTTTTACCGGTTTCCATTTTGGATTGCTCAGATCTCTCAAGCTTACTTCCATTATTCCCAGCTAGAGTGTATATCTGCTGCTTTGAAAGTGACCTTCATTTCTATAATGACTACATTCTTTTCTTTTGTAACCTGGTTCCATCAGTTCACTCTTATCTCTTCCTGTTGTCTTATCATTGATTTCTTGAGCTTTTGTGTCTCATCTTTAGACTCCTGCCTCAGAGGACCCATATCTCACCCCCAACTCCACATGCCACCTCCCACTATAGGGAACTGTTCATAATTTTCACTTGCTGTGCTGTTTCTGAAAAGGATTACCACCAACACTCTTCCCTTGAATGCTGCCCTCGTCTCCCCAACTCACAGAGGCCCACACGCCATAGATTTTCAGGGGATGATAATGGAGGCTTTATTTCTCTTCAGTTGACCAAGATCAGCAGCTGTAAGGCTACCTGTTGCCAGTTTCTCCTTCATTCTAAACTTCTTGGTGAAACAGTATGACGGCACAGCCTGTAATTCAGCCCCACCTCTTGCCACTCAGGGAGCCCAATGTACATCCCAACTTTGCCATTGCACATAGGCACCTTATGGGTTTGGTTCCCATGGTGTGTCAGCCACTTGGGAGAAAGCTGCACCCTCACTCTGCCCGAGTTCATGCTCCCCTGCCATCCTTCTTCCTGCCTCAGTTCAATTTCCACTGCAAATACCAGCATTAATTCACATACTCTGGTATATAAGGTTTCGTTAGTTATCAAAGGAAAGAGCTGCTTTTCTGTTTCTTGCACTCCTTATTTATTTCTAGTTGGTTTAGAGAGAACAAATATGTCAGTACTTCACCATCATTAACCAGAAATACATTTTAAAATTCTGTATAGTAAAATACATCAAAATTAAAACTAAAATCACAAAACAAATGTCTTATCTAATTTTTTACAACAAACATATTACTTCTGTAATCTAGTTTTTTAAAGAATCAATACGCTATTAAAAAGTTAATAAGCTTAAAAAAGTTAATAAGTTTGACTCAATTAATTTCACTATTTATTAAACATTTCTGAAAAGCCCATCATTTTCTCAGAAACTGTGGGAAATATATTATTAGTAAAAGACAAGTTTTAACTAATATAACTAATATAACACTGTGTGTTAACTGGAATTAAAATAAAGACAAACTGAAAAAAAGACAGAATTTTCTCCTTTAGAAGATATAGTCTATAAGATGAGATGCATTCAAAAAGAAGCACATAGCTGGAGGACCTCACCCACAGCTCTGAGCACCCAGACTTCTGGTCTCATTGAATCTTTTTTTTTGAGATTTTATTTATTTATTCATGAGAGACAGAGAGAGAGAGAGAGAGGAAGAAGAGCAGAGACACAGGCAGAGGGAGAAGCAGGCTCCATGCAGGGAGCCCAATGTGGAACTCAATCCAGGATCCAGGTTTCCAGGATCACACGCTGGGCCCAAGGCAGGCACTAAACCGCTGAGCCACCCAGGGATCCCCTAGTCTCACTGAATCTAAGAGGCTGCTCCTTCTGTCCAGAGCAGTGGTCATCTTCCCTCTTTGTGAGCCCCTTCCCCACCTCTGGTCAGCCCTAGGCCAAGGCTTCAGAACCTACTGCAGATTCCCAAAGGCTGAGTTATTCTGTGCAATCATCACATTCTACTGTAATTGCCCGTTCTTCTGTTGTCTTCCCTCCTAAAAAAGAAGTTCCCAGAGGGTAAACCACTTTCCGTTCATCACCATATCCCAAGGCCTAACACAGTCCCCAGAAGTTAACAGGTGCTCATCAATACTTGCTACTTACATAAATAGCTTCTGTGACAGTAACTTTTTTTTTTTAAGATTTTATTTATTCATGAGAGACAGAGAGAGAAGCAAAGACACAGGCAGAAGGAGAAGCAGGCTCCCTGCAGGGAGACCAATGCGGGACTTGATCCCAGGATCCCTGAGCCAAAGGCAACCCAACCTCTGAGCCACCCAGGCATCCCTGTGATGGTTAACTCTTAATTCCTGGTGGTCTACCTGAAACAACAGTTACTAGATTCACTCAGGGACCATTAAATAACTTTTTAAAAAATCACCAAATTAGGACTTCAGATAGTCTACACAATGATTTCTAATAGCCACAGTCATACAGCAAGACAAAGTATAATTTAAAACTTGAAAATTTTTAAATATTCCAGTACATCTCATGAACATCAAATAGATGTCACATAATTGCTATTCAGCAAGTAATGTTTGAAAAATATATAAGAATGCATTAAATCTGCCTATTCAACATCTTTCTAACTCGAAGAATTCACTAATCTACCCAACCGCACTCTTTCAGTATTTGTGACAAGTTGCCAAAACTCTCACTAATCACCTCTATGACATTATAAAGAGGTGTTTAATTTCAACATCTTATAAACAACTTCTCTTCGATCTTAATTTTTTTTCTGTGATTAATTTTCTTCCCATTTCTTTGATTTTTAATATTTTAAAATCCTACTAAAAGCCAACTCTGTATAATTCTTTCCATCTTCCTTTTTTTTTTTTTAAATCAACCAACACTTGATTTTCAAATCCCTCTATTAAATGTTCAATTTAGGGGTGCCTAGGTGGTTCTGAGAGTTAAGCGACCGACTCTTGATTTCCACTCAGGTCATGCTCTCAGGGTTGTGAGATACAGCCCTGCATTGGGCTTGAGGCCGGATGTGGAAGCTCCTTAAGATTCTCTCTCCCAGGAAGCCTGGGTGGCTCAGCGGTTGGGTGTCTGTCTTTGGCTCATAGTGTGATCCCAGGATCTGGGATCGAGTCCCACATCAGGCTCCCTGCATAGAGCCTGCTTCTCCCTCTGCCTGTGTCTCTGCCTATCTCTCTCTGTCTCTCTGTGCCTCTCATGAATAAATAAACAAATCTAAAAAAAAAAAAAAAAAAAAAAAGATTCTCCCTCTCTGTCCCTCCCCCACAGCTCATGTTCTCGCTCTCTAAAAAAAAAAAAAAAAGCTCAATTTAATCTTCATACTTAATATTTCCAATTCCCTAAAGTATTAAGACTCACTTTACGTAACGAATCTTGGAGGAAAATGGCTCCCTGCTTCAAAATCGAACTTCCTACTAAATGAGTGTTATTTAATATCAAAATCACTTTGTCTATAAACTGGAAACAATCATTCATCTGGTCTTCTCTACATCAATGAGTTTTTCTTTTTAATTAAAAAAGAAATCATAACGAGCACTAAGGCAGATCTCAGAAAAAATACTACTTTTTTCTTCATTTTTACATGTAGCCTCGTACAATTGAAGTTCTTTACCCCAACTCCAAAGGTGAAATTCAGGGAGCCTTCATGTAACATTTGTAGTAAGATACAAAGAGAGGAGGGGTACCTAGGTGGTTCAGCTGGTTAAGTGTCTGCCTCCAGCTCAGGTCAGGGTCTCAAGGTCCAGAGATGGAACCCCACCTCCAGTGGGGTTCCCTGCTTGTGGGGAGTCTGCTTCTCCCTCCACCCCTCCCCCCGCTCATGCTTTCTAATAAAAAATCTTAAAAAGATATAAAGAGAAGAAACATATAAAGTCCACATGATCTTAATCAAATTCTTACAGACCCTAATATTTAAAACCCTATCGCAGGGCCTAATCCATGAAGAAGAAAAGCTGTGCCCTAAGCTCTACTTTTTTACGCATGATCAGTATCACTTCAAAATAGAAGAAAAAAATCCTAACCAGCAACTGTAGATGTTATCTTCAGCTGCGGAAATAACTTGTTTGGAATATAAGTGGATCTATGCTCCCTTAAAGAAGAGAATGCAAGTAATTAAGCACTTTAGAGCAGCAGCAGAATATACACCCTTATTCATTACCAAAAGCCAAGAGTAATGATTACTGAGAATAGTCTCACAGAATGAATATTTCCACAGCAAACACATCCATATACTGGAATTCAAAAGCAGGGAATAATGGTTAGGTGTAAAAATCTTAAAAACACCTTCCTTGATAATATATGCTGAGTTTAACTGGAAAATAAAAAAGCAAGTCCTTTCCATAGTTTCTTCTTTGCAATTACAGAGGAATAAGACATTAGCAGGGAGAAAAGGAAGACAAGCTTTTCACAAAAGCAACCTATGGCCCTTTCAGTCTCCCCAAAGCAACACACAAAGCAATCTGACCAAGATATGAACATTAGTCTCTTTGGGACTACCACTACCACATCCATGTGGAAACTCTGCATGTCATTACTGTTCTTTTGAGTCTCGTGTTTCAGAAGCATGTTCATTTCACTGCCACAGCATTTTCCCCTAATTGCTATCTGTAATTTTATATTCTATCCCTGTTTCAGATCTAGATCAACAACATACCTTACAATTTTTGTAAATCCGGCACCTAAATTTCCCGAATGCTAGCTTTCTAATATATTCATTAACACAATGAAAAACACATTTGCTTATCCCAGAGTCCTATACTTTTAGGTCTTAAAAAACTTTTCTCCCCATTTTAAGCTTTTTTTGAAATAAGTTTTAGCTCAACTTCACGGAGCTCAAAAAGGTAATGAGATTCGAAACAGTTGAGCATGCTCATTAAAAAAACAAAAACAAAAACCTAACATCCCACATATCAACATGGAAAGTGGTAAAATTAGATGCGGAAGTGATGAAAATCTGCCCACTGATGTGATCTGAAGAGAAAGATCAGAGAGAAAAATTGTCTATCACCTCCAAATATAAATAATACTCAGAACAACTAAAGTTCAAAATAAAATAAAGTAAATAAGTGCTCACTGAACATCGATTATGTGCCTAACACCGTGCTCAAACAGCACTGTACAAATCAGTCTGCATAATGAATTTAAATTAAAATGGCCTTTACGCTGGTTGAGTTCCTCAGCTGATTCATGAGAAAGGTAAGGCTGGTTTACCAAGCAGGTGAAAGCACCCTTCGGCTCTGGTGCGTATCAAAGGTGATGGTCCAACCTGGTTCTGCCAATTACTAGGTGTGTGACCTTGGGCAAACTATTTAGGTTTGAGTTTTCTCATATGTAAAGAGAGGACTATAATGGCATGTACCTCATTGAGTCGTTTAGGAGAATTAAATTAGGTATTTCATGAACCGTACTTAGCATGGTACCCAGCACATAGTAATCACTTAATCTTAACTACTATTAGAAGCAGTAAGTAGTAGTTTATTGGTATTATCATTTTAATCTAGAATCTGCAGGGCTAAAATGCACTCTCCAGCTGCTAGTGCTTTTCTGAATGGTACTGGGTAATTCTCCATTAAGTCAGACCCTCCCAAACTTCTTAGGGCTAGAGTTAACAGAATCCACTAAGAATTGTTTCCTATAATCCATATTAAGAATCCAACGTTAAAAAACATCTTTTTGGGCAGCCCCTGTGGCTCAGCGGTTTAGTGCCGCCTTCAGTCCAGAGCGCCAGAGCGTGATCCTGGAGACCAGGGATCAAGTCCCACGTCAGGCTCCCTGCATGGAGCCTGCTTCTCCCTCTGCCTGTGTCTCTGCCTCATGAATAAATAAAATCTTAAAAAAAAAAAACAAACACCAATGAGCAGCGCTCATTTGGTCACAGCATTTATGAGCTCCACTTAATAGTCCTTTACAACAAATGCTTTCTGTGTCCCTATCCATGCCACAGTCACTCTCAATTGTTGCAGAAACCCTATATTGTAGGACCAGAAGAAAAACTAAGTTATAGCTATAGTCCTCAAAGTTCTTTTGTTCTAAGAATCTGAAACTAATGGTCTCTGTTGCTAAATTCCATATACACTTTTCCATCTTTATCTTACTTAACCTCTGCAGCATTTGACACTGTTGACCACTTTCTCTTTCTTGAAAATCTCTTTCTGGCAGCTCAGTGGCTTCCTTTCTCTTGCTCCCACACGTAAAATATTGATGTTTCCCAAGATTTTCTTATTCTTGTTTTGGAGGGATGCAAGATGAAATGCCTATATGTGCCGTGCCACAGGGGTGGGCCAGGGGCAGGCTGGCCAACTTTACTCATCTAAAGGTGGCTCACTCAAACCACTTCCAGCAAGTTGTCCTGATTTTTCTTTTTTAAAGATTTTGTTTATTCATGAGAGATAAAGAGAGAGGCAGAGACATTGAGGGAGAAGTGGGCTTCTCAAAGGGAGCCCAATGTGGGGCTCGATTCCTGGATCTGGGATCATGCCTTGAGCCAAAGGCAGATGCTCAACCACTGAGCCACCCAGGTGTCCCAGTTGTCCTGATGAAAGAAAGGAAAGAAAAGGAAAGAAAGGAAGAAAGAAAGAAAGAAAGAAAGAAAGAAAGAAAGAAAGAAAGGAAGGAAGGAAGAAAGAAAGAAAGAAAGAAAGAAAGAAAGAAGGAAAGAAAAACGCAGATCTACGGTTTTAATCTTAGCAAATTTTCAAAAGGTAGAATCCAGATTTCCCCACAAAATCTCCTTCCCATAAAGTATCAGCAGCCCATTGTTAAAATAAAGATGCCGGACCTTGAGCAAGTTACTTCATAAATCTGTTTCCTCATCTATGAAATGGCAGTGATAAAGCCACACACATATAAAAAGTGTATCAAACAAAACATTTCTGCAGCCTTTCATTTTATCTTCCACTCTACATCTACCCCAAGACTACGGGTTATGATTCCAGTGTTTTAAACCACATGCACGAATTGTAAACACACATAAATGCATTCTTCTGGAGAAGAATCCAGAGTTCATCAGATTCCCCCAAAAGATTAAGAACCAGACTAAGCCAAATGTTTCTGCTTCTACAGCTTCAGCTGTCATGTCTGAAAGGATGATCCCCCAATTTACGTCTGGCCAGCCTATGCAGACCACTTTACCTCTGTGAGCAGCCTCTCCACTGACTTCTCTCCATCTCCACTGTCAATGCCATGGCCTCAGTTCAAACCTTCCATCTTTGCAGCTGCCTCACTGGCCTGTTCCAGTCTTGCTTTCCTTCACTCTACTCTGTACAACCCGGATCCTCTAAAACGCAAATAATTTACTTGGCCAAAGGCCTTAAGGGTCTGGTAGGAAGATAAAAGGAACGAAACTCCCGAGCCCACCACATAAACTCCTCAGGACCCAGCCTTGGAGACCTCCCACTATTTATTCCTATTCCTACACTCCTACAATTTGCAACACAGAATACTCTTTTGTCCTCAGGCATTTATTCATACTAGCAGGTCCCACCTCTTGGAATGCCTTTCTAACTCCTCCCAATCGCTTAGGGCAGAAACTCTAAAAGTCTAGAAATCCTGGAAAGTCCTACTTCTCTTTAAGATTTACCCCTAGGCCAGAATAAATAGGTTTTCTTCCTCCAGGCTAATCTATCCCTTATCATTCAATGTGGTAAATGGCATCCTTTTTTTTTTTTTTCCCCCTCACTAGACTAAAAACTCCTCAAGGGCAGAGAATATGTCTCCGTATAAGGAGGCCACTGTGACCAATAGGAAGCCAATCCAGTAAATGAATGAAACTACACCGGTCCTGGCAACTCCCATCATGCCTCAGGTAAACACCCCACCCTCCCAGGATAAACCCACCTAAGTCCCGGACTAGGGCTTCCTCAAAGCTATGCGGCACACTTGCCAGCAGGCCAAGAACTACCAAGTGTGTCAAAGAAGCAACCAGAAGTAACCCCACTTTCTTTGCCTGCTGGTGCACTTACCAGTCCTTTACATCCGCCAACTCCCAGAATTCAACAGCTAGACCACCATCAAGCTGCTGAGGCTTCTATGAATATACTGCCAACTTTTTATTGGCACAAAAACATTTATTTGCCCCATGAAGATAATTATAATATTCTATCTGTACTTAAATACTTACTGGTATTAGTAATACCTATGGAGCCAAGAACTTATTCACACTGAAAAATCTCACATCTAGAATAGCAAAAACCTTCAGAGGAAAAAAATATTATATAAAAGTCACGCATCAGCCACCATTCTAAAAACTATGTGCGATTCCTCATTTAATAGCCACGGCAACCCTATAAAAAAGTGTTATTATCACCCCTTTTCACAGATGAAGAGACCGAGACTTCATGAAATTAAGCAATTTGTCCCAGTCACATGAGATTTGAGGCCTGTTTGACTTCAGAGCCCAAGCGCTTAACCAACACAAAACTACACAATACTGTTAAATGCAAGATCCTAAGAGTGTGTTGCAAGTATACACACACACACAAAATCACACAAGGAGAGAGAACACAACAAAAAATGTTAACAGTGGTTGTCTCCTGAGTGTGAAAAATAAGGTCTGGGCGGGATGAACATGAGCATGACTTTTAGTCAGAAAAAAACAAACAAGCAAATAAGAGAGACAGTATTTAAATGTTTTAATAAAAAAAAGGTTAAGGTGGGTTAGCGGACTAGTTAATGAGCACCTACTAAGAGCCACACACATGGGCTATCTCGTCTAATACTTCTATAAAAAAATGTTACATTTCATTTTACAGATAACGAAACCAAAGATTACGTGACCCACCCAGTGGAAGAGCTAGGATTAGAACCCAAAGCCCAGGGACGCCTGGGTGGTTCAGTGGTTGAGGGTCTGGTCTGCCTTCAGGTCAGGTGGTGATCCTGGGGTCCAGGGATAGAGTCCCACACTGAGCTCCCCACAGGGAGCCTGCTTCCCCCTCTGCCAGTGTCTCTGCCTCTCTGCGTCTCTCATGAATAAATCAATAAAATCTTAAAAAAAAAAAAAAAAAAAAAAAGAACCCAAAGCCCAGTCCAAATGTGTCTGATTGCAGGATACCACACTACAAATAAAAGTTAACTGAGAAGCTGTTTAAAAACAAACTACAATCTGGGAAAGAATCAGAAGGACGTAGCCTGACATATTAAGTGAAGGTGGGAAAAGATAGAGGCTTAAGGTTTTAACTTTAGCCAAGAGTTATCTCTGCAAGTATCTCAAAAGAGCCAGAAGCATGATCTCTAAAATCAGCCATGACTGTGAGGACTCTGGGACAGACGGGTACCTGATGGGAGTGGGAAGGAGATTCCATTGCTGTTTGTTTTGCAAAGCAGAATGGCATTAGCATGAGTTACAAGGACTTAAATGTGACTCCATTGTATATGCAGCAGAGTATCTGCTTTGGGGACAATTGGCTGCCTCCGACCCAGTCTCACCTATTCATCTATTGTTTACAAGTTACCAGGTGTATGTGGGGAGAAACGGGGTGTTACATGTCTGAGAATATTGCCAACTGCATTCAGAGATAAATGACCTCTCATTATTTAGAACTACTGTTCCAAACCTGGATAGTGAGAGCCTCGAACCCTTGGGAAACATCTCAGGTAAGAATGAATGGATCAGCACTTTTTTTTGAAATGACAGGTTTAATTTTCTGTGCTCTGACTTCAAAATTTTAAAATCCGTATAAACTAAAATTCATGTCTCTAAAATAGTAGTATTTGGTCTCTTTAAAATCACTTGCTGAGGAAAATAGCTGGGGTGGGAGTATACAAATTTCCTTATACCATCTTTCAGAGGAAATAGAACATGCTCATTTCAGACTTACAAATTAAACATCTACTTTTGATTTCGAAACTAAATATTTAATGGTGAAAAATATATTACCTTGGCAATTTAGAATTCAATATTTGCCCTGAAAGTCTCAGTAGTTTCAAATAAAATGTAACTTTTTAAAAAAAAATCAAATCCTCCCATTCCCTCAAGAATAAAGTAGCCCATGAGGCGATCAGATTAGGAAATTTATGTAGGTTTGGGACAGGACGGGGAAAAGTAGAAAACTTTTGGGATTTGTACACACGTAAGGCTTTTGAAAGCTCAGAAGTCCACAATATCCCTTAAAGATATCGAATTATGGGGCAAAGAGATCTTTTTAAATCCTCACATGTTCTAGGAAAAGAGACTCCCTGAACGATTTTCTCCCATCCAACATGCTCTAAAAATAAGGGCGAGCTATAACAGAAGTAGCAATTCTGGGTGCGCAAGTATATGAAAATGCCCAAGTCAATAAGCAATTTCAGTTAATCAATAAAGTTAAACAACCATTAAATGTAATTTGCATTTTTTTGTATGAGATCCATACAACCTCAAATACCAAGCTTTTCTTAAGCAAAATGCTAAATGGCTGGATATCTGTCATGGTGGAGAGACAGAAGGAGTTTTATTTTAGGCAGACAAAAGGAAAAGAAAGCCACACTTAGTAAGAATCACAGAAGGAGTCTCACTTCCACGCCTGACAGAAGTCAGACCAAGTCATGGGTTATCTATTGCCCTGCAAGTGCCAGCTTTTCACTAGGTAACAGTGCTCTGGGGGCTGTGCGGCCAGAACGGGGAACACCTCCGCCGGGGAACTACAGCCTGCTATAGGAGGCAGGACACGCTCACAACCACAGAGCATAATGCCCTAGGTCCCCTCAAAAAGGGGGGGAGGGGGGCAGTAAAAAAGGAACAAATGAAAAGAGGAAAAATAACCTCCAAAGTTGCCCACACCGGGAGCTGGTGGTGGGGGCAGGGCCCATTAACATTTCCACTTCCATACTAAAGAACAACCAGAAGGAGGTTAAGTGTAGCCACAGGAAACATCCCATCCCTGAAAACCAGGAAATCTAGATTTGGAAATTTTAAGTTTTTTGACTTTTTTTTTTTTTTTTTTTTTGCAACTTTCAAAGCTCATGGCACCAGAAATCAAGCTAAAATTAAATCCGTTTAAACATAGAAAAAAAAAAAAAAAGAATTTCTACCCAAACCACACTTGTGTCAGCTATGTTCAGTTCCCTGGGGGGGGGGGGGGGGGGGGGGGGGCTCTTCCACCGACCCTTCTGAGTTGGGGGCAATAACAAATTCTCCTTAAAACCCCCGTTTTTCTAGCTCTAGCCATCGAACGCCAAGGCTGTCCCACAAATCCGAAGAGTTATTATTGTCAGGATAAATCAACCACTCATCCTTAAACTGTTAGACCTTGTGTCAGGAGCTGCCCTGCCCACCTCCTCTCCCTCCTCCCGATCTTTTTTAAGGCTTCCTGAGGGTTCTGACAACCAGGGTCCCCCCACACACACCTCACCGCACCCCACCCCACCCTTGGGCTCCACTCCTGGGGCGGATTTATTACCAGCCCCTGACCACAGAGGGCAGGAAACTCCTAGGCCTGGGGAGGGGTGGGAGGGGGAGGGGAGGGGGAGGGCAGGGGAGGGGAGGGGGAGGGCAGGGGAGGGGGTGGGGGCCGCCGCAGCAGCGCAGCCCCCTCTCCTGTCAGTCTCCCCGCCGCTCCCTACGTCGTTCCCTCCGCGGGGACCGCCCAGGGCGGGGGCTCGAGACCCACGCGAGTCCGGGAGGGACGCGGGGCGGCGGGTGCTTCCTCGGAAACCAACACCCCCGCTTTCGGGGACTAAGAGCTTTTTAAAAGAAAAAAAAGAGAGAGAGAGAGAGAGAGGCGATGAGGAGAGCCGGCCCTGTAGAGATACCACCTGAATTTACCTCCTCCTCTCCCACAGCAAAAGCCCAGTCACTAACTAATAAGCAAAAAAAAAAAAAAAAAAAAAAAAATTCCCTGGAAAACTTTTTCCGAAGGGGCAGGGCGGGCCCCCTCCCCAGCCGGGGCGCGGGGGCGCGGGGCCGCGGGGCGCGGGGCGCGGGGGCGCGGGCCGCAGGGGCCGCCCGGGCAGGGCCGGCCGGGGAGCGGGTGGGGCGCGGGCGAGGGGTGCCGGGGCGGAGTACCTTGGACGGACGGGAACTGGCAAAGAGTTGCCCACTAGCCGAGTCTGCCCCCCGCGCCCTCGGGGGTCGCGGGCGCTAGGACCGGGGCTCCCCGCCAGGAGGGCAGCCCCCAATTCGGGCCTGAGAGGAAACTTTCCGGGCCGCGGCTGCACCTGACTCCTCACCGCCCCTCCACCCCACCCCACGCCCGCCAGGCCGCCCGCCCCGCCCCGGCCCGGCCGCCCGGAGCGCCGAGGGGGGATAAATAAATTCAACTATTACCGGAATCCCGGGGGGGGGGGGGGGGAGAGGAGGAAGAGGAGGAAGAGGAGGACGGGGAGGACGGGGAGGAAGAGGAGGAGGGGGTGCGGGAGACCGGGGGGAAGGGGCGGGCGGGCGCCCATTGCCCACTGCGAGGCCTGCCGCCCCGCGGGGAGCCTCCCGGCCGGGCGCCCCGAGCCCCGCAGCGCCGCCGTCCCGCCCGGAGGCCCCGGGGGAGCCGGGGGGCCGCGCGGAGGCCCGGGGCGCGGGGCAGGGCGCGGCCGCTGAGGGGCCCGGCCGCCCGAGGCCTAGCCGGCCGCCGCCACCCCCCGCCCCGGCGCCCCCCCCCCACCCCGGCCCGCGCAGGCCGCGCCGCCCGCCCGGGCCCCGGCCGCCCCCCAGCCCCGCGGGGCCGCCCCCCGCGCCCCCGCGCCCCCGCCGCCCCGCCGCCCCGCCGCCCCGGCGCCGGCCCCTCTCACCCTTTCATCCTCTGCCCGGGGCCTGACGCGGGCCGGCGGATCCCCGGCCTCACGTAAGCGCGCTCGCCGCCCGCCCTGCCCGCGCGGCCCTGCCCGCCGCCCTACGGGAGCCCGGGGATGTGGGCCGGGCCTCGGGCCGCCTCTGCTTACCTTTCAGCTGCTTTTTTTTTTTTTTTTTTTTTTTTTTTTTCTCTCTTCTCCTCCTTCCCCCCTTTTTCCCTCGGCCGGGCTGACAGATCGGAGTGAGAGGCGCTGGCGATGGACCGGGAGGCTCGGCTGCCGCTGCTGCTGCTCCCCCTGGGCTCCGGCGGGAGCCTTTCCCGGTCAGGCAAGAGGGGTGAGGATCATATTTTTATTTTGGAAACTCAAAAGTGCTCCCGGGGTCGGTGATTATTAAGGGGAAATCCCTGAATATACTCTGCAGCCAAGAAGGCAGGGCTGCCGGGGCCGCACTAGAAGAGGCGGCAGCCTCCTACAGCACCACTACAGGCACTGCGAGGACATAACACCAGAGAGCCGCTCCTCGGCCTCCGAAACGACAACTTTCCTACCATCTTGGAGGCCGAGCAAAGGGGGGCCGGGGGGAAAAGTGCACCCGCTCCCGATAAAGTACACATCCCGACTTCTCATCTCCGGAAAACCGTCCACACCGGCCGTCTACACCGGCGCCTGGGGCGGGGGGAGCGGGGAAGACCCCGGGGGTGCTTGAGGAAAACCCTTTCCTTGGCACCACCGGGGGGAGAGGGGGGGATGTTTCTGCATCTTCTGCTGGAAAGAAACCTTTACAAGACACAGGTTTTCCGGTGATTATTGTTTTTCTATTTTCTATTTAAAAAAAATTTTTTTTTGGGGGGGGGTCCATGTCGTTGGCAGTGGTGTTTTAATTTTGATTTTATTTTTCCAGGCTAACTAACCATGGTTTTTTTTCTCCATTGCAGAGCCAAGTTCTGTGTCTGTGTGGGGGGAGGTAGGGGTCAGTTTATACATTTGCACTGGCCACTTCGTCTGTCTGTGTGTTTTTACCTCTTTACAGGTTGCCTTGTGTAGGAAAATGGGCATTAGGTGTTGGCCTCAACACTGAGATGGCATAAAAGACCATGGTTAAGGGGTGCCTTCTTTTGTCTCCCTTTTCTCAAAGCAATGGGAATCAAGCCTATTAAGTGTTCCAGGAAGGCATGATACAGCTGTTGGTCTTGCACAGTGCCCACCGAGGCAGAGATCACGGGAGAGGTTCAATAGGACCGAAGCATCACTGACCACGGTCCTGGAAATGACTCTGATTCTGTGATGGTCTACCCAGGAAGAAAGGTAAAACTGGAAATAGACGCGAAAAGACAGCTTTAGACTTTCTTTAAAATTGCTTTTATTAAGAAAAATGTGCTGGTTATATCCCGATACTGGGTTTCCTAGTTGGATTCCCTGGATCTTGGGTGCATCGCACATGTTGCTGTCCACTTTCTGTGTGGCAGATGGAGAAAACTGTGTTTCTGTTGGAGTTGCTGTGTTGTTAGTTGGTGACTCTCCCAGCGTGCTTCCAGCCTGTATAAATTACTTTTAAGATGTTGCAGGGGATGTCACGGGTCTACTTTTTTTTAATGAGCGAAGCTTAGTGGGATCAAAGTCACACAAAACTGAGGCAGGTGGCACAGAGGTGAGAGAAGACCAGTGCCGCCCCCTTGCAACAATTCCCATAGAACTCTTATTATTGGAGGAGAAGAAATTATTACAGAGATGCTTTTCTATTTTTTGCAAAGAAAGAGAAGAATACTAGAAAGTGACCAGAGGATCTTTTTGGATGTTCTATAGGGAATGATGAATCGAATCTTGGACTAAAAGTTACTTTTTTCTGACATATGTTGGCTAGCCTAGTGGGAATGGATTTGTCAAATTAGTGCCTTGAATCAGCAGAATATTTCATTTCTCTTATTTAAAATGTATTGCAAAGCACTTAGTTATCAGTTGGTGACTCCACTTAAAAATATTTCTTTTTCGAGCTTCCAAATTTGGAAGTTCCCATAATGTTAAAGTGAGTTCAGATAATGCATATATCAGATATTTATTACTTTCATGTTGACCCCCATCTTTATCATCTAAATTTGAATATAGTACCTGAGTAGGTTGGGTTTTCTTTAGTGGTCTTTTTTTGTTGTTGTTTTCTTAGTAGAAAAATCTAAAGTAATGAAAGAAAACTGATTCCTGTCGTCTTGGAAACCTCAACTGTGAAGTTGTGTTCTATCTACATTTTTTTTTTTAAGTTAAGGATTTTTTTTTAAGAGATTTTATTTATTTATTCATGAGAGACACACAGAGAGTTAGAGAGAGAGAGAAGCAGAAGGAGAAGCAGGCTCCATGCAGGGAGGACTCGATCCTGGGTCTCCAGGATCAGGCCCTGGGCTGAAGGTGGCGCTAAACCGCTGAGCCACCCGGGCTGCCTATCTACGAGTTTTTAAAAAAACATTTGGAGATCAAGCACGTTGGTCTAACAAGGAAATTACTTCCCTTAACGTAGAACTCCAGTAGACTTGAAAAACGTGTTTCAAACTTGTTCTTCTATATGATGTGACTTTATAGGTATGCTTTGCATTTTTCAAGAAATTAAGATGTGTTCACTTTAAGCTGACTGCACCCTTTTCTGCAATCCCTGTTGTGTCCCGCAAACTTATTTGCATGATAGGGATATGGGATATGATGCATAATCTTAGCATGTCAGTGTCTTTCTCTCTGTAAAGCTTGGTGTGTATATGGCTATAATCCATCATGTTTATCCACCAGTTGAGCTAAATAACCCAGATTTGGGGAATTACAAGCCTAACCAAGAAGGAGTCTCACTATATTTGCAATATTGGTGAATTTGATTGGTCAGTATTTTAGTCGATCATTGAACTCCTATTAGGTGCTATGTCTCCATAATTCCTAGAAGCTGCAAATGGTAACAAAACTACTGACAACTAGGGTTCGTGGGTGGCTCAGTCAGTTAAGTGGGGGACTTTGGCTCAAATCATGATCTCAGGGTCCTGGGATGGAGCCCCAACCCAGGCTCCCTGTTCAGCAAGGAGTCTGCTTCTCTCTCTCTCTCTCTCTCAAATAAATAAGTTGAATCTTTTAAAAAAACAACAAACTACTGCCATAATTAATCTTAAATAAACCGATTTTTTGCCTAGTAAAATTCCCAGTACTCAAATTTGGCTAATATTATTGAGTCCCTACTGTATTTTGGTAACCTTGCCAAACACTTCATATCTGTGCTCTCATTTAATACCCGCAAGAGCTCCCTCCTTTCTCTCCTCATCCTCCTTTTTTTTTTTTTTAATATTTTATTTATTTATTCATGAGAGACACACACACACAGAGAGAGAGAGGCAAAGACAGAGGGAGAGGGAGAAGCAGTCTCCCACATGGGTCTCCATCCCAGGTCTCCAGAATCTCAACCTGGGCCGAAGGTGGCGCTAAACGGCTGAACCACCTGGGCTGCCCCCTCCTCCTCCTTTCTTCATTTAAATACAGTTAGGAGATCTGTCTACATTTCAAGGGGCGTAGACCTTGGCTTTAAAACTTTCTAAAAAAGATTTCAAATTCTTGTGCTTTAGAATTTCCGAGGTGCCTACCACAGCTCTATCTGGAAATGCTAAATTCCTGCCTCATGCTCTATGCCAAAACCAAATTTTGAGTAGCCAGCAATGGGAGCTCCCTTCATTAGTGGCAACCAATGGCCTGTCTCACCTTGCTGAGGTCTAGTAACTAGGTCTCTGTTCTTTTGAGGAATGTAAATTGTCAATTGAGTTTTACTGAAATGATACTTGAAGCCGTAGTGTTTTATTCATTTTGTTACTGTGTCTTAATTTCACAAGCAGTTTGGCCTTTAGTTGAAACAGGAAATGTTTGCCTTAATGTTTTTGCTATATTAGAATCTTTCACTGATCTGCATTTTGGTATTAATTATTATTGTAAAAATTAACCACCTATTATGAACACTTATAGTGAAGTTATTAAGGAAACACCACCTATATAGCCTTAAAACATCTCATTCATAGACTAAATTTAAATGAAAGATTTATGCATGTTTAATGTATTAGATGTCTTTAAGCAATAAAACCATGCCTTTGTTGACAAATGTTTGCTGACAGAATCATTAAGTGTTTAAAAAGTCACTGACTGGGGCACCTGGGTGCCTCAGTGGTTGAGCATCTGCCTTCGGCTCAGGGTGTGAATACAAGGTCCTAGGATCGAGTCCTGAGTTGGGCTCCCTCCAAGGAGCCTGCTGCTTCTCCCTCTGCATATGTCTCTGCCTCTTTCCATGTATCTCTCATGAATAAATAAATAAAATCTAAAAAAAAAAAAAAATACCCTGACAGCAGACGTGGTTATACAAATTATACAATATATGGGGGTTTTGTGGGGGGAAAAGGGTATGGATATAAATCTTCCCTAATTATATAGATATTTATCATAACATTTCTAAAGACAGACTCTAAAGTCACATCAGAAGTCCCTACCGGTGTAAAAATTCCCAAGGAGGTGAAAAGGTAGAAGTAGGGCGTGTGTACAGAGCCTAAAAGTTTTTTTTTAAACCACACTATTACAATGGCCATAGACACAATTTTTTTTTTCACTTTAAGCATTTCTGTTTTGGAAACATTTGTTGGTAATATATCTATCTGAAACAAAGATTTGGTTTTATTGTGGTTACTGTGCCCTGCAAGAAAATGTTTCTGAGACCAGCATGTTTGGCAGACGTCCACAACATGGCTTTAGATGATTTAAGTATGAAATTTCTGTAATATGGATTCAACTGTAGTCAAAACACACATGATCAGGTAATCTCTCAAGTCCTAACAACTAACCCAGGGTACCTGAGAATTACTACCTGATGCCAAGCCAGAAACCAAGAAAATCTTGGGGTTTTTTGTTTGTTTCTTTTTTAATTCCCACAAGTCCAAAAGATACCTTCCAGGACCATGTTGGTCACCGGCAGCAGCAGCAGGGGCAAGACGTGTCCCTGGTGCCATTTAGCCACCTTATCATGCCATAGGCAGAAGAATGTAACCTCCTAGCCTCGGCTGTCGGCATTCTGGGGGGCGGACTATAGACTATTAACTTACGTTAAGGAAAACAACTCTCTAACTGAAGTTGCATTTTAAGTAATGATTAGTAAAAGGAAGCACCCAAAAGCAGTATGAATGATTGGATTTACGTTAGAATTATAAATGATTGTCAGCCTTTTCTATAATTCACAATGAAAAACTGTCCCCAAAGTGGTTGTTAGCTAAGACCTTGTAGTAAGAAGAGAAATCCATAGAGCCCTCAGAATAACAAGCAGAGGTCAACACAAAGATTACAGTGTTCATTTCTGCTGCATTCCTGGTTAAGGGAGCTTATGTAGACCCACTGGGAACTTAACCACTATGTCCATGGGAAAATAAATTCCAGGTTCGAAACAGCTAATGGGACAGTGATGTTCTGGAACATGTTCATTAGTAACACTGGACTTCCTGTACTGTAACATTTTGCCATATATTTGTTAGAGACCACTAGAATTCAGTAGTAAGGGTGGGGGAAAAGGGGGAGATTCTTTCATTCAATTAAGTAAACAGTTACTATTTTTTTAAAAAAATATTTATTTATTTTAGAGAGCGTGAGAGGCGCGGGTGGGATGGGACGCAGGGAAGAGAATCTGGAGCAGACTCTCAGCTGAGTGCGGATTCCCCACTTGGGGCTGCATCACAGGACCCATGAGATTCTGACCTGAGCCGAAACCAAGAGTCAGGCTCTTCTCCAGCTGTGCTACCCAAGCGCCCCAATAAGAAATTACTATTAATACAACTCAAGTAGCTTGATTCAAATTCAGGTGAGGAAAATAAGCTGATTAATTATTAAAGGGTAAGGCCAGTTGTACACCAGGAGGGAAGACCTCCGTAACCAAAAATTGTACTTTTTACCTTAACTATATAGTGTTTATTTTATACATGTTTGGGTGCTATGTGAGCTTACAAGTAGGTATTTGCATTTTATTTTATTATTTTATTTTTTATTATTTACTTCAAATAAGATTCCACTAAAAATTGGGACGCTTGGGTGGTTCAGTGGTTGAGCGTCTGTCTTTGGCTTAGGTCAGGATCCCAGGATTCTGGGATCAAGTCCTGCATCGGGCTCCCCATGGGAAGCCTGCTTCTCCCTCTGCCCATCTCTCTGCCTCTCTCTGTGTGTCTCTCATGAATATATAAATAAAATCTTAAAAGAAAAAAAAAAAGATTCTACTAAAAATTATCCAACCTCATCCTTCTATTAGGCTGAGGCTGGTTTTTTGCCCCACACAGCAAGCCATGGCCATTCTTGTCTTGATGCCCCTGTTCCCACTCTGCTTTGATGCCTTCCTCAAAATCTTATCCCAAAAGCCTTCTGGTGCCAACCTGAGTCTACAGTGACCTTATTCTTAATTTAATGCATTGTTTTCTAGGTTCTTTAGGGGGAGTTTGTTTATTTGTTTCCATGCCTGTTCCTTCTGTGCAAAAGAGCGTGAAGTGGTTAGGAGCTTAAGCTCCAGTCAGGGCCATCTGGTTTAGGAAATTGGCTTTACCACTTTCTTTGGTAGTGTGATCCTGGGCAAGCTATTTAACCTCTCAGTTTCCTCATTTGTCAAAATGAAAATAACAATAGTACCTACCTTACTGTATTGTCCTAAGATTCAGTGGTATAGTGCCTGTGAGGCCCACGGCAGGTAATAAGTGTTATGTAAAGGTTAACTGCCCTTTTTGGTTGCTTGCCATTAAACACGTTACAGGCAGTATGGCTCAAGGTCAGGGAGTGCGGGTTTTGTTTTTTGTTTTGTTTTGAAACACTACCAAGACAGTGGGCTTAGCAGCACTAGTCACAAGTTGACCTCAACACAGAAAAAGATGAAAGGAGACTAAGATTATGGCATACCAAATATCTACATTACAACAGAAACAGACCATTGATTTTTTTTTTCCAGATAGTTTTGTTTTTAAGATTTTATTTTTAAGTAATCTCTACACCCATCATGGAGATGGAACTTACAACTCCACGATCAAGAGTTTCATGCTTTACCTACTGAGCCAGGTGGGTTCCCCTCCAGATAGTTTTGAATACCCACATAGTTGACAGTCTACAATATAGAATTCGAGATTTAGCTGAGATTTTGGTGTGTCCTTCAGATTCAATCAAGGTATTAAATATAAAATGGGGTACAGGAAGAGTACTCACAGTATGCACAACAGAATATTGTGACTAGCTAAACCCTCATTCATTAACCATTCTAAAGAATGAGATGCATTTAAGTTTCAATATGAGGGGGGCACCTGGGTGGATCAGTGGTTGAGTGTTTGTTTGGTTCAGGGCGTGATCCCGGGGTACCTGGATCAAGTCCTACTTCGGGCACACTGTGTGGGAGCCTGCTTCTCTCCCTCTGCCTGTGTCTCTGCCTCTCTCTCGTGTCTTTCATGAATAAATAAGTAAAATCGTTAAAAAAAAAAAAAGTTTCCATAGGAGGTATTTAACAAAGATTTTTCTGATAAGCATAAAAAGATTATATCTTTTTTGTTTAATGATTTACCTTTTTTTCTTAAAGATTTTATTGATTTTTTCATGACAGACACACAGAGAGAGGCAGAGACATAAGCAGAGGGAGAAGCAGACTCCTCGCAGGGAGCCTGATGCAGAACTGGATCCCGGGACACCAGGGTTACGATCAGAGTTGAAGGCAGACGCTCAACCACTGAGCTACCCAGGCATCCCAAGATTTACTTATTTTATTTGAGAGAGAGAGCTTAGCGTTTAGGGGCAGAGGGAAGGGGAGAGAGAATCTTCAGCCAACTCCATGCTGAGCCCAGAGCCTAATGAGGGGCTCAATCTGATGACGCTGAGATCACAACCTGAGCCCAAACCAAGAGTCGGATGCCTGACCAACCAGACATCACTGAGACACCCCAGACTATGAAATATCTCCAAAAAGAGCAACCCCACAAAGGAAATAGTGGATGTTTGACACATATAACATTTCCAACTAGTAGTTTTATCAGACAGGTATTAGTTCATTGTTTTAAAATGCAAACACAGTGTTAGGTTAAAGTGTGGGGTTTAGAAAACCATGTGTGAATCCCGTAGCTAATATTTATTCACTAGCTATACAAACAGGCAAGTTCCCTAAACTCTCAGGCCTCAATGCCCTCATTCTTAAGACTACTGCTTGAATAAGATGACTTAGAGGACCATATGTAGTATACAGCCTGACACCTAACAGCCACTCCATTCACTGAAGATTTCTATTTCTTTTCCCTGAATTTATAGAAAGTGACTGGAATCAAAGTAGGACTTTAATTAGAAAACTGAAAAGAGGGCAGCCGGGGTGGTTCAGCAGTTTAGCGCCACCTTCAGCCCAGGGCATGATCCTGGAGCTCCTGGATCAAGTCCCACATCAGGCTCCCTGCATGGAGCCCGCTTCTCCCTCTGCTCGAATCTCTGCCTCTCTCTCTATGTGTCTCTCATGAATAAATAAATAAAACCTTAAAAAAAAAAAAAAAAAACTGAAAAGGGGCTTTGCTCTAGAATCGATTTCCAAAGTATTGAGGAACAAATATGTTAATTAAAACCCTATTTACATATTGACTATTTTCTTGGAGGATTTGTGTGAGATTTCTCTTTGAAGTTATTAGTACTAAAAAAAAAAGTTATTAGTACTTTTGATGAAATGAAAGTTTAATTTTTAAAAATGTGATTGAAGTATATATTTTCACAGTAGGAACAGACTCAGTCAACACAAAGCCACAAACATGTATTCACTCAGCTATGTGCCAGACTGCTAAGCATTTCCCTAGCACTTGACCCTAACGGAAAATGATTACAGGGGTCTTCTTGTACTAGGTGATGCAGTGCCAAGAGAACTGACCTCAACCTCTGTGGCGTGTTGTGTTTGAAACAGGGAACTTAGGAAATCAACTTTGCAGCTAATGACCTACTAAAGAATAGAATACTAGAGAATAGAAAATATCCAGAGTCATTGTGGTCAAAGTTTATTTCATGAAACAGTTCTCTTCAGTTATGAGCACATATATGTATCTTTACAGTGGATTGGGACAAGAAGTTGAAGAGCTACTACTGCTATGTATTAATCAGGCTGAAATTTGTAGGGTCCTGCAGTGGTTAAAAAGTGAAGCAGACAGGCCCTGTCCTCTCGTTGGCTTTACAGTTGACATATAGGATAAAGGTCCGAACTGGCCGGGGTGAAGACTGTAGGGAGAGGTGGAACCCAGGAGGAACTTGAGACCACTAGGCTTAAATATACTAAGTTTCTTATTTTTTTCTCAACTGCTGGCCAAGCTAAAAATGTTGAGGACACATCTACTGGCTGATGAGAACACATGACACTGGCTAGGTTATCTCATGAAAATGCAAGTTGCCGTGCAGTTTTACTGTGTTGGAACTCAAAGACGTGAAGAGGCCATTGTGTGGTCCAAGAATGATAGAAAACCCGGAAACACTAGGACCTCCAAGCTTGGAAAATAAACTGAACAGGGTTGTGATGAAAGGCAGTGAAGGAAGATGAGCTGAACTTTAAGTTGTTTACCTGTAAGCCAGAGATAACTAAAATCTCAGGTGAGGTATTTAAAACTAAAAGGAAAAAAGTTGCTGTTTTTTCACACAGCAAGTTCTGACCCTGTGAAACTTAATTTGAAAGATGGAATTTGTTGGGTATCAGGCTAGTTCCTTCATAGAGCATGCAACTCTTGATCTTGGGGTTGTGAGTTCAAGCCCCACGTTGAATGTACAGATTACTTAGAAATGAAATTTTTAAAGAAAAAAAAAGATGGATTTTATTGCAAAGGTTATGAAAATAGGATGCTCAGCCCAAATTGGTTAGCCTTCCTTCAATTAGTGAAGTATTTACTGAGTGCTTGCTGGGCATGGCACTCAGGCTCTGTAGGGTAGTAAAATATGGTACCCAGTTGGGCACAGGGAACTTATAATCTAGCTGCAAAGGTAGGTAAGATCAGGGAAGCCCAGGAGAACATGCAAGGGCTCATTATAGGGAACCAAAGGGGCAGAGCAAGGAGCGAAAGGTGCTCCGGATTGTTGTCGAAGTTCAGGCCTGCCTCATAGTAGCTGGGCCACTCTCAGATCTCAGAGCCAAGTCTTTCTCTCCCTAGAATGTGAGAGTATGCTTATGTAGATCCAAGAAGATATATGGAAATCTCTAGCACAGCCCTGGCACACAGAAGATCCTAGATCAGTGTTTGTTGAATCTCAGTGGAGAAGGTTTTAGGGGCACGTGGGTGGCTCAGTGGGTTAAGAGTGCTTTCTGCTCAGGTCGTGACCCAGGAGTCCTGAGATCAAGCCCTGAGTCAGGCTCCCTGCTTGGTGAGAAGCCTGCTTTTCCCTCTTCCTCTGTTGCTCCACCTGCTTGTTTTCTCTCTCTGTAAAATAGGTAAATAGAATATTTAAAAATAAAATAAATGGAGAAGGTTTTTAGTTACCTGGGGCAGAGGAAGTGGCATATGGTAAATAAAGCAGGAGTGAGTATGTCTTCTCTGTAGTACAACAAATTGTGTGCTGAAAAAGACATAGTGGGCAGGGCCCAATTAAGGGGACTTTGAAAGGCAAGCTGAAAAATTCGAACAGATATGACAGGCTATGAAGAACTATTATTTGTATTTAAGTAAAAAGGATCTTCTGCTATTTAATTATTCAAGGAGTACCTATGAATCATGGTGTGCAAGGCACTATGATTAGGATATTGGGGAAACAGTAGCCTCTCCCCTCAAGTGGCTTCTGTCTGGCAAGAGAGAAAAGAATTACTGTTCTGGAGATGTTTTATTTTATACAGATCCCACTTAAAAAATGTAAGTTCTGCAGAGCCTGGGTGGCTCCTGACCTCAGCTCAGGTCTTGATCTCAGGGTCATGAGTTCAAGCTTTGTGTTGAGCTCCACACTGGGAGAACATACACTTATGTTCCATGAAAGCTAGGGTATCCCCCCCCCTTTTTTTTAAATTTTTAGGGTGCCTGGTAGCTCAGTGGTTGAGTGCCTGCCTTTGGCTCAGGTCATGATCCCGAGGTCCCAGGATTGAGTCCCACATTGGACTTTCTGTGGGGAGTCTGCTTCTCCCTCTGCCTGTGTGTCTGCCTCTCTCTGTGTGTCTCTCATGAATAAATAAATAAAATCTTTAAAACATTTTTTTTAATTTTATTATTTTTTTTAAACTAGGCTTCACATCCAACATGGGGCCTGAACTCATGACCTGGAGATCAAAAGTCAAATGCTTTACCAACTGAGCCAACCTGGCACCCCTCCTTTTCTTTTTTTAAAAATTTTGTTCACTAAGCATCTAGAACAGTGTTTGCCACAAAATATGCACCATAAATATTTATTAAATTAATATTTGAGATTTTGAATTCTTCACCAGTTCAATGGCTTTGAGACAATTGTATAATGAAGATAGAGTTAGTCAATAGGTTAAATGAGAAGGGTACTAAGGAAGCATATGTGGACTATCTGTCAATCTCAGAGTCCAAGGTGATGAGTAAAATAGTATCTGTACAATTCTAACTATGCCAGTCACCCTTAAGGATTATATTCCAATTGTCCATTATTATAGTCTAGCTAAAAAATCTGGGAGTGGTGCTAAGTATGCTACATTTTTCTGTTGGGTTATTTCTGTTGTACATTCTTTTTTTTTCTTTAAGATTTTATTTATTCATGAGAGGCAGAGAGAGGCAAAAGACATAAGCAGAGGGAGAAGCAGGCTCCCTGTGGAGAGCCTGATGCAGGACTCGAACCCAGGATCCTGGGATCATGACCTGAGCCGAAGGCAGATAGATGCTCAGCCACTGAACCACCCAGCTGCCCCTTGTACATTTTTTATTGCTAAAAACTCTTTTTAAATGACTAATCTGTATGCAAACTCTCTTTTTAAATGACTAATGTCACTTAATATTGAAAAACCTACAGGTTAAAAATAAAAAATACAGTTTAAGAATATCACCTGGAGTAAAACCAAACATACAAGAGAAAAATATGGTTTTCATTATTGCCTTTTGTGTGGAAACTCCGTGGCATATTTGAGGAACTGTTTTTAAGTATTCCCTTCCCCCATTTTGTAGGACATGATCAATTATACCATCTGCTCCCCTAGGTAACGTGGCAGCTGTTAATTGACTAACATTATTCCCTGAGTTTTCCTGTAGCCATAGATGGTTCTAGAAATAAAAACAAAAGATTTGTAAGAATAGCTTTCATGGGGAGAGGGTGAGGCGAATGGGTGAGATAGGTGACGGGGGTTAAGGAGTGGACTTGTCATAAGCACTGGCTGATGTCTGGAAGGGTTGAATCACTGTATTGTGCGCCTGAAACTAATATAACTATATGTTAAGTAACTGGAATTAAAATTAAAACTTTAAAAATAAATAAATAGAAAAAAATCAATATTGACCAACTGGGAAGGACAAAATAAATATTTACATAGTCATAAATCATTTTGGTTTTCCCAGAGCTTTTATGATGTTTTATATATCTGAATGTTTTAATGTATTAATGAATAAAGCAGAAGGAATTAAGTAATTTAATACCAACAGAATTTGTACTTCAAATGGCGCAAGAAGGGATCATCTCAATTTGTGGTAAGATACCCAGATGCTTCCTGTTACTCTGTCCAGAACGATGTTAACATTAACCTCAGAGGAGGCCGTTAAGCCAGTCTTGAGCTAGAAATGGTAAGCATTATGCTTCTGTCTGTGGAGGAAGGAGGGAAGAATTATGTACCTAAAATGTATAAGCAGCAAAGTTTAGAATACTCTACACAGTGATCGCTGATGAGGTGATAAATTATCATTCAGTCCTTACATTAGGTGTCCATCTCTCTGAAATAAAGCTAACAGAAAAAATTGTAGGGAAAGAGACTCATGATACTTAGTATCATGTAGCTCACGTAAATAGTCTTTGCAGGCCATTTATCCTTTATTTCTTTCAATTGGAAGATTTCCTCTTTTTTTTTTTTTTTTTTTTTTTTAAGATTTTATTTATTTGAGAGAGAAAGCACAAGCAGAGGTAGGGGCAAAGGGAGAAGTAGGCTCCCCGCTGAGCAGGGAGCCCAGTGTGGGACTGGATCCTGGTACCCTGGCATCATGACCTGAGCCAAAGGCAGCTGCTTAACTTACTGAACCACCCAGCTGCCCCAGGCTTCTATCTTTTCTGAATCAAACTGTTTGGATGGTGTGTTACTGAATCTTTTTTTGCTCCCCTCTCTTTATCCTAACTTGAGTTCAGAAAATTTCTGAAATGTTAATTCCTTTACTTGGTTTTTGCAATAACACCTAGTGTTTTTTAAATTTAAAACCGATTGATAAACATAAAATGTATTAGTTTCAGAGGTAGAGTTCAGTGATTCATCAGTCTTTTTTTTCTAGAGATTTTGTTTTATTTATTTATTATTATTTTTTATTTTATTTTTTTCTAGAGATTTTGTTTATTTATTCATGAGAGACACACAGAGAGGCAGAGACACAGAGCAGGAGCAGGCTCCATGCAGGGAGCCCGATGTGGGATTCGATCCCAACACTCCAGGATCACCCCCTGGGCCAAAGGCAGGCGCTAAACTGCTGAGCCACCCAGGGATCCCCCTCATCAGTCTTATATAACATGCAGTGCTCATTACATCACATGACCTCCTTAATGCCCATCATCCAGTTACCTCACTTCCCATCACCTAATATTCATTTGAACTGCAAAAACATTTTGTGTATTTGTTTATGCCAACTCCTTAATTTGAAGTAAAAGAAAAAAGCAAACCTCAAAGCAACAGCCACAAAAAGCCTCCACAGTGTACTAAGCTGTCCAGATTTTCATTTTTGGATTATATTCATTAATAGTTTTTGGTTTAGGGGCACCTGGCTGGCTCAGTTGGTTAAGCATCTGCCTCTTGATTTCAGATTCTCTCTCTCCCTCTCCCCCTCCCCCCCCAACTCCCATGCACACACCCTCTCTCTAAAACAAAACAAATTGTATTTGCTTTCATTAATTTGTAATATTGCATCAAAATCATTACAATATTGAAGCATACTGTCTTCCAAAACACACTAACTCTTCCAAAATTAAGCTATGTTAAAAGAAAATAGAATTACTTAAAAACAAATAAAAAGCAACATGACTGTTACTATTTCAGCTAAGAATCTTTTTTTTGAGAGATTTTATTTATTTGACAGAGAGAGCAAGCAGAAGAGGGAGAGCAGCTCCCCACTGAGCAGGGAGCCCGAGGCAGGACTTGATCCCAGGACCCTGAGATCACGACCTGAACCCAAGGCAGATGTTCAACCTACTGAGCCACCCAGGCCCTCCTCAGCTCAGCATCTTAAAGTCCCATTATAAATATGCTTTTCGTGTTTCCTAACAATTGGAAAAACCAAGTTCTAGCAAGTAAATTGCTTATGGTTACATAGACTAGCCCAGTTCTGGAAGGAAATGGCTAGGTCCAGGTGTTTTATTTTGTTGTTGTTATCACTAAACTACAGACTTTATTCAGATTTCATGAGTTTACCACTAATGTCCCTTTTCCACTCCACTCAGTCTTTTCTTCTCTCATGACCTTGACCGTTTTGAAGAGTAGTGGTCAGTCATTTTGTAGAATGTCTCTCAATTTGGATTTCTCTTAGGTTTTCTCATGATCAGAAGAGGTAATGTAGTTTTGGCAGATGTGATGTGTCCTTTTCAGAGCATCCTATCAGGGGTGTGATGTTAAGATGTGTTACAGCTGGTTGTATCGTTTTCTTCTGCTGTTGGAGTAAATCACCACAGACCCAGCACCGTGAAACACCACCCATGTATTATCTCGAGGTTTCTAGAGGTGAGAGTTCCAGGCAGAGTGTGGCTGGGCTCTCTGGTCAGGGTCTTATAAGGCTGAAATGAAGGTGTTGGCTGGGTCGCGTTCACATTTGGAACTGGTAGTCCTCTTGCCAGCCCGTTCAGGCTGTTATCTGACTTTGGTTCCTTGGTTATAGGACCCAACTCTTTTCTGGCTGTCTGGCAGGCAGGGGTCATTCCCTTCCCTGGAGGCCCCTCTCACATTCTAGTTGTATGGCACCTCCATCTACAGGGGTAGAGGGGAAACTCCCAGACAATCCCTGTCACACCTCCAAACTCTAACTCCTAGGCCCAGGTTTAAAAGGCCCTTATTATTAGGTCAGGCCTGAACTGATAATCTCCCATTCGTAAATCGACTGTCACATCATATAACCTAATTACAGGATTAAGATCCATTATATTCACAGCCTGGGTACAAAGCATATATATCAAAGGTAGAGAGGACAGGGGCGCCCGGGGGGCTCTGTCAGTTGAACATCTCCCTTCAGCCCAGGTCATGGGATTGTTGATCCAGGATCCAGTCTCTTCCCCTCCCATTGCCCCTACCCCCTGCCTGTGTGCTCTCTCTCTCTTTCAAATAAATAAATAAATAAAAATTTTAAAGACAAAAACAAAGGTAAGGAGGACAGAGGGAATGAGCTGGCATCTTAGAATACTGCTTGCCACACTAGTGATTATTAATCTTGATTACTTGGTTAAGCTGGTGTCTTCTGGGCTTCTCCACTGTAGACGTACTGTATTTCGCATGTAATTAAAAAGTATCTTGGGAGGCATACTTTGAGCACTGCAAATAGTCTGCTCCTCCTCAAACTTTCCCATATTCATTCTTTTCAAAGATTTTATTTATTTGCAAGAGAATGTGCATGAGGTGGGGGGAGGGGCAGAGGGAGAGGCAAAAGCAGACTCTACTGAGCAGGGAGCCTGACCACGACAGGGTCAGGGCCCCATCCCAGGACCCCAGGATCATGACCTGAGCTGAAGGCAGACACTTTACCGATGAGCCACCCAGGCACCCTTTTCCCATATTAATTTCAACATAATTCAATGGAATTATCCATTCTTCATGTATCTATTTATTTATTTCATTGTAGACACGTAAGTACACATATTTCATTTGGGGAGTTATAATCCATCATTATTTTGTTGTTCAACTTGCTGGAGCTTTAGCCATAGGTAGCTTTTTCAGGTTAGTATCTGTACCCTTTTGATCTACCCCCAATCCTTTTTGAGGAATTCTCCACTTTCTTTCTTTCCTTTCTTTCTTTCTTTCTTTCTTTCTTTCTTTTTTTTTTTTTAATTCTCCACTTTCTGATACCAAAAGATGCTCTCTCGATTCATCTTATCTTTTTTCCTACCCCTAACCTAAAATAAATCACTTTTCCTAGGATAGTTCCGGCTGTAATCCAAGAGAACTAGAAGTAAAGCTCTGTTCCTGTTGATTTCAAATTAGTGTCTCCATAGGTTAGGTGCAGATTAATGAATGTATTAATGGAAACGTGCTGTCCTAACAAAGTGCTACAAATTTAGTGACTTAACACAACACAGTTTATTATCTTACAGTTTCGCGGGTCAGAAGTCCTAAATGGGTTTTATTGGGCTGAAATTAAGCTATCAGCAGGGTTGCATTCCTCTGGACACTCCAGGGAACAAGCTGTTTCTTTGCCTTTTGCAGTTTCTAGAAGGTACTACTTGCATTCCCTGACTCATGATCCCCTCCTACATCTTTAAAACCAGTAGCACAGTGTCTTCCAGTCTCCTCTGACTTTTGTCCTCCTGCTTCGCTCTTACTAGGATCCTTTTGATTGCATTGTCCCCATCCAGATAATCTAGAATAATCTCCCCAACTCAAGATCCTTAACTTAATCATATCTACAAAATCTGTTTTGCCATGTAGGGTAACATTTGTGTATTCAAGGAATGAAGACATGTACATATTTGGGGGCCATTATTCAGTCTACCACAGAATATATTTAGACTAATAGTATATATGAACTAATGGGACAACCAGTCCACATTCATCAGGCAAAAGGCAAATGTCTTTTTTGAGGGGGGGGGGGGCAGAGGGAAAGAGAGAGAGAATCTCAAGGAAGCTCTATGCTCAGGGTGGAGCCTGACACCCAGACACCCAGACACCCAGACACCCAGCACAGGGCTTGATCTCACAACCCCAAGACCATGACCTGAGCCAAAATCAAGAGTTGGACGCTTAACTGGCTGAGCCACCCAGGTGCCCCAAGGAAAATATCTTTTAATAACAGGTCCTTTTTTACTTTTTTCTTCATAAGTCAGTAAGTCATCTTTTTAAAAATCGCAGTATGTTTGCAAACTTCTCTAAGTCCTTCATAAAAGTAAATGTCAGTAATCTTCCATTAGTAGAACATTGGTTTTGATTTGTTCTCCAGCAGGATTGATCCATCTGTCCTTCTGATCTGTCTGTCCTCCTCCTTCCTTTCTCACCAAGAGCACAGACAGAATTTCACAGGATCATACCCAGTTGTAAAAGCAGTGATTATAATTTCCCATGATGCATTACTCTGTGGACCAAACAGCTTGATTTATATAAACTGTGTGCACTTTGCTGGTTAGGAATTACATTGCTAGAGCTAAATGAAAAAAAATTAAATGTTCTCTTCATACTCTCAGCTATAACTGTGAATTTACTTTTTATTCATTAATTTATTGAGCAAATGTTTGAGTACCTGACTGTGCAATATACTGCATTAGATATTAGTGATGACTATTACTGGGCATGAAATAAATCAGGATTCAAAATAGGGGATTATTGCTTTTTTTTTCATATTGCTTTTAGTAGCTAAACCTCAAGGAGTAATTCAAATATATAATGTTTATACACTTATTTTCTGTCTAAAAGGTTATTTCTAAAGCCAAGGTTTGCCCATTCTTTTTTTTTTTTTTTTTTTTAAGATTTTATTTATTTATTCATGAGAGACACAGAGAGAGCGAGAGAGAGGCAGAGACACAGGTAGAGGGAGAAGCAGGCTCCATGCAGGGAGCCCAACGTTGGACTCGATCCTGGGTCTCCAGGATCACATCCCGGGCTGAAGGCAGTGCTAAACTGCTAAGCCACCCGGGCTGCCTAGGTTTTCCCATTCTTATTACTTTCAAACTGACTAGAAATAAAATTTTTGATGTAAAGTATGATGTGGAAAAAGTCATAATGCTTTCTATTCTAGTACCAAACTATAGATTGGTTGCACACTAAATCACAGGTTTCTGGATACACATTTTATTTTTAAGTCATCTCTACACCCAATGTGGGGCTCAAACTCACAACTCCAAGATCAAGAGTTGGTTGCTCTACCAAATGAGCCAGCCAGGCACCCCTAGTTATACATTTTCCATCTTTTTTTTTTTTTTAATTTTTATTTATTTATGATAGTCACAGAGAGAGAGAGAGGCAGAGACATAGGCAGGTGGAGAAGCAGGCTCCATGCACCGGGAGCCCGACGTGGGATTCGATCCCGGGTCTCCAGGATCGAGCCCTGGGCCAAAGGCAGGTGCTAAACCGCTGCGCCACCCAGGGACCCCCCCTTTTTTTTTTAAAGGAGAAAGTAAGGGATCGACCCCCATGTCAGGCTCCCTGCATGGAGCCCGCTTCTCCCTCTGCCTGTGTGTCTCTGCCCTGTGTGTGTGTGTGTGTCTCTATGAATAAATAAATAAAAGCTTAAAAAAAAAATAAAGGAGGAAGTAACAACTAACACCAAGAACTTACTCATGCTTTGTGCTTTACACATATTAGTTAATTCTATGAGGTGGGTGTTATCATTATCATCCCTATTTCAGCTGGTAATAGTGATAGAGATGACATAGCTGGTAAGATTTAAATCTGGGAAACCGATTCCAGAACTTTCTCCCTAAACATACAAGTCAGTATGTATAGTAGTACATGGTGTCTCCACTCAGTAAATAGTGTTGAATATAATGATTGCCCCGAATCCTTGTCATAAGTTGATTAATTTTCTCAACTTTGGAATATAGTTGAAAAATTATAATCTCAATGGATTGTGATACATAGAGTGAACAGAAATTTTAGGAACAGTCCCAATGCTACAAACACTTAGTAAATAAATCATAGACCTGTTGGGTACACATACAATCGCTAGAAGCTGGGACCTGGCCAACTTAAGTTCATCATTGAGTTTATTGTCTCTTTGATACCATGACTCAGAGAGAATATAGCTCCCAGCACAGTTATTCAGAGTAGAGTAGAACTATATACTAGCATCTGTTTTGCCATTGGCAATTACTTTCCCATAACTGAGGAGAACTGCTGTCAATTTAGGTATTTGTTATGATTTGAATGTTTGCGTCCCTTCAAAATTCATATGTTGACACCCCAATGCCCAGTGTGATGATTTAGGAGGCAGGGCCTTTGGGAGGTGCTTATGTCATGAGGATGGGGCTTTCATGAATGGGACTAGTGCTTTTACGAAAGAGACTTCAGAAGCTCCCTACTCCCTTCTATCCTGTGAGGCAGAGCAAGAGGTGGCCGTCTGCAACCTGGAAAGGGCCTTCACCAGAACCTGACCATGCTGGCACCCTAATGGTGGAACTTCCAGGCTCTGGAACTGTGAAAAATAAATCTGTTTATAAGCTACCCAGTCTGCGGTATTTTGTTATAGCAACCCAAACAGACTAAAACAATATTATTTTTCCAGTTCCTGGCAAAATCCTGAAAGGAAATTCTTCAGTAAATAAAATTTGGCTGCCTAGTGATAGATTCTTAAAAATATATTCTATTCACACCTGATCAGAATGTTTTACATGTTTACTTAATTTCTATATTTGAGTGTGTGTAAATGTCATTCATAAAAACATGTAGTTTTTCTATCCCAGAACACTCAAGACTAAAATATTTTCATGTTGAAATTCATAGATATTTCCCAACCAAGTTAAAAACTATATATAATTCTAGGGGCACCTGACTGGCTCAGTCAGAAGAGCATGTGACTCTTCATCTCAGGGTCCTGAATTCGAGCCCCATTTGGGTGTGGAGATTATAAAGAAAAAGAAAAAGAAAAAAGAAAGAAAGAAAAAGAGGGATGCCTTGGTTGCTCAGTGGTTGAATGTCTGCCTCAAGGCATGATCCCGGAGTCCTGGGACGAGTCCTGCATCCGGCTCCCCACAGGGAGCTTGCTTCTCCCTCTGCCTGTGTCTCTCTCATGAATAAATAAATAAAATCTTAAAAAAAAAAAAAAAAAAAAAAAACAGAGAAAAAAAAAGTATATATGTTGGAAAGTGGGAAATAGACTGAATTTAGATTTTTTTAAAGATCTTATTTATTTATTCATGAGAGACACACACAGAGAGAGAGGCAGAGACACAGACAGAGACAGAAGCAGGCCCCATCCCAGGACTCTAGGATCACACCCTGGGCGGGAGGCGGCACTAAACCGCTGAGCCTCCCAGGGATCCCCTAGGCCCAGTAAATTATACGGTGTAATGGTTACTAATCAATTAATGGATTATTTTTCTACATTTCTGTATTTTCCAAATTTATAGAAAGGCAGTTACTCAACGTTTGACAAACTAGATAACTTCAGATTCTCTTCTGGGTGATTTGTTTATTAGTTTACCCAAGATCAAATTTTAAGACCTTAAGCCATGTTATGAACATAGTTCTCTAAAGAAGACATAAGATACTCATTATTTAGGGGAAAAACAAAGTGCTAAAAATTATTTTTTTGAGAGAGGATATTAGTCTTAGCTTTGGAAAACTGAGGAGCAGCCTTGAACTTTGTTCATTAATGTATTTATAAAATGTTTATGTTGAGCCTACCTGCTGGAAGTATATTAACTAAGGCACAGATGGTGACACACAGTAAGTGGCTGAGAAATTATTGTCTCTCCCAGGGTTTCTGATGCACATGTATGAGTAAAGCACATGTACACATTTAGTGATCAAAAAGATACCAGATCTCAGTTCCCTATTTGGCTCCACACTTCTTTCCCTGGTTCCAGATGGGTATTCCTCCATTACAAGTGTTCTTAGTGATCAAGTTTAAACATATACATTCATAGCTGTGTCTTTACATCAAAGGTGGGATATAAAGTAGGTAATACTTAAAATCCCCATTTTACAGATTAAAAAAAAAAGTCAAAGACCTAGTCATTTAATTCAATCACTGAACTACCATGACCCAGGCCCTAGTCCAGGCTCCTTGGCTTTCAGTTTATCTGTCTGCACTCCCTAATCAAATAACAGAAAGGGGGCAGCCCAGGTGGCTCAGCGGTTCAGCGCCTGCCTTTGGCCCAGGGCGTGATCCTGGAGACCCGGGATCGAGTCCCATGTCAGACTCCCTGCATGGAGCCTGCTTCTCCCTCTGCCTGTGTCTCTGCCTCTCTCTCTCTCTGTCTCTCATGAATAAATAAATAGAATCTTTAAAATATATATATTAAAAAAATAATAAAGGATATGAGGAAAGGATCACCAAATTAATACTCCCTCATCTTAAGTACTAGGATAACTTTCTAGTATTTTTGCTACTAAAATTCTAAATATAGTGAAAGAGTGGCTTGTTGCCTCTGATAAAATGCTGCCTCCCCAAAACAAATGATAAGTTTGGAGGAAAAATATTTTCTGTTCAAAGAAAAATGTGCTGCTCTTTGACCCCATAATGTCATTTCAAGGAATTTGTCCTTACTGATATACTTAGAAAAGTATGCAAATATTTATGTACAAAGATATTCATTACCTCATGATCTGTAACTTAAAAAATCTGGAGCATCTACCCCATTGATAGGGAAGCATAGAGCATAGTGGCTAAGAATTGCTTGGATTCCAATTCCAAGCCCCACAACTTACTAGCTGTGTGATCATGGACAAATTACCCCACCGTGCTTTTGGTCTACCCATCTGTAAAGTGGAGCTAAGAACAGAATCTGTCATTGGGCTGTGATAGTTAGAACCATGCCTAAGCCGCAGCATATGCTCAATACATTTTAGTTGTTACTGATAGAGAATTGGGATAAATTTTGGTAGAGGTACACAGTGGAACGTTAGGCAACTGTTTGAAAAAGTGTGCACTGTGTACTCTACTTAACCAGAAAGTATAACCTCTGCCAATTCAGTCTCCCTCCTTCCGATGCCCAAGAAAAAAATCTGGCTAAACTTAACTTGGCTAAACTTGGTGCATATATATTGAAGAACAAGGAGCAAATTCTTTGAACTCTGGTAGAAAAACTATTTGGGAGTTTTGGGGAAGGAAGACGAAAGGTTTTGGAGCAGCAGGAGTGTGAGGAGAGAAAAGGGTAGCCAACACTTGTGATGTCTATGCTTTGTGAATGCGTTCAGGGAAAGAACCATGGGCCCTATCAGAAATTGAGATCTGGTATCTTTGGTCACTGACTGCATCCATGTGCTTTACTGCATCAGAAACTCTTAGCAGGGACAATAATTTCTCAACCATTTATTGTTTGCAATCATGCTGAGTCAGTGGGTGAGTCTACAGAGCTCTCTGGGAGCAAGGTGCTCACGGGGAAAGGAATGACCTCTTCTGGGCAGATGGGCCAATTCAGGAAAATCTTGCCCAGTGCCCTAATCATATATCTTTGTGCCTGGGGAAAAGTACCTATTATTCCCAGGGGTGAGCAGTTGACTTGTTCTACTCAACCTTGAGGATTGCGCATGATAACTTGAGTTAACATCAAGATGTTCAAATGTATAGAGCGTGTTGGAGGGCACCTGGGTGGTCAGTCGGTCAGGCATCTGCCTTCAGCTCAGGTCATGATCTTGGGGTCCTGGGATGGAGCCCCGAGTCAGGCTACCTGTTCAGCGGGGAGTCTGCTTCTTCTCCTCCCCTCACTGTGCTCTCTCACTCTCTCACTCGCACTCTCTCTCTCTCTCTCAAATAAATAAAATTGTAAAAAAATAATAATAATTTTTAAAAACAGAGCATGTTGGGTGCCACCCAGGGAATAAAACTGAATCGGCACAGCCCTTGCCTAGTAGCCTTATTTGTCAAGCTATTACGAATATTAGCAGGAAGCTGTTAAAAGCATAGAAGCCCCTAATAATCTCTTTGGTGGTTCACCTAACAGAACGGTTTCCTACCCTCTTAGGGTGTTTTTCATTTTCCTTCTTTTTTTTAATTTAAAATTTTTTTTTGATTTTTAAATTTTTTTTTCATTTTCCTTCTTTAAAGTGCTTTTCTTGTACAAGGACTTAATGAATTAAACCATAAAACATGAATGGAAGAATCAATCCCAATCGAAAAGTTCACAGTGGAATGAGATGTGGATTCTCAGGGTACCTGAGTACCTCAGTCAGTTAAACGTCTACCTTCAGCCCAGGTCATGATCCCAGAGTCCTGGGATCGAGTCCCATGTTGGGCTCCCTGCTTAGTGGGGAGCCTGCTTGCTTCTCCCTCTCACCCCACCTCTGCCACTCCCCCTGCTTGTGTTCTCTCACTCTCTCTCTCTGTCAAATAAATAAATCTTTAAAAAAAATGTAGATTTTCAAGACTCAAATATATTATTAAAATTGATTAGGTATCTCTTTTCTGGCCATTGATTAATTTATATAGTGCACCACAGGTTCCTAAAGCCATTCCCTTACAAGGTATTTGTCCTCATAGTCCAGTTTTGGATGAGAAATCATTCTGGTTTTACCAAAGTGCAACACATTTTGTATATTGAGTCACGGTGAAGAAGAGGTGCAGAGTACATGGGAGGACAATGATAAATCTGAACCGGTAGAAAATGTGCCTCATGTCTGAGTGGGATGATGTGAGAGGGAAATATTGGGTAGAGCACTAGAGATAGAGTGAAAGGAGTAAGGACCACATGGCATCTCCTTGTAACAAACTGCAGCCCAGGGGTACACTACTCTTCCCTCCTCATTCCCTCCTGGTTTGCAGGTACAAAACAAGCCCAATCCCACGCAGCGATGTGGCTGTTTAGTTCCTGCTACTAAGCAAACAATCCATGTCCACTTCATGCTTTATGGGAATTGTTTGGGGTTTGGGGAGCTACAGGAAGGCATGTATTATCCTATTATTTAACTTTATCCACGTAATATTGCACCTCGGATCAAGACCAGGTTGCTCCTAGTCTTAAAAAAGAAATAGAAACAGGTCCTTGTTTCTGTGTCTCTCATGAATAAATAAAATCCTAAAAAAAAAAAAAAGAAAGAAAAAAAAAAGGAAAGAAAAGAAAAGAAAGAAACAAGCAAAAAAAAAAAAAAATTGTGGCCTTTATTCTTCTTGACAGGAGAAATTGAGATTAATGAAATTGAGTCATGCTTTACTGCTCTGTTTAGATTTCCACCATTATCCCAGGACTGCCCAACAGCAAAGTAGATGCTTCTGTTCTAGAGCAATGGGGCAAGGTCACCCTACTTGTAAGAACATGAGGAAAATCCTAAAGTCTTGGAAGAGTAAAGATCTCAATAGGCCTAGTTCCTGTCCTAGTTTTTCCCTTGTGATTAAAGAGCTTTTTTTTAAATTCAGAAAAAGAATTATATATTAATATTGTACATTGTTTGGCAGGGAGGTTACTTATCCTGCTGAATAGTATAGTAAATCCTGTAAAATGGAAATGGAATGGAAGACTCTAGAGAACTAGTTTGGGTCCCACTATGGTACTCAAACTATGATAGTAAATATGTTACTTGAGGAACACTACTTTGTTTGGACCCAACAGTTACCCAATGTATAGCAGTCCCAGGCTGGAGAATCTGTAAACACCCTAACAAAGACTCATTTCCTCCTATAAATAGCTTTCATCCCACAAAAACAAGCAAACAAACAAAAAGCATTTCAGTTCCCTATGCGAAGGTCCTTGAGTTATATTTGAAAGCTTAAAAAATTTGAGCCCAAGGAAAGGGCCTCAACTCTATCCTCTATATGATAGGGGACTTAGCCACTCTATACTGGACACAAAGGAGGGGAGTTGTGGATGTGGTAATTAGAAAATAGCTACAGGGATCCCTGGGTGGCACAGCGGTTCGGCGCCTGCCTTTGGCCCAGGGCGTGATCCTGGAGACCCGGGATCAAATCCCACATCGGGCTTCCGGTGCATGGAGCCTGCTTCTCCCTCTGCCTGTGTCTCTGCCTCTCTCTCTCTCTCTGTGACCATCATAAATAAATAAATAAATAAATAAATAAATAAATAAAAAAGAAAGAAAATAGCTACAGATTAATTGGTATGTTATAGAAACTTCGTTTGGGGCACCTGGGTGACTCAGCCGGTTAAGCTTCTGCCTCTTGATTTCAGCTCAGGTTGTGATCTCAGGGTTGTGAGATGGAGCCTCGTGTCAGACTCCATGCTGGCTGTGGAGGCTGCTTGGGATTCTCTCTCTCCCTCTCCCTCCCACCCATCTCTCTTTCTAAAAGGGGAAAAATGAAAAAAATATATATATATTTTTTTTCTCTCTCTCCCTCTCCCGCTACCCCACATTCTCTTCCTCTCTGTCTCCCTCACTCCCCCTCTCTAAATAATAATAATTAAAAAATAATTTAAAAAGAAAAGAAACTTTTGTAGTTGTTAGTGGTCTCTCTTTTTTCCTCTGTGTCTCCCTCTTCATTGCTGTGGTACAGATATAGGGCCTATCGCAGGAACTAATTGTCCCCCAATATCTACCCTTGCGGTGGTTTTAAATTGTTTGACACTCCCCCCATGCAGTGTATGCTTCCTCCCCTTGAATCTGGGCTCTGAGACTGGCTTGGCCAATAAAGGACAGTGGAAGTGATGCTGTGTAACTTCCAAGGTTGTCATAAAATACCTTGCGGCTTCCTCCTTGGTCTTGCTCTCTGAGCCCCGAGCAAGCCCTACCAGTACAATTATCCTGGGACTGGCCTGCTGAATAGACCACAGGTAGATGCTCTGGAAGACCGTCCCCTCTGGACCCGTCTTTCAGCCATTCCAGCCCAGGAGCCAAACTTGTGAGCGGAGATGCTGTCTGGGAGCTGGGTCTCCCCACTCGAGCTGCTCCGGCCCGCCGCTGAGTCAACCCCTGGCATTCCAGCATCCAGCTGAGGCTCCAGCCTTACGGAACAGTGAGTCGCCCCCATCTCCGCTGTGCCCTTTCTGTATTCTGCACTCATGGAATTGTCTCATGAGCGTAATAAGACGGTTGTTGTTTCACACCATTAAATTTTGGGGTAGTTTGTTACACAGCAGAAAATAACTAGAACACTTCTCTTAGAATGTTTTAGTTGGGTAGGTGGCTACACAACTAGAAGTCCCATTTCCCAGCCTCCTCTCTGGTGGGTGAATGTGGCTGTCTTACCTATGATATTGGAGTAGAAACGATGCAGTGTCCAAGTCACGTCAATACAATGCTAGCGGCTTGTCCCCCACTTCCTGCCTCTCACCTGCGTCTTGCCGGCTGAGACAGTGACAATTGGAGCAGCTATCTGGGATCCAAGATACTCCGGGCGGCGATCACGGATTCCTCAGGTAGCGGACTCTGAAAGAGTTTAGTGTACACAACCTGTATTAATAAGTTCCCTGGAGGTCAACACTGTAAGGGAGTGAAAGAAAGCGGGAATGGGTAGAGGGAAGCAGAGCCGTAGTGCAGGCCGGGCCCAGTGACGGTCCCAGCCCTCCCCACAGAGCTTCGGAGCTAAGCCAGCCCTTCAGAGTTGACCCCGTCAGTGGGTCTAGAAGGTCAGGCCTCTGTACTGCCCCATGGATCAGCCGTCGGACGTAGGCCACCCTGCCGTATGCTTTCACTAGGTTATGACTACAGCAGACTGCTTATCTATTACTACATGACAAAATAGCCAAAAACCTAATGGCTAAAGACAACAGACATTTAATATCTCAGTTTCCGGGGGTCAGGGATCCAGAAGTGTAGAGGTAGGGGTCATCTCAACCCAGTTTGGGGCCAAAGCATCAGCTCACTCATGTGGTTGCTGGAAGGTAGTGCTCGCCCTCACCACAAGGTCCTTTCCACAGGCTGCTTATGCATCCTCACAACATGGCAGGTGGAGACCCGAGGGGAGAGAACCAGACAACGCCCAACATGGAAGCCAGTCTTTCAAAACTCAGCGGGGGGGGGGGGGGGGGGGCAGCCCAGGTGGCTCAGCGGTATAGCTATAGTGCCTGCCTTCAGCCCAGGGCCTGATCCTGGAGTCCCGGGATGGAGTCCCACGATGGGCTCCCTGCATGGGGCCTGCTCCTCCCTCTGCTTGTGTCTCTGCCTCTCTCTCTGTCTCTCAAGAATAAATAAATAAAATCTTTAAAAAATTTTTTAAAAATAAAAATAAAAACTCAGCCGGGACATCCCAGATGAGTACAAGTGAGTCTGTTTAAGTCCAGCCCACACTCAAGGAGGGGATTACAGAAGGGCATGGATCCCAGGAGGCAGAGATCACTGGGGCCATCTTAGAAGCTGCCTACCACACCTAACACGCACACAATTTGGTCTCCTATTTTTAGTTTTCATCAGTTTACATGTTTTGTTTTGCCCCGTATTCTTCATCTAAACTATGTGTTTACAAATTATAAAAGCAGGGGCATCTGGGTGGCTCAGTTGGTTAAGCGTCTGCCTTTGGCTTGGGTCACAATCCCAGGGTCCTAGGATGGAGCCCCGTGTGGGGCGCCCAGCTCGGCAGAGAGTGTGTTCTCCCTTTGCCCCAAATCCTACTCATACTCTCTCCTTTTCTCAAATAAATAAAATCTTCAAAACAATAATAAAAGCAAAATATTTTTGCTGTAAAAACTCAAATGTTCAAATGGTAGAGATGTAAAATCCTTTTCTTTATCCTCGTTATAGAGGAACTACCCAGAGGTGTCTGCTGAAATACATTTCACACATAAGTAAATATATATATTTACATATATATATTAACATCTATATATTTACATCTATATATTAAGATACATATTATTGCATCTTAATGGTTTTTGGGTTTGTTTTTTTTTTGTTTTTTTGTGTTTTTTTTTTTTTTTTTTTTTGCATCTTAATGTTCTTTATGTATCTTGGAGCTCTTTCCATATCAGCAAGTGGAGATCTAACTCATTCTAACATTGGTATATTTTATGATTGTACCAATAATATTTTATGTCCTCCATTAATAGACATTTTTTTGTTTTAGGGGAGCTTGGGTGGCTCAGTCAGTTAAGCATCTGCCTTTAGCTCAGGTCATGATCTCAGGGTCCTGGGATTGCCCGCATCAGGCTCCTGGCTCAGCAGGGAGTCTGCTTGTCTCTCTCTGCCTCTCCCCCAGTTCATGCGTGCACATGTTCTCTTTCAAATAAATAAAATCTTTTTTAAAAATTTAAAAATCAGGTATCCCTGGGTGGCTCAATGGTTTAGCACCCCCTTCAGCCCAGGGTGTGATCCTGGAGTCCCGGGATTGAGTCCCACCCATATCAGGCTCCCTGCATGGAGCCTGCTTCTCCCTCTACCTGTGTCTCTGCCTCTCTCTGTGTGTCTCTCATGAATAAATAAATAAAATCTTTTTTAAAGAATGAAAAAAATTAAAAAATCTTTTAAAAAATAAAAAAGTTTTGATGATTATTGTACAGTGACTGAGTATCTGTTTCCCTAATGGCTAACACTGGGTATTAGTAAACTTTAAAATTTTGTCAGGTTTAGCTGTGGCCACCACTGTTTTATGTACATACCTGTAGTCAAATGTCCTGACATGACTTTAATTGATGTTTACAGATCTTTTACTACACTGTTAGCTTCCTGAGGACACCAACTAAAGTGCATTTGTCTTAGCATTGTATTTGACACACAATACTCTGCAAATGTTTAATAAGTTGGAGTTGACTTTAAGGCTTTGAGATGCCCCTGAACTAGGAGTCAGAAGAGATGGTTCAAACCAAAAAACCAGCCCCTAATTCTCTCTGGCTTCCATTTCCACAATTACAAAATGCATGTGTAATACTAGATTTTTCTTGGGGCACTGGGGTGGCTCAGTCAGTTGAGCATCTGGCTCTTGATCTCAGTTCAGATCTTGATCTCAGGGTGGCAAGTTCAAGCTCCAAGTTGGACTCCATACTACTGAGCGTGGAGCCTACTTAAAAAAATAAACTAGGTTTCTTTCTACAGTCCTTTTCAGACCCCAAATTATATGCTTCTAAGAAGGAAATTAATGTTATTCATCTTGTGATTTCTTTACATGCCAATTCAAAATTTAAGAAACTAATCACTAGTCCTAAAGCAATCTTCACCATATTTTTCAGTACCACCTGTTTTTCAGTGTAAGTTATTTTAAAAATATTAAGATATCAAAGATTTTTAGAATTTTCCATTGTAAAATCTACAAACACTTCAAGGAAAAGGTATTTGGTTCCAAGATCCTTGTTCTATTAAAATCTAGACCTTACAAGAAAAAAAAAAAAAAAAATCTAGACCTTAAGTCTAATCATAGTTTTCTTACTGTCTCTTGGGCCAAATTATTTTAAAGATTTTATTTATTTGAGAGAGAGGGAGCACAAGGGTGAGGGGCAGAGAGAGGAGAACCAGACTCCCCAATGATGCCTGATGTGGCGCTTGATCCTAGGACCCTGGGATCATGACCTGGGCCAATGGCAAAAGCTTACCTGAATGAGTAACCCAGGTACCCCTCTTGGGCTGAATTCAATAAGCAAATTTTTTTTTTTAAAGATTTTATTTATTTATGAGAGACACACAGAGAGAGGCAGAGACAGAAGCAGGCTCCATGCAGGGAGCCTGACGTGGGACTCGATCCCGGGACCCCAGGATCATGCCCGGAGCCAATGGCAGGCGCTTAACCACTGAGCCACCCAGGCATCCCTAAATAAGCAAATCAATTAAAGTACTATGCAATTGCTTCTTTAAAATATTGGTCATTAAAATTGTTAGGGAGTTACCAGCTATCTTCATCATTATTAAACTGTGGCCATATATACATCTATAAACAATTTTTTGTTCCAATAGATCTTTATCAGATTATTTTTATGCCCACTATTTCTGAACACTGAGTCAATCACAAACATGAGGTCTAGCCATGCTAATAATATAGGACTAGCCTCACAAAATGTCCTAAAAAATAGCTTGTCCTACTCCTGCATACCATAATCTCTGCTTGAGCCCTCATTTTCACAACCATACCAGACCTTTGCTAACTAGGGATTTGCAGTATTACTAGTGACATCTGAACAGAAGTCATGACACGTTAACATTTTAAAACACACCTCTTACCACTTCTTTAAGCTGCTTTAGTTCTTCTTAGGTATTGAATAGTGGTAGGGTGATTTGAATAACAGAAGTCTGACATTTTATACTGATCAAAAGTTTATGTCGGCAAAAGAATCTACTGGCCGGCCACCCTTTGTGCATATCAGTAGCTTTAACCCTCTTTCAGTACCCTTCCTACCACTAGCAAATAATCTTCCCTCTTCTGATAGCCCTGTTTTTACGGTTTTGCTCTTAGAAATAATCTCTTTTAAATAAATTTATTTTTTAAAAAAAGAAATAATCTCTTTTGGGGCACTTGGGTGGCTCAATTGGCTAAGCATCTGCCTTCAGCTCAGGTCATGATCCCGGGGTCCTTGGATCAAGACCCACATCAGACTTGCAGCATCTGCTTCTCCCTCTGCCCTCTGCTGTGCTCTCTCTCTTGCTGTCAAATAAATAAATCAAATCTTAAAAGAAAAAAATTAATCTCTTTAAAGGATTAGAACCCAACAGACTTGGTAAATCTACAACTACTAAAAGTTCCATCAAAAAAAGCAGACTTGGGCAGCCCGGGTGGCACAGTGGTTTAGCACCGCCTTCAGCCCAGGGCCTGATCCTGAAGACGGGGGATTGAGTCCCACGTCGGGCTCCCTGTATGAAGCCTGCTTCTCCCTCTGTCTGTATCTCTCTCTCTCATGAATAATTTTTTTTTTTTTTTTTAAAGCAGACTTCTGCATAATAAATTTTCACAGCTTTGGTGTTTTGGTCAGGTTGACCTTGGCTAAGTCATTTAATTCCCTGGAGCCTTAGGAAAGGAATGCATTTCTTTAGAAAAACAAAAGATGGAGATTATACTTGGGATGCCTTTCCCTACAACCAATAGTTTGAGTTTTTCACTTCATTCATTTAGAATGGGGACTTTTAATTAATTTTAGGATCAAAAACTCCCATGGGGTATCTGACTGGTTCAGTCAGTAGAGTGACTTTCACTGTCTTGTGAGTTTGAGCCCCATGTTGGGTACAGAGCTTAGTTTTAGTTCTTTTTTTTTTTTTTTTTTTTTTAAGATTTTTATTTATTTATGAGAGAGAGAGAGAGAGAGAGAGAGGTGCAGAGACACACACAGAGGGAGAAGCAGGCTCTATTCAGGGAGCCCGACGTGGTACTCAATCCCTGGTCTCCAGGATCAGGCCCTGGGCTGGAGGCAGTGCTAACCTGCTGAGCCACCTGGGCTGCCCCAGAGCTTAAAAAACAACAAAACTCCCATGGAGGGCTAGTGGCAACCTCCTGAAGCTGTGAGCAAAATTTTCAATACACGTTTTCCTATGATGGTCTTCAGTTATTAAGCACATTGAACATTTACTGTATGTCAGGAAGCTAGGATTTCCATAGGTTTTCTGACCTGATCCTCATAATAACATTACTAGGTAGAGGTAAATAAAATTATTCGATTTTTATCCCCATTTTACAAATGAGGAAATAATTTAAAATTTTTTCTTAGTAACTTTTCCAAAGATGAACTAGATCTGTCTGACCAGACAAGAGGTGGTGTTTAAACAACTCCACAACAAACAATAATAAACGACTGTATGCTGGGTATTAAGAAGGCATCATACTTTTTATTAGTTTGTTATACAATTCACAATAAATTTGGGAAGCATTTTGTATAGAGCTTAGGCTCTTTATAGGATTACAAGTTCACATGTCGCCTAGATGGCAACCCAGATTGTGGACCCTCTTGGTCATACATTACCTCTTCTCCATTTGAACACAATATTCCTTCAGCAACAAGCCTATGAAGAAGCCTACACACATGCACTGAAAAGTACTATGTAAAATATGAAATTGGCAGCATCTGCCCCCTCGAGATCAGCTACAGTATTAAAGAGGTAAAGAAAATATAGGGTGCAAAAGGTTTGTACTGAATTCAAAGACTTTCAGGAAGAATTTGTACAATTTCAGGCAACTTATAATTTTAAATACTTTAAGCAAAATACACTTCATAATGTATCGCTAAAGAAAAAATAAAGTTTGGGGAAAAAGTTACAAGTGACAAATTTTGTAGTTTTTGAAGATAAAGTATTAATGTCGTAGTGTTATTTGAAAAACCTTTACTGTTGTATCAGGAATACTGCATCCTATAATTGGGCTGTCTTTAGTGAAAATAGGAATAAGGATTACAGAGCAAACGGATTCTGACCATAGATTTTGAAAAAAAATTTATGTGGCTTTAAATTATCTTCTAGATTAATTAATTATAAAAGTTTTACCTCCTTTTTGTTTTGACAACTGAAAATTACAAAAGCTGTTAGTTTTGTCTTCTATTATTGGAATAATTTAGTTGACTTAAAACCGCAGATGGTGTTATATAATGAATATGGAACATCAACAAAGACCTAAATTATATCCCTTTAACTCCCTCACTCCAGTGGTGCATGTGTGTATAATCTCTTACACAAAGAAAAATGTCACATAAATCACCATGACATATGAAGAGAGTCAGAGAAAACAGAAAAATGTGCTATCCAATAAGCTTCTCAATGCTAATTCTTAGAAGTAACAACCTAGAATATCTGTATTAATGGGAGGGAATTATGTGTAGCAGGTAAGAACAATAGGCTTTGGAGTCAGAAAGAACTAGGCTCCAGTCCTTGAATTTTGCTGTGACCTTAGGCAAGCTACCAAATATCCCTAAACTTCAGTTTCTTCATCTGTAAAATGAGATAACACTACCTCACAGAGCTGCAGCAAGGACAAAACAAGATAATACATGTAAAACCAGAGTGCTTAGCACAGAGAAAAAGCTGAATAATCATTACCTATCATTATTATGATTATTATAGTTGTCCAAGATACATATCTGATATATGATAATATTATACATATTCTATTTACCCAGCTTGACAGAATGCTCAAATCTTTACTTTAGCACTAGAAAACAGTGGGTCCTAATGGAAGTTCTTTTTATTTCATCCATTTTACAAACATAAATGATCAATGAAAATGAACAAAAACTCACATTTTAAGAATTCTGTGTCACAAAAATTGCCAATATTTTTATGTGAAAGAGCATCTGTATACATGTTTATTGAACTATTTAACAACGTTTACACAAAATACATAAATGTCTTTGAAACTTCAAAGTTCACTGATAATTGCAGTATCATATTCAAATAAGCAAGGTACAACCTTAAATATTACATTATTCAGATTATTTTTTAAAGAGATAAGCCTGTAGGAGATCACTCCAACATAACTGTCCATTAATTATTTGTAACAAAATGGGGTTCCTAGTAGAAGTTTCAGCATATGGATGGTTCCTCTATTGCCTGGGCACCCTCTGTGACAGCTTTGACACATTTAGCCATTGTCTGTGAGGCTCTGCTAATGGAGTCTGAAAGATATTAAAAAATTTGCATTTTGATAACACGATTTTTTTAAAAGCACATAGTAAAACTTTGTTGCACACATTTAGGAACAACAACAAAAAAAGACTATAAAATTCTATGTAAATAGGGACACATGGGTGGCTCAGTGTTTGACTGCCTTTGGCTCAGGGCATGGTCCCAGCGTCCCGGAATCCGAATCCCACATCGGGCTCTTTGAGAGGAGCCTGCTTCTCTCTCTGCCTCTCTCTGTGTCTCTCATGAATAAATAAAATTAAAAAACAAACAAAAAAAACCAAACAAACCATAAAATGGCTGGAGGCCTAAAATGTCGTCTTAAAAGATTCTATGTAAAAATATGTGAGAGAAACAAATTCAGAAAATAAGCTAAATGTTTTTAATAAGTACTCCTAGGAATGATTAAATAATCACATACAGCCATATAATATGCCAGTATGCAACCATTATAAATACTATAGAGAAGTACTAAAGACAGGACAAATATGTACACAATACTGTCACTGAAAAAAGTTTATAAAATAGTATGTGTACTAAAATCCACTGAATCCAGTGAATTTTATGGTATGTGAATCGTATTTCTTTTCTTTTTTTTTAAATTTTTTAAAAAAGGATTTTATTTATTTATCCATGAGAGACACACAAAGAGAGAGAGAGAGAGAGAGGCAGAGACATATAGGCAGAGCGAGAAGCAGGCTCCATGTAGGGAGCCCGACATGGGACTCGATCCTGGGACTCCAGGATTAGGCGCTGGGCTGAAGGCACCGCTAAACCCCTGAGCCACCCCCGCCCCCGCCTGTGAATAGTATTTCAATAAAACTGTCAACTCCTCGCCCCTAGTAAATGAATAATCGTTATTTTTTGTTTAAATAAATATTTGTATATCCCTATATGATTGACAAGATGTCAAAAAAATAAAAGTAATTTCTAGATAGTGAGATCATAGTAACTGTTCTTTGCTCTTTGGGCTTAGATACACATTCTACAACAAACATAACTTTTATAACTAAAAACCCAATTAAAAATAATCTTAAATTTTAAAAAATATATATATCTGCTTTTAGATAGAAAATTTAAAATCGTCAACTACTTCATAACACAGATACAATATCAAGTGTTATATCATATTATATCAAAGGTAAGATATTCAGTAAACAAGTTTCAGTAAGTTCACATTCCTTAAAAACATCCCTAACAATGTCCATCAGAAGCACCATACTTCACATTTAAGTGTTTTGTGTTTCTAATGTAATTCTCAGAAAAACTTTCAGAGTTGTCACTTACAAAAAATCTCCCTAAATTGCTATATGGTGATTTTACACACAACAGTAAATTTTATATTTAAAATCTGCTTAGGGATGCCTGGGTGGCTCAGCGGTTTGGGCATCTCCCTTCAGCTCAGGGCGTGATCCTGGATTCCTGGGATCAGGATCAAGTCCCACACAGGACTCCCTGCATGGAGTCTGCTTCTCCTCCCTCTGCCTATGTCTCTGTCTCTCTTTCTGTGTCTCTCAAAAATAAATACAAATCTTTAAAAAAAAATCTGCTTACATTTCAGAAATAAAGGAAATTAGAACAAAATCAGAAAATGAACATTAAAAAAAAAGAAAATGAACATTACTTCTGATGTTTCAAAATTTTCAAAGGTTAAATAAAAATATCAAATATTCTCATTAACAGGCTGGAATTGTAATGCTAAATTAGGTGATCTCATTCCTTCCCGCCTTTCATATTCGGCAATCATGCTAACAAATGCATACCTGTCATGTAGAAGTCTTTTATTGTTAGCTGAGGTGGAACAAGTGGATCAGCAAGAAGTTGCTGGTTCACTAGCTGCAAAAAAAAGGATTATGAGATCAATGACAGAACTGAAAACTAACATCCTAGGATTTACTATATGAAAACTACATACAGGCGAGTTTTTACCTTGGAGAGCTCATTTGCTTGCTGGAAATAATTGGCTCCTTCCACATCATCATATCGGACAAGATTAGGAGAGACTTCTTCCAATCTGTGCCTTACTTGATCCAGAGTATCATATGGAAGGGTCATACCTGCAATCTATAATTATCAGGTTCCCAGAATTGACACAGAGCTTTAGTACTTAAAAAATTCAAATAATACGTAATTGAAACTATAGTGAAATGTTGTAGTAGTGAAAATTCTATCAGTGTCCATTAGCATGTACATTAAGTGGTTAAGTGGAGAACACAAATGTCAAAAATTCTAATTCATAAACAGCTATCAGTACATAGTAATTTCTCTTTAGAAATTAGACTGAGTATGAAATAAATGATTAAAGAGATAATGCAGGACACCTGAGTGGCTCAGTGGTTGAGCATCTGCCTTCTGCTCAGGGAGTGATCCCAGGGTTCTGGGATCAAGTCCCACATCAGGCTTCCCACAGGGAGCATGCTTCTCCCTCTGCCTATGTCTCCACCTCTCTCTGTCTCTCTCATGAATAAATAAATAAAATCTTAAAAAAAAAAGAGAGAGATAATGCTATGCTAAATTTGAATGCTTTTGCTAACCTGATATTGATCATATACAAAGTTTACAGACAATTGTGCATTATTTTAAATCTACACTTTCTCATTATAATAAAAAGAGTTAAATATAAAGAGTTAAGTATTTTTAGGCAAAACAAGCCAAAAAATAAAAACATCAATATCAAACACCCATTTTCTGAATACATTTGTCCTACGGGGATTATTCAATCATCTCTGCACATCAGACTTGCATCCTCTTGACTCTGAAAATCATTTTGACAAGCTAACAAGTGAAACATCCTATTAGCAGCATCACTAAGAACAAATACCTCAGAGAGGGCTCTTAGAATTTTCCAGTCTTCTCTTGCTAAGCCAGGAGGTGTCACTGCTACTTTAGTCTGCTGAGCTCTACCCTCAGTATTGACATAGGTAGCAGATTTCTCCGTATAAGCAGCGCCTGGGAGAATAACATCAGCTATAGGAGCACCAACGTCACCATGATGTCCTGTGAAAAGATGGGAAGTGGCAAGCCATATTTTGGCAAAAAATTGATTAGGTATTATACATGAACACAGGAAAGATCCTTTTAAAATCCCATTAAGAGGGCTCCTGGGTAGCTCAGTCGGGTTAAGCCTCTGCCTTCAGCTTAGGTCATGATCCCAGGGTCCTAAGATCTGATTCCCACATTAGGCTCCCTGCTGAGCAGGGAGTCTCCTTCTTCCTCTGCTTCTGCCCCTCCCCCTGCTCGTGCACTCTTTAGCTTTCTCTCTCAAATAAATAAAATCCTTAAAAAGAATACAGATAAATCCATTAAGTATTACAGAAGTGTTTACAAGGGGATCCCTGGGTGGCTCAGGGGTTTGGCGCCTGCCTTTGGCCCAGGGCGCGATCCTGGAGTCCTGGGATCGAGTCCCACATTGGGCTCCCTGCATGGAGCCTGCTTCTCCCTCTGCCTGTCTCTCTCTCTCTCTCTCTCTCTCTCTATCATGAATAAATAAATAAATCTTAAAAAAAAAAAGAAGTGTTTACAAAATTACAATATATAAAACAATAAAAGTTTTGGGGGATGCCTAGGTGGCTCAGTGGTTGAATGTCTGCCTTCAGCTCAGGGTATGATCCCGGTCCAGGGATCGAGTCCTGCATCGAGCTCCCTGCAAGGAGCCTGCTTCTCCTTCTGTGTCTCTGCCTCTCTCAGTGTCTCTCATGAATAAATAAATAAAATCTTAAAAAAAAAATGTTTTTTTTTTGGGGGGTGGGGGGAAAGCCCACTTTACCCACAATTCAACTTCCTTCCCAAAGAAAATTACTGATAAAAATTTGCTATGTATCTTTTCAGACGATTTTTTGTAAATACAGCAATATGTAGAATATCATATATAATCATGGGCGACTAGGTATATTATTTCTTTTGTTATTTCTTTTGATGACTACAAAGTAGAAATACTTAGCTGTTAGCGAAATTTGATTAAATAGACTGAAATGGTAAAGGAACAAAAAATGTAGAACAGGAATGACAGTGATAATACTGAAAAGAATATAAACAGGATATTATAGAAAACAATATGACTGAAATAGTATAATGAGAATTTTAATAGTTTAACAAAAACTGTTAGAAGGAAAAAAATCTGGAGTTAAATGAAAGAAAGTTATAAAGCAATATATGAAGTCTCATTTGTATACATTTTCACATATACATAGAAAAATATATGAAGCATACATTTTTCTTTTTTTTAAAGATTTTATTTCTTTATGCGAGAGACAGAGAGAGAGAGAGAGAGAGAGAGAGGCAGAGACACAGGCAGAGGGAGAAGCAGGCTCCATGCAGGGAGTCTGACGTGGGACTTGATTCCGGGTCTCCAGGATCAGGCCCTGGGCTGAAGGCAGCCCTAAACCGCTGAGCCCCCCAGACTGCCCATGAAGCATACATTTCTAAAGCCATCATCAATGATTATTTCTGGATAGGACTAGGAACTGGATATAATTTATACATTTTGCTTTGTCAAACTAAAGATACAGAATATTATATAACGCTCTTTATGTGCCATGGCAATAAAAAGCCTATTATAAATTTATGGTGTTTGTGTGAAATGAAATGGAGAATTATATAATACTTTTTTTCTGTAAAATATCCAATACTCTGAACTCCATTTGTTCCAGGGAAACTCGATTGTTCAAGAAAATGAGTCAAACACAAAACAAAGTACTGGGGCACCTCTGTGGCTCTATGGTTGAGTATCTGCCTTTAGCTCAGGTCATGATTCTGGTGTCCAGGATCAAGTCCCACATCCTCCCCATGGGGAGCCTGCTTATCCCTCTGCCTATGTCTCTGCTTCTGTGTCTCTCATGAATAAATAAAATTAAAAAAATAAAAAAATAAAACAAAGTATTGTCAAATATACTTCATTAAATGCCCTATAACTCAGCACTCACGATTTTTTACATTTTTAAATATTTATGTAAAAATGCTTTCCTGCTTACATAATAATGCTAAATATTCTTTGAAAAGATGAAATTTAATGTTATATAATAATTATATAAACAAACCATAATTTAACCATTCTTGTTGCTGAGGCATTTAGATTTCTTCTAATTCTTTATTATTAAGTATCATTAGGTAGTAATTTTTTTTTATTAAGATTTTATTTATTTGAGAGAGAGAGAGAAAGAAAGAGAGAGAGAGAGAGAAAACGAATGAATGGGGACAGAGAGAAGCAAGCTCTTCCCTGAGCAGGAAGCCCAGTGCAGGGCTTGATGTCAGGACTCTGGCATTATGACCTGAGTGGAAGGCAGATGGCTTAACTGACTAAACCACCCAGATGCCCGACCAGGTAATAAATTCTTAATAACAGTATCAATTACATAACTTATAAAACCTATAATCTGCATTTAAAAAAATATTGGGGGGTATGTGTCTAAAATTATTGAATGGAAAATATTCAATCCACTAATTATATTGTCATACAGTTTCTAATCTACGCAACATTGGATTCTCTTCTGTTTCTGGTGTCACAGATGTTACTTACCTTGATAAATAATGAAACAATCCTTTGGCAAATCCTGTCGAGTGATACAACCTCCATCTGCTCCCAGGAGAAATAGCACTTTGGGAGGGTTCTTACGAATTGCTTCCACCCCGGGTTTATAGCCAAGGTCCAAAGCAGCTACTTGGCTTGCAATCCTGTAAAACAATTACAGATTTTTAGCATACCTGCAGTGTTATCATTACAAAAAATTAAATGTGATTTTTGAAATGATACTTAATCCTTTTTCTATTCAATGCTGACAAAGGCTTTCCCTCATCTTCTTAACCCATTATAAAATAGATGTCAAAACCAGAAATAGCAATATTTTACTGTTTTAAGAACAGCAAACAAAGAAACAAGATGCTTAGAACACTGTCTCCATGAGATATATTTTATTCTATTCTATTCTATTTTGTTTTATTTATTTGTTTTTAAAGATTTATTTATATTTATTCATGATAGAGAGGTGGGGGGGGGCAGAGACACAAGCAGAGGGAGAAGCAGGCTCCATGCTGGGAGCCCAACACAGGACTCGATCCTGGGACTGGATCCTGGGACTCCAGGATCGCGCCCTGGGCCGAAGGCAGGCGCCAAACCGCTGAGCCACCCAGAGATCCCTATTTTATTTTTTTTTTTAAGGGGAGGGAAATGCAGCAGAAACAGCAGATGGACAGGGAGAGGAAGAATCCTAAGCAGGCTCCATGCCCAGCACAGAGCCTGATACAGGGCTCATCTCATGACCCTGAGATCATGACCTGAGCTAAAATTGAGTCAGATACGAAACAACTGAGCCACTCAGGCACCCAACTTTAGGAGATACTAGTTAATAAAATAATTCTGGAAACTTTATGCCAATTGAAATTGTCCTAAATTGATTCTTACTCAATATGACAAGATATAAAGCACACAATAAGCCAAAAACAGTCACCAGAAAAAAGTCAAGATGATTTTGAAAACCGAAAAGGGACAAATTCAAACATCAGTCATAAAACTGTAACTTGGAGAAAATGATAAAATCTTATAAGCAGAAAATAATCCTTTAAAAAAGAGTTCTGGAATAGCTATATTCTGAACAACTGGGAATGTGATCTAGTTTGTTATCACTTGCTAACTTTCTTTCTAGAAATGGCCATTCTGAGGACCTTACTGTATATAAAGCAAGTTGTTGTTTTACCTATTTGTTAGGGGAGGAGGGCAGGTCAAACCAACTCCTATTAGCTGCTACTACTCTGTCAAACTCTGATTGGATAACATCAAAAGCATAAAATGCTCTTAAAAAACTTAACAATAAATGTAAGATTTATGTAATGAAAACTACAAAACAACGTTGAGGGCAGCCTGGGTGGCTCAGCGGTTTAGCGCCGCCTTTGGCCCAGGGTGTGATCCTGGGGACCTGGGATCGAGTACCGCGTCAGGCTCCCTGCATAGAGCCTGCTTCTCCCTCTGTGTCTCTGCCTCTCTCTCTCTGTGTCTCTCATAAATAAATAAAATCTTAAAAACAAAACAAAACAAAACAACGTTGAAAGAAATTAAAGACATGTTCATGGATTAGAGGACTCAATACTGTTAAGATGGCAATACTCCCCAGCTGACCTTACAAATTCAGTGCAATCCCTATCAAAAAATCATAGCCGAATACTTTATAGAAACTGACAAGCATATGGAATGCAAAGGATCCAGAATAGCCAAACCTATCATAAAAGTAAACAAGTTGGAGGACTCATACTTCCCTATTTCAAAACTAATCCCTCTGCCCCTAATAGTTTTTCCTTAATTTCCCTCAGTGTAAGTCTTGATATATCTCTTTCAAAGAGTGTGGACAGAGACTCACATTAACTTATGAGAGTCCACCTCATCCTGGAAAGCAAACTGAGTAAGCTTAAGTTTGTCTTTACAATAGAAGATACATCCTGGGGCACCTGGGGCTCAGCTGGTTGAGCATCCGACTCTCAGTTTCGGCTCAGGTAATGGTCTCGGGGTTGTAGGATGGAGCCCTGAGTGGAACTACACGCTCAGTGCGGAGTCTACTTCTCTCTCTCTCTTTGCTTCTCTTTCTTCTCATGTGTGCTCTCTCTCAAGTAAATGAATAAATAAAATCTTAAAAAAAAAAAAAAAAAAAAGATGTGCCCTAATAAACTTTCATAGAAAGGAAATCTTTTAAGAATAAAATGAAAAGGGCAGCCCGGGTGGCTCAGCGGTTTAGTGCTGCTTTCAGCCCAGGGTGTGATCCTGGAGACCCGGGATTGAGTCCCATGTCAGGCTCCCTGCATGGAGCCTGCTTCTCCCTCTGCCTGTGTCTGTGTTTCTCTCTCTGTGTCTCTCATGAATAAATAAATAAAATCTTTAAAAAAAATGAAAAACAAGATTAATAAAAATTATAGTGCTCTCCAGAATGAAAACTCACAAAATGATGGAAAAAAAGTTAAGAAATTTTCTCTAAACGCAGAGAAGAATGAGAAAAATTATGAGAGAAAACCAAAAGTCTGAAGGCCATCAATGCATAACAAAAACTTCTGCATGAGATCCATTAACTAAGTAAAAGTAAACCAATAACCTTTTTCTGAGCTCAAAAGCAAAATTACAATATTTCAATTTGATGATGGGGAGTAGCTATGATATTCCCAGGCACAGGTAATGACACATCTGAGTGTCACCTACTTATATACTGGTAGAATTTTTTTATTTTTATTTTTTTTAAAGATTCTATTTATTTATTCATAAGAGGCAGGCAGAGAGAGAAAGAGGCAGAGACACAGGCAGAGGGAGAAGCAGGCTCCATGCAGGGAGCCTGACATGGGACCCAATCCCAGGACTCCAGGATCACGCCCTGGGCCGAAGGCAGCGCTAAATCACTGAGCCACTCGGGCTGCCCTAGAATTTTTTTTTAACATCAAAAATAAGGAACTGAAAGGGTGAGCAGACTAACACACATGCATCTACAAAGTCCAGTCATTCTCAGTGACAACACTGAGGTTACCTTAGATCCCTTCTAAAACATTAGATGAAAGAAAAGGTGAAAAAAATACTTAGTATTAAAGGAAAAAAGACTGTCGTCTTTATACCCAAGTAGTCATTTGTGAGAAGGAACCAGAAATACAATGTTAGACATCTGGGAATTTTTTTAAGTTACTAATTTTGGGGATCCCGGGGTGGCTCTGCGGTTTGGTGCCTGCCTTTGGCTCAGGACATGATCCTGGAGTCCCGGATCGAGTCCCATGTCAGGCTCCCTGCATGGAGCCTGCTTCTCCCTCTGCCTGTATCTCTGCCCCTCTCTCTCATGAATAAATAAATAAAATCTTAAAAAAAAAAAAAAAGTTACTAATTTTGGTACTCATTCAGAAAAACAGAACTGCATAAATAAAAGTCACAGATGCAAAAGTGAACTAAAAATAAGTAAAAATTGTGGCTAGAAAGGATCCAGAAGTAATTAATACAAATAAACTCTATCTAAAAAATATTAAGGTTTTTTTTTTAAGATTTCAGAGAGAGAGAGAGAGAGAGAGAGAGAGAGAGAGAGAAGCAGACCGCTGCTGAGCAGAGAGCCAGACACTGGGCTCAATCTGAGGGCCCTGGGATTATGAACTGAGCCAAAGGCAGACACTTAACTGAGTCACCCAAGCACGCTGAAAATACAAAGTTTTAAAAAATGTTTACATGATCATCTACCATGCCAAACTAAACCAAAGAGAATGGGGCGCCTGGGTGGCTCAGTGGTTGAGCGTCTACCTTTGGCTCGGGTCATGATCCCGGGGTCCTGGGATTTAGTCCCACATCAGGCTCCCTGTGGGGGGAGCCTGCTTCTCCTTCTATTTCTCTGCCTCTGTCTCTCGTGAATAAGTAAAACCTAAAAAAAAAAAAAAAAAGAAATAAATAAAACATTGAAACTAATGCTTAAGAATGTATATTCACTTTATTTTTTTTTAATTAATTAATTTATTTATGATAGTCACACACACAGAGAGAGAGAGAGGCAGAGACACAGGCAGAGGGAGAAGCAGGCTCCATGCACCAGGAGCCCGACGTGGGATTCGATCCCGGGTTTCCAGGATCGCGCCCTGGGCCAAAGGCAGGCGCCAAACCGCTGCGCCACCCAGGGATCCCGTATATTCACTTTAAATTTGCAAAATTTGCCTATTATATTTAAAAGCTTTTAGCCTCAATCCTCAAACAAATTTGAAAAATAATACTTAAAGTAGAAAGGATTATGCAAAATGGGAAACTTCATCTATTAAGGTAAAACTGTTACATTTCTAAAACAAATTGGAAATATGTATTAAGAGCCTCAGAAATGCTTATCGTAGGGACTCCTGGGTGGCTCAGTGGTTGAGCATCTGCCTTTGGCTCAGGCCTGATCCCAGATCACGAGATGAAGTCCCACACTGGGCTCCTTGCATGAAGCCTGCTTCTCTTCCCTCTGCCTGTGTCTCTGCTTCTCTTTCTGTGTCTCTCATGAATAAATAAATAAAATCTTAAAAAAAAAAAAATGTTTATCCTAAAGAAGATACAATAGAATATTACTCAGCCATCAGAAAGAATGAATACCTACCACTTGCTTCGATGTAAATGGAACTGGAAGGTATAATGCTGAGTAAAATAAATCAATCAGAGAAAGACAATTATCATTTGGTTTCATTCTTATGTGGAATATAATAAATAGTGAAAGGAACTAAAAGGAAAAGGAGGGAAACTCCTCCTTTTCCCTAAATGGGTAAAAAGTAGAGAGGAAGATAAACTTCTAGAGACTCCTAACTCTGGAAACAAAGGGTTGCAGAAGGGGAGGTGGGTGGGGGGGTGGGATAACTGGATGATAGGCATTAAGGAGGGCACTTGATGGGATGAGCACTGGGTGTTACATGTTGGCAAAATGAATTTAAATAAAATATATATATATTTTTAAATTTTTATTTATTTATGATTGTCACACAGAGAGAGAGAGAGAGAGAGAGAGGCAGAGACATAGGCAGAGGGAGAAGCAGGCTCCATGCACTGGGAGCCCGACATGGGACTCGATCCCAGGTCTCCAGGATCGTGCCCTGGGCCAAAGGCAGGCGCTAAACCGCTGCGCCACCCAGGAATCCCGAATTTAAATAAAATATTAAAAAAAAATGTTTATCCTTTTGCCCTAAGAGCTCTTCTTTTAGAAATCCACTGTAAGAAAATAATCTAAAGTTCATAGGTATATGTGTATCACTGCATTATTTATAGTTTAAAATCTAGCATCAATCTACATGTTAACAATCTACATGGCTAAGATATTATACATATTCATGATATTAAATAACCATTAGGGATACCTGGGTGGCTCAGCGATTGAACATTTGCCTTTGACTCAGGGCATGATCCCGAGGTCTAGGATGGAGTGCTGCATTGGGCTCCTTATGGGGAGCCTGCTTCTCCCTCTGCCTGTGTCTCTGCCTCTCTCTCTCTCATGAGTGAATAAATAAAATCTTAAAAATAAATGAACAGCCATTAAAGTTTACATTTGCAAGAAGTTTTCAATTACAGGAAGAAATTTTATCTGGTAATGAAAACTAATGAAAATCAGAACACAAAACTGTTTACAAAGCATGATTTCAACTATATAACTAAAGAATATTTACACAGGAAAAAGAGAACCAGAAGGAAGTAGCAATAGTAATTATCTATAATCTGTAGGAGAATAATTTCCACTTTCACATCCTTTCTTCTCTTTCCAACTTCCTAAAATACATGTGTATTACTATGTAGTTTTTACAAGTGGTGAGGGGCAGCAGGGTGGTGGGGGGAAGATCTCAAGCAGAGTGCAACTCAGAGCTTCATCTCATGATCCCCGAGATTATAATCTGACCCAAAATAAAGAGTCAGATGTTAACCAACCAAGCCACCCAGGTGTTCCAAATGTTTATTATTAATAAAGTCAGAAAAAGACTTCCCTTACAATGAATTCTCAAGTTAGCCTACATTTTTATTATTTAATCAAAGCCAGAGGGCTTGTTGCAATTTTTGAATTAAGGTATACTAATATACATATTTTCAAGATTTTCTCAGCATTGCCATTTCAAATACTTTTTTAAGATTATATTTATTTGAGAGAGAGAGGATGCACGTGTACACGCACCTGCACATGAGCTGAGGGGGGGGCGGGGGGGGCAGAAGGAGAAGCAGATTCCCTGCTGACCAGAGAGCCAAACATGGGGCTTGATCTCAGGCCCCGGGATTACAACCTAAACCAAAGGCAGATGCTTAACCAACTGAACCACCCAGATACCCCTCAAATATTTTAAATACTATTTATTATCTTGGGTTCTTCTCACAAGGAAAATAAAATTATCTCTTTCGCATCTGCTACTGAGACATTGCTAAAAATTTGTTTGTAAATCTAAATATGACAGTATAACAGTAAAACACGTACACAAAATTACTTGAATCTTACAATATGTAGAACAATTACTCAACATACCTATGAAGGATATTCATAACTTTCCAATCACCAGTAACACCACTACTCATCCGAATCTTTTGAGCAATGCTGGAAACAGCTGCAAGAATT